>NC_068920.1:32448931-32760597 GCF_023091745.1 Budorcas taxicolor | reverse complement strand
CAGTTAGGAACACTTGATACCCGTGAGCTTTTTTTTTGGTACTTGACACTTAATTTCTTGCCATCCTCATTTTTACAGTGAAGCCTGGCTTTGGAGCTGGAGAAGGAAAATTGTTAGATTAAGTCAGAAGAACTAAATGCTAGTCCTCAGAGCCATGATCAGCCATGTAGCTTAGGACAGGTCACTTTTGTTCCTTAGCTTCAATGTTTGGGGGATACGATACTTTTAGATTAGGTGATCTCATGTTCCCTTTAGCTCTGAAATGTTCTGAGAATTGGTTTAGAGCAAATTGAAAGGATGGGAACCTTGGGAAGGTTGACCCTTTCCTTCCTTGTGAAATATTGTTCTCCTCTGGGTTGGCAGGTTGCAGTGTTTTTTGGTGGTCTGTCTATCAAGAAGGATGAAGAGGTGCTGAAGAAGAACTGCCCGCATATCGTCGTGGGGACCCCTGGCCGCATCCTAGCCCTGGCTCGAAATAAGAGCCTCAACCTCAAACACATTAAACACTTTATCTTGGATGAATGCGATAAGATGCTTGAACAGCTCGGTGAGTTGTCCCAGTCGGGCTGGGCTGGTCTAGTGATCTGGGAAGTTGCCTTTTGGAGCCAAATGATGCTTATTTGATACTGGAGCACTTTAGTGCCAGGACGACTCTTAATCTATCACCCATGACTGATGGCTCTGGCTTCCCTGGTCAGTCTCTGTTAGGCTTGTTAAGCTTCCTTGGTGATCAAGGAGAAGGGGATCATGTTCTTCCTTTTTGTGGTAGATGTTTATCTTTGAGAGGAGGGACTTAGCTAATCTTGGATGTTAGTCACACCACCGTTGTGTCCTCTAAATCTCTATAGTGGGTGTCAAAGGGAAGAAAATGGAGCTGGAAAAGGAGACAGTCTACTTGTTTGGCATCCTCAACTCAGGATGTATCATCAGATTACAGCTGAATAAATGTTTTGACTTAAGTTCTGGAATGAATGTGGAGAGTGTGTGTGGGAGTCTGTGTAGTGTGGTGTTTCCAGTGTGCTAAGTGCTGTGAAGAAAGGAAGATGTTATATGAGAACTCAAATTTGGTGAATAAGACTAGGGATGGGCATATACCCAGGGATAAGTCATTCCAAATGATCTTTGGCTATTCTAGATGGCGAGCTATAAAGTGGGCTCCAAGTAGAGATGTCATATTTGCCTGACTGGATAGGACAGTGTGATCCAGAGGAAGCGTGGAATGGACTCTGACAGCTGGAATGTAATAGGTGCGCGATATTGGTAGACAGTTGGAGCTTGGGGAGAGAGGAGTAGGGAGAAGGGCTTTGTAAGGACTTAATCTTTGTGAGCCTCTGCAGTGGGCTTTATCCCCATTTTCCAGTTGTGGGCTTTGGGGTTTCATCTAATTTCTTTCGTGGTTAAAATACACGGCTGGAACCTGGTCCATAGGCACTGTTCTTCCCACTGTCTTGCAACCCTGGACGTGATTACATGGCGGTTGGAGATAATAGAGTAGAGAGAGACCCGAGGCAAATCTTAACCCTGACCCGCAACTCTCGGCTCACCCATTTCCAGCAGTCCTTACCTCGTTGGTAAGCCTGTCTCTGATCTTCATTTATGATGATATGTCTCTTTTCTACCATAATATTTTTTTCTTCTTCCTGTAGACATGCGTCGGGATGTCCAGGAAATTTTTCGCATGACCCCCCATGAGAAGCAGGTCATGATGTTCAGTGCTACCTTGAGCAAAGAGATTCGTCCAGTCTGCCGCAAGTTCATGCAAGACGTAAATACCCTTCTACCTTCTCTCCCTCCACTCCCCGCCCGCTGCCTTCTCCCCCTCCGCGCCCTCTTCCTCCAGACTCCCTTGTCCTTCAAGCGCCAAGAAGGGGGCACGTGCCCATTTGAAAGTGATGACTCCTTGAAGAACACAGAGGCAGAGACAGTTAGTGTTAGGGTCTGCGCGGCGCCAGGGAAACTCCGGAAGACTTGGTCGGGTTAACGTGAGAGCGGGTAGTGTTCGACTTTTTTTTTTCATCAAAGCATTTTTGAACCTCTTCTCCCTTTTTGGGGGAGGGCAGGATTTTCTGCCCTACCACCCACCCATCGGCTTCTACATACCCCCTACAGCCACGCACCCTCCAGGTGGCGTCAAGCATACAGCCGGAGCCTTCTGCTCCCCAAAGTCATAACCTCCCGGTGGCAGGAGAGCAAGAGAGGGACAGACAGATGGCAGGGCATGTCCAAAAGAAGAGCAAACAGCACACACGAATCTGCTCCCTCCCCACCTCCAGGGGTGGGGGCCTTTGGCACCTCAATCCCCGAGTCCATGCTCCTTCCTACCCGTACCTCCTCGCACCCGTCGGAACCTCGGTTGATGTGAACCAGCAGCAGAGAAGCACCGTGGCGCGGCGGGGGAATGCGGACGCACCCGGCGGTGGATGGCGGCAGCGGAGGCCGCGGGGAACCTGACCAGGAAGCTGAGGACCAAACCAGCCTCTTTTTCTGTTCCCGGTTTTTTTCCTGAACCCAAGGCGTGCCGTGCTCCGTGTTTCTTTCCATTTGTGTTGGTGGGGAGGGGTGTTCTGAGTAGGGTGGTAGATTTTTGTTTTTTCTTCTTTTTAACTTTTTTAATATTCAGAGGGATATGGAAAAAGTAAAGTGAGGCGCTCCACTTGGGTGTAACCAGGTGGTGGTAGGGTCTGGGCTAGGCGGGCCCTTGTGTAAGCAGTGGAGTGTGTTCTTTCCCTCCCTCCCTGCTGTGCTCCTTCCCATGGACCATAACTCTTACCTTCAGCTGTATTTGGGGTTCAAGTTAGATTGGAAGGAAGCCATGGAACTTCTCTTTGGAAATCCTTCCTTTGCTAGTCTGCATTCTGAAGTTCAGCTTCTGGTTTTTGCCTGTGACACACTTACCCTTTCCCCAAATCTTGTACCCTGGGGTTTTACGTTAACCATGGCTTCCTGGTGGCTCAGATGGTAAAGAATCCACCTGCAATGCGGGAGACCTGGGTTGGGAAGATCCCCTGAAGAAGGGAAAAGTTATCCACTCCAGTATTCTTGCCTGGAGAATCCTCATGGACAGAGGAGCTTAGTGGACTTCAGTCCATGGTGTCACAAAGAGTCGGACATGACTGAGTGACTAAGCACAGCACACAAGGGAAATTGGGCTTTAGAGTTGACTCTTGTGTACATTACCGCTTTTTTTTTTTTTTGTAAATGCTATCTGCCTTCCCTTCAAGGGTTGTGTGTGTGTGTTTTGTTTTTAAAGATGACTGAGTAACTCTGCTGCTCTGAATTTGCTTCTTACCACCACTCATTGTACCTTCCTCATAACACTGTAGATGGTTTGATTTTTCGTTTAGAGACCAATCTCATCTAAAACTGTTTCCTTGTGGTCCGAGAGCAAGTTGCTACTCAGTCTTTGCCTCTCTTTTCAGGCATTTTGACCTTAAGTCCATTGAAGTATTCTGATCTTCCACCTTCCTAATGGGGATATGGGAAGACATCTACCTTCCTTGTGGAGATATGATTCTCCTAGTTGAGAGAATATGCAAATGGAGCTCTGCCCCGTATTAAACCAGCTCTAATGGAGTTATTCTGACCTCGAGTCACTGTTGCCATGATTTCCCAGGTGTTTGCTTCATGTTCTCGTTTTGAGAACCACTTCCCTTTGTTTTCTTTCCTCCACCACCTCCGTTTGAGGTAATGGCATGTTGCCATTGGATGGTTGGACTCTGCCCTTTCCTCCCTGCAGAGTTCCTTTCCTATAACAATCTTCAGTTGGGAAGTCTTAAAACTCAACTGATAGGAAGGAAATCAGATCTAATATCCAAAAGACCACATTAAAATGTGGGTATTTTTGGGGGTGGGGCTGGGTTTTCAATCTTCTCTCTTCTCCCCATCCCCCCATGGGGTGTATTGGAGATCAACTTCCTCCACCCCCCCAGGTTTAACCCCCCCACTCTGCCCTCCTCCCGTTCCCCACCCCTTCCCTCCCCCCTCCCCCCCAGCCAATGGAGATCTTCGTGGATGATGAGACGAAGCTGACGCTGCATGGATTGCAGCAGTACTACGTGAAACTGAAGGACAACGAGAAGAACCGGAAGCTCTTTGACCTTCTGGATGTCCTTGAATTCAACCAGGTTAGTTGTCCGGGGTCCAGTAGGGAGAATGAGTACATCTCCAGCTGTTGGCAGAAACCTTTTTATTGAGGAAGCCACGTATGCCATGTGAAAGAGAATAGTGGAAAAAGTCTTTTAAATGAGAGACTTTTAGGGGCTGAGCGTGAGCACAATGGGAACTGCCTTTCTGTTCCATGCCTGACACAGAAAGGAAACCTCAAATTACAAAATCTTGAGTCTTAAAGTTAATGAGAGTCCCGCAATAATTAGACATGTTAGGTTCTTAAATTTGTGTTTCGCACTGCTCACCAGGGAGAAGTGTTTCATTACTTGTGTGATTTGTTTGCACTAAAAATCATTTTCTATAAGCTCTTACTATGTTTGATGTTTTGGTGAGTGGGAATAATGGTCATGTCTTTCCAGACTTAGGTCAGATTTTTACCGTTCTCATGTGGTGGCTTCATTCTTGTCTCCTAATGTATCTGATAGTTTTGATTACTGTTTTCCATATCCTCTGCAGCATGTTTGTCTGCTCAGGAAAAGTCAGAGCCAAGCGGGAAAGACTTAGTATTTAGAGCAGAAGAGGAAGTATGTGATGGGGACTAAGGAGTTCTTTTAGAAGAGTGTAATTACTGAGAACTCCTGCTTGTAATTTTTCTCACACACACCCACATGGGCGCACATCCCTCCAATCTCATACACACCACGCACGCACACAGGTGGTGATATTTGTGAAGTCTGTGCAGCGTTGCATTGCCCTGGCCCAGCTCCTGGTGGAGCAGAACTTCCCAGCCATTGCTATCCACCGTGGGATGCCCCAGGAGGAGAGGTGAGTCAGAGATGGGCAAGATGTTTTGTGTCCTTGTGAGCGAAAGGGACCATTGAGAGAAGAGAATCTCAACACTTTCTGCTTTCCTTTCTCATAAAGGCTTTCTCGGTATCAGCAATTTAAAGATTTTCAACGACGGATTCTTGTGGCTACCAACCTGTTTGGCCGAGGCATGGACATCGAGCGGGTGAACATTGCTTTTAACTACGACATGCCTGAGGATTCAGACACCTACCTGCATCGGGTAAGCCCCACACCTGGAGGATAGCCCAGTGTCCTCTCCCCATCCTTCAGTTTCTTTATCTTTTCATATCTTGCATTTCATCCCTCCTGTTGTGTGTCTTCCTGCTGTGGGGCCTGCTGGTCCTATCACATATCTCCTTCCAGGTGGCCAGAGCAGGCCGGTTTGGCACCAAGGGCTTGGCCATCACATTTGTGTCAGATGAGAATGATGCCAAGATCCTCAATGATGTGCAGGATCGCTTTGAAGTCAATATAAGTGAGCTGCCTGATGAGATAGACATCTCCTCCTACAGTGAGTAATGATCTCATGAAGCTGCTTCCCCCAGTCCTTTAGATTCTCTTCATTGCTTAGTGGGTTTTTTTCTTAAAGCCCCTGGTGCATGGTGGCCACTTGACAGGTTCGTCATCCATATTTCTGCTGCCCCCACCTTCATGCTCTGTTGGGATGTTTAGTTGACCTGTGTATGGAGGTCTTTTCTCATCAAATTATTTCTCTTTGTCTATCCCCAGACCTATCTGACCCACATACCACACAGACATCTGGATGTGTTGGGAGAGGGCTGTTTGTGCCGACTTTGATTTTTTTTTTTAAATTTTTCCCCAAGCTCTAGTCTAACTGCTGTATTTTCTTTTCAGTTGAACAGACGCGGTAGAGGACTCAGCCCCCATTCTGGAATGCGACAGTCCTCTTCAGGAGAGCGCACCAGGCGTGGGGGTGAAGGAGACACTACTGGCCCCGGCGCCCACCCCATGACTCCCTCTGCCATCACCACCACTCCTAAAACCCATTTCCCCGATTTGTCGGAATTTTTTTTTTTTTAACAAAACTAAAAAACTTATGCGTCTGTGGTGTCTATAAGCATTCCATCCCTTTATTGGATTTGGGGTGAGGTGGTTCTGGGGCATAATCCAGAGTAAATTCCTGTGGGGGTGCTGTGCCCTGCTGTGGGCTGAGGTCAGCGGGAGGTGTTGAATTGGGATGTGAGTGAAAAGACTGCAGAGGCCATGACTTCTCATGACTATCCAATTTCTGGCCCTTTTGTGGCAGTTTCGTCTGTTTTCTTAGGGCCTGGGAGAGGCTGGGATGTTGCTGATCCAAGGGCTGGGGAGGGTGGCATGCAGTTTTCAGGGTTGGAGGGTGAAGGGGCCACTGATGGAACGCTTAGGCGACTTCTCCCAGGCTCTGTGTCTCCGCATCTGTTCCTTCAGCTTCTGTGTCTTGAGCACCAGGGCCTGGGCTTCCCAGGCCCCCTCTTGCCCTTCCACCAGGGCCTGGTACAGCTCCAGCTGCTGCTCCAGCAGCTCCTCTGCCTGGGCCAGCTCAGCTGTGGGGCGGGGCTGGCACTCCTGGGAGGGCAGGGCATTAGGGAGAGGTCATCAGCCAGAGCTGTAGGCTGAGGCTCACTGGAAGTCAGGAATTCTACCTCTGCCCCATTAATTTGAGGTCATCTTACTGCAGAGCCAAAGCAGTTTCCTGTCTTGGGTATAGTCCTGGAGTGGGGTGTGGGGTGGTGGTAGTTAGAGATCACAGCCCAGGTGCTGTAACTGGGCTTGAAGGTGCGTTTGGGAAGGGGAGAACCGGCTGTCCCAACCCTCCTGAGAAATAATTAACTGATAGGTGAGGGGAAGTTATTCTGTTCAAGGACTTTGTGAACTGCAAGGAGGGTAGGGTGCAGATAGAGGGTGTCTTGTGGTCTCGAGTGGAGTGGGGGCAGGGAGGGTGTTTTAGGGAACTGAGGGTTGGGACTAGGCCACAAACATGGGGTGGGGGTGGGGGGCATGTGCTGTGCTGTGCTGTGGTTAGTCGCTCAGTCATCTAGGACTCTGACCCCATGAACTGCAACCCTCCAGGCTCCTCTGTCCATGGGGATTATCCAGGCAAAAATAGTGGAGTGGGTTGCCATGCCCTCCTCCAGGAGATCTTCCCAACCCAGCCATTGAACCCAGGTCTCTGGCACTGCAGGTGGATTCTTTATCATCTGAGCCACCGCGTGTGCTCTCTGCTGACCTTTGGTGACACAGAGGGGATTCTCTGCCCCCCAGTATAAATTTGCCCTCATCACCTCCACCTTCCTTGGTGCCACTTACCCTGGAAGGTGACATCTTCCCACTGCGTGTGGAGCTCGTCTCTGCTGTGCTTCTCCTGGGATTCTGGGAGCAGCACCTCTAGGAGCCCTGGGGTGTGGGGGCCCAGGATGGCAGGAGGAGGCGGCGGCAGCATCGGGAGAGCCAGGCCAGAGGGAGGACCATGGCGGGTGAGGCAGGGAGCTGTCTGAGCCACTCCACAGCCACCAGGAACTGGCTCCCTCCGGGCTGTGGCCTCGCTTCAATGCCTGGCCCTGCCCCTGCCCTGCTCTGTTGCACCCACCCGCCTCCCAACCTGGCCCCAGAGTCCAGGAACTCAGGTTCCCTAGTGTGAAGTTGTTCTGCCAGGCAAAATTTGCTTTAGAACTCTGGTCCCCAGCCTACCATGTCTTGTGTCAGTAATTCTTAGCACTGTGTGTTTCTTACTCATTCCTCTCAGTTCTGCAAGGGAGAATGAATTACATGACTGGTTGGCAGATGAGGAAATGCTCAGAACTTCATTCAGTACTCACTCATTCAGCAAGTATGGGCTGGAACCTGCTCTGGGCCGGATGTGCTCAAGGCTCCACAGCCTGCTGGAAAAGCCTAGGTCTGCCAGACTTGAAAGCTCACACCCTTGACCTGGCTCAAGTATTGATTTTCCCTTTCCTCTTCTTGCCGGTGACCTTTCTCTTGTCCCTGTTGTACATTGTACATTGTTGGGGTTTGCCTCCTCTGTTAAGTCGGCACCATATACAGTTACTGGTTTCAAGCTTGGTTGAACTGGTGAGCCCTCCCATCAAATCCGCACTAGAACAAAAGCCTTGTCCCCTCACTGAGGCTTGTGTATACATACTGGACTTCTGCAGTGTGTTCTGAAATGTCCTGTTGTGGCTAGAGGGCACAGTCATACCCCTGGCTCAGAGTGGATGGTTCCACCTTTGATCTTCTAGGAAAAAGTAGGTCCTCAGAAAAACATGCCCCAGAAAGCAAGGTTGCTGGACAGTGGACAGCTGCAGTTTGCTATCTGGGACATCACTGAATTTGGAGGGAAGATGGCCTCTGCCATAGTGTGGGGGTCAGAGGAGCAGAGAGGGAGACCTTCCTGGAGGTCAGTGATTCTTGAACTTGGGCTGAAGCAACTTTAGATGAAGTCAGAGATCTCTGGGTTCCCCATTAGTTGGCAGGTTCCCATTTTTTAGTGGAAAAAGAATGGAGAGTCCCTGTTCAATTTTGGAGGAGACAAGCCTTCCCTCTTGTCTCTCAGTGATAGGGTTATATGTGGGGGCTCATTTTTGAGCTGCAGTATGTGCACAGCTTTAAGTCTTACTTGTTGAGACATAAGAGGCCCAAATAAGGGAAACTAGTACAAGGTTAAACAAGCCACAAGTAACACTGAAATGAAACTAAGCACATTTATAAATGAAAAGCAAGATTAGCAGCTATTAATTGAGAAACTTCTGTAAAACAGTTTAGATGAGGCACTAGTAACAAAGTATCCTACCTGAAGATTAGACATTTCTATCATCTGAATTTCTGTTGCAGGTTATGAACTCCAAAATGGACCAACATCAAGTGATTTGCAGTAGGCAGTCCTAAGCCACGAATTATAGTAGAGTCTGGATTTGGCTTTGTCTGGGAGAGCTAAAAAAGAAAAGACTGGTATTTGGATCAGTTCAGATTGGGTGAGCTGTGGATCTCAGTCACGGAAATGAAGGGATGAAAGTAGATAAATGTAAACCTAGAGTTATGTCACTGTGTATATTTATTCTTGTTATTCCTGAGGGGCTAATAGTCTCTTTCTTTATGTGGTGCCATTTTATTTATGTCTCATAGTCATAATCAAATGAGCGGTCTAGCTTGGCCTCTGCGGGAGGGGCCTGTCTTCAGCCAGGGACAAGCAGAGGATTATGGTCGGTGTCTGGCACAAGGTCGAGGGGCTGCCCTGCCAATGCCATCTTCACTACGCGTCTTGCCCGGTGGATGGGCAGGCCTGAGGGGGACTGACGTGAGTCACGTACCCTTCATGCGAAACTTGGGGAGATGGGTACTTAGGTATGTTTAAGTTCACCCACTGCTTTAATCTGAGAAGTTTACCGAGAGGCACTTTTTGTTCCTGTCACAGGTGACCTTCACGGTAACTTTTCAAGAGAACTTTCTCATTTCACTTTTTTTGGCATGTGAATGTCTGGTTGTCCCAGCACGATTTATGTATTCTATCCCTGGGTTCTCTGTCCTGTCCAGTGACCTACTTGTTTTTTCTTTCACCAATACCACATTGTCTTGATTAGCATAGCTTTATAGGAAGTCTTGAACTCAGGTAGGGTTTTCAAGTGTCCACTGACTTCTATAGTTTGCTGGCTGTTCCAGCTCTCTGGCCTCTCCATACGCATTTTAGAATCAGTTTGTCAATACAGGCATTCTTTGGAAGTATTATGGCTTTGCAGACCGCTGCAATCAAGTGAAGATTGCAATAAAGTGAGTCACATGAATTTTTTGGTTTCTCAATTTAAATACATAAAAGTCATATTTATACAATGTGTGCGTGTGTGGGCTCAGTCAGCAAGTTGTAACCCCATAGACTACACCCCACCAGGCTCCTCTGTCCATGGACTTTTCCAGGCAAGAGTAGTGGAATGGGTTGCCATTTTGTTCTCCAAGGGATCTTGCCCACTCGGATTGAACCTGTGTCTCCTGCATTTCCTGTATTGACAGGCAGATTCTTTATCTCTGAGCCGCTGGGGAAGCCCGTATATACTTTATACTGCAGTCTGTTAAGTGTGTAATAGCATTATGTCTAAAAAACAATGTGCATACCTTAATTAAAGAGCAAGGCTGTTGGAGAAATGGCGCTGATAGACTTGCTCAACACAGGGTTGTCACAAACCTTTGATTTGTAAAAAATGCCAGTATAATTTATTTTTTATTGAAGTATAGTTGAATTACAATGTTGTATTAATTACTGTACAGCAAAGTGACTGGCTATATATATGTATATTTTCTATTATAGTTTATCATAAGATATTAAATATAGTTTCCTGTGCTATACAGTAGGACCTTGCTTATCCACTCTATATACACCAGTTTGCATCTGCTAATTCCAAACTCCGAACCCAACCCTCTCCCACCACTCTCACCTGATTCTGTTCCTAGGTTGGTTTGTGTCATATTTTACATTCCACATATGGATGATATCATATGGTACCTTTCACCCAGCTTCCCTTAATGTTAATATCTATCAAAAGTGTGTTGAGACCAAGAAACTAAGAAGTTAAAATTGGTACAGTACCATTAGCTAAGCTATAGACTGTTTGGATTCTGTTTGGAGACTGTATAGACCAGTTTTTCCACTAATGTCCTTTTTCTGTTTCAGGATCCAATCCAGGGAACCTTAATGCATTCAGCTGTCATGCCTCCTTGGTCTCCTCTGATCTGTTGAGTTTCTTACTCTTTATCTGTTTTCATGAACATTTTGAAGAGTAACAGACAGAATGTTTGGAGAATATCAGTCAGGTTGGGTTTGTCTGATATTTTCTCATGTTATAATAATTGGGTTTATGGGTTTTAGGGAAGAGCACTGTAGATGTGAAAGGCCTTTCTTATCACATATCAAGGGTACAAGATATCAACATGATCTTTATCTGCCAAGTTTCTCCACTCAGTAGTAGTTTTTCCCTTTCCATTCTCTATTTTTGGCTTCCCAGATGGCTCAGTGGTAAGGAGTCTGACCGCCAGCGTAGGAGACACAGGAGATGCAGGTTCGATCCCTAGGTTGGAAAGATCCCCTGGAGAAGGAAATGGCAACCCATTCCAGTATTCTTACCTGGGAAATCCTGTGGACAGAGGAGCCTGACGGGCTACAGTCCAAAGGGTCACAAAGACCCTGACACACCCGAGTGACTGAGCACACAGCACATTCTGTTGTTTGGAAATGAGTCACCAAGTCCAGCCCACGCTCAAGGGAGGGGAATTAAACTCCATCTCCTGCAATGGGGATTCCCTTCATATATTACCTGATACTCTTCTGTAAGGAAAGTGTGTCCTTTCTCCCTCCCTTTAAAATGTTTTCCAGTCATTCATGTATTCCAATATGAACTCGAATCTTTTTTAAAAAATTGTCTTTGTTTGGCTGCACCAGTCTTAGTTGTGGCATGGAAACTCTTAGCTGTGGCGTGTGGGATCTAGTTTCCTGACCAGGTGTCAAACCCTGGCCCCCTGCACTGGCAGCATGAAGTTTTAGCCACTGGACCACCAGGGAAGTCCCTGAACTCAATGTTTTTTATTTTGGGTTATAATCCAATATTATTGCTATTTTGCTGCTGAAATTGTTCCAGCTTTGTTCATAGGGAGCTTTTTCAGTTTGGCTTCTGTGTCCCTTTGGCATGCTCGATTTTGGGGAACTGCCTTCCTTTCTGGCATTACAAGGCATTCCAGGCTCATCTTGTATTTTTTTGTGTCTTAAGCCTACAATCAGCTATTTTTCTAAAGACCCATGGTTCCTTTTACTGGAGGGTGTTTTAGCCAAGATCTGGGCATTGAGTGCTCATTTCACTTTTCTAAAGAGGACAGAGTTTCCCAGAGCTGCCCAAGCTCATACAGGCAAAGAGAGGCTGTCCTTTCAGCGCCACATTAGAGCTTATTTAGGGCAAGCTTTACTACCTAACACAATGGCCAGTTTTCCATATGTGCCTTCATTCCTTAAAGCTTCTGGGCTTTTTATTTTTATTTTTTTAGCCTGTAGGGCAGAAACATTAATAATTTAATTTCCTGATATTTGGAGACTTTGCTGAAAGAAAAATTTCAAGTTTCATTACGAAGTTCCACCTACAAAAGTAGAGTAGCCAAGAGGAAAAGACGGCAGAGGGAGGAATCAGTTCCATTTTTCCTCCATTTCTGCTGCTCTTTCCATGTCCCTGCGCCGGGCAGGGCGGGGGAAGGATGGCTCTCAGACTCTGAGAGAAAAATAATGGTATGGAATTGCCTTTCCCAAATGCCTTGATTTCTGCTCTGTCTGTGCCCATCCTCTCTCCCAGTCAGCCTTTTCCTTCCTCCAACCTCAGCTAGAGCCCAGCCTCTTGCCTGGAGCCTGCTCCTCAGAGAGAAGTAGCCATTCTTACCACTGGAGGGCAGAAGAGAGGCCGGGTCCTGGGGATGTGGGAGAAGGCGCAGCAAGAATCACACGTGGAGAGAAGGCACATGTGATTCTCACCCATGTGTGGAGAATGCACCTGTGGACCAGGGAGGGAAGTGGGGGTGGGGCCCACTGGGAGATTAGGACCGACATACATGCACTGCCGTGTGTAGAGCAGATAGCTGGTGGGAACCTGCCATAAAGCACAGGGAGCCCAGCTCCGTGCTCTGTGGTGACCCAAAGGGGCCCTGAGAGGGAGGTCCAAGAGGGAGGGAATATATGAATATATATAGCTGATTCTCTTCATTGCACAGCGGAAAGTAACACAATATTGTAAAATGATTATACTCCAATTTAAAAAAAAAAAAAAAGGTTAGAACCAGAAGGGCTTTCAAATGAGGGTGAAATGTGAGTGACCAGAGGGCAAGTGAGGACATTTCCAACGTCTCCATTTAGGAGGGAAGGGAGGGCCCTTGGGTACAGGAGCAGAGAGCCTTGCCCGGGTCTGGATGAGCTTCACCCCCATCCTCACCCGTCCTCTGACAACACCTCACCCACAACACATTGAGGGGGCCCTTCAGGCCCAGGTGCTCCACCAGCCAGAGGTATTGCAGGTCTTCTTCAAGGAGGACCCCCACAGCAGCCCACCTCTGGTAAGTCTTGTCACCCCTCCACAGCGGGGCCCTGAGTCCTGAGTTCACCATTCGTTCCCTCCCTTCCTGCAGCCGGGTCAGCACTCTGTTGACAGCTCAGCCTCTCAGAGCGTGATTGCCCTCAGGGTCCTCCTTTGTCAGTGACCTCAACCCTGGGTGGAGAGCGCAGCGGGGATGGATCCAGAGAGAGAGGGCAGAGAGAGGGAGGGCGGTTGCCGCCTCACCTCCTCCCTACCCCCAGTCTTCCTCCACAAGCAGTGCCTTCTCCCTCCCCCACCCCAGGACTTTCAAAGGCCAGAGCAGGAGAGACCCAGGACCCCACACCTTTCCATAAGAAGCCTGTTCACAAGGGCGCCCCATCCAATCCCACTGAGGTTTTACTGCCCACCTGGGGCAGTCCTGGGTATGCAGAGGGTGATCCAGCAATGCTCTTGCTTCACATATCTGCATGACTCGGTTCCTCACCTGGTTCAAGTCTGCTCAGCTGTCACCTCCGTGAGGCCCACCCTGACCACCCTCTTTAAAAGTGCCACCTCTCCCATTACCTTGCATTGATTGTTGACTTTGTATTATTTTTTCTCTGTATCCCCTATCATTTTCGAATATACTGTTCAGTTCAGTTCAGTTCAGTCGCTCAGTCGTGTCTGACTCTTTGCGACCCGATGAATCGCAGCACGCCTGGCCTCCCTGTCCATCACCATCTCCAAGAGTTCACTCAGACTCATGTCCATCAAGTCAGTGATGCCATCCAGCCATCTCATCCTCTGTGGTCCCCTTCTCCTCCTGCCCCCAATCCCTCCCAGCATCAAAGTCTTTTCCAATGAGTCAACTCTTCGCATGAGGTGTCCAAAGTACTGGAGTTTCAGCTTTAGCATCATTCCTTCCAAAGAAATCCCAGGGTTGATCTCCTTCAGAATGGACTGGTTGGATCTCCTTGCAGTCCAAGGGACTCTCAAGAGTCTTCTCCAACACCACAGTTCAAAAGCATCAATTCTTTGGCACTCAGCCTTCTTCACAGTCCAACTCTCACATCCATACATGACTACTGGAAAAACCATAGCCTTGACTAGATGGACCTTAGTCGGCAAAGTAATGTCTCTGCTTTTGAATATACTATCTAGTTTGGTCATAACTTTTCTTCCAAGAAGTAAGCATCTTTTAATTTCATGGCTGCAGTCACCATCTGCAGTGATTTTGGAGCCCCCCAAAATAAAGTCTGACACTGTTTCCACTGTTTCCCCATCTATTTCCCATGAAATGATGGGACCAGATGCCATGATCTTCGTTTTCTGAATGTTGAGCTTTAAGCCAACTTTTTTGCTCTCCTCTTTCACTTTCATCAAGAGGCTTTTGAGTTCCTCTTCACTTTCTGCCATAAGGGTGGTGTCATCTGCATATCTGAGGTTATTGATATTTCTCCCAGCAATCTTGATTCCAGCTTGTGTTTCTTCCAGTCCAGCGTTTCTCATGATGTACTCTGCATGTAAGTTAAATAAGCAGGATGACAATAAACAGCCTTGACATACTCCTTTTCCTATTTGGAACCAGTCTGTTGTTCCATGTCCAGTTCTAACTGTTGCTTCCTGACCTGCATACAGATTTCTCAAGAGGCAGGTCAGGTGGTCGGGTATTCCCATCTCTCTCAGAATTTTCCACAGTGTATTGTGATCCACACAGTCAACGGCTTTGGCATAGTCAATAAAGCAGAAATAGATGTTTTTCTGGAACTCTCTTGCTTTTTCCATGATCCAGCGGATTTTGGCAATTTGATGTCTGGTTCCTCTGCCTTTTCTAAAACCAGCTTGAACATCAGGGAGTTCACGGTTCACGTATTGCTGAAGCCTGGCTTGGAGAATTTTGAGCATTACTTTACTAGCATGTGAGATGAGTGCAATTGTGTGGTAGTTTGAGCATTCTTTGGCATTGCCTTTCTTTGGAATCGGAATGAAAACTGACCTTTTCCAGTCCTGTGGCCACTGCTGAGTTTTCCAAATTTGCTGGCATATTGAGTGCAGCACTTTCACAGCATCATCTTTCAGGATTTGAAACAGCTCAACTGGAATTCCATCACCTCCACCAGCTTTGTTCGTAGTGATGCTTTCTAAGGCCCGCTTGACTTCACATTCCAAGATGTCTGGCTCTAGATTAGTGATCACATCATCATGAGTATCTGTGCAGATCTCTTTTCCCAAAGAGGACCTCAGCAGCACTGCCCTGCATGCTCTTTTACAACTGACCTCTCCATCCCCTGTCTACAGCTGAGGGCTAATTCCCCTCTTGAATCAACAACCTGTAAGCATCAGGAAAGCAAGTGTTTTGCCAATTTTGATTAAATGGCCATCAGTCCTAGAACAAAGCCTGGCACAGAGGCACTCACTAACTATTTGTGAAGGGATGAATACATGCTGTGACAAGATTCCTTAAAGCTGGGTCTGAGGCTTGGAAGAGGGGAGTTTGCTGGTGTTTGGTTTTGGAGGTTGTCTTAGTCTGCTCAGCCTGCCATAACTAAATACCCCAGGCTGGGTGGCTTAAGTGACAGAAATTTGTTTTCTCACAGTTCTGGAGACTAGAAGTCCAAGATCCAAGTGCTAGGAAATTTGGATTCTGGTGAGGGCTCTCTTCTTGGCTTGTAACTGTCTTTTCGCTATGTCCTTACATGGCCTCTCCTCTGTACAAAGTGGGGGTGGAAGGAAGGAGAGCACAAGCTGGTGTCTCTTTCTCAGAACTGCAAGCTTTCTCAGACGAGGGCCCCACCCTTATGACCTCATTTAACCTTGAGTGTGTGTGCATGTACGCCGTCATGTCTGACTCCTTGTGATCCGTGGACGGTAGCCTGTTAGGCTCCTTGTCTGTAGGATTCTCCAGGCAAGAATGCTGGAGTGGGTTGCCATTTTCTACTCCAGAGGATCTTCCCGACCCAGGGATCAGACTCGTATATCTTGTGTCTCCTGCATTCTCAGGCAGATTCTTTACTACTGCTGCCACCTGGGAGGCCTACAAGTGTAAGATGGGAAACCACAGAACTCCTAGGAAAAAACACAGGTTTAATACTCTTTGACAGAAACTGTAGCAATTTTTTTTTTTTTTGGATCTATCTTCTAAGGCAAAGGAATAAAAGCAAAAATAAAGGAGAGCTAATTAACATTAAAAGCTTTTGCATAGGAAAGGAAACCACCAACAAAATGAAAAGACAACCTATGGAATGGGAGAAAATATTGCAAATAAAATGACCAGTAAGTTAATATCCCAAATATATAAACTGCTCATACAACTCGACATCAAAAAAAAAAAACAACAAATAACCCAATTAAAAAATGGGTGGAAAAAAAAATAAAAATAAAAAAAATAAAAAATGGGTGGAATACCTGAATAGACATTTTTCCAAAAAAGACATACAGATGTCCATAAAAAGATGCTCAACATCACTAATCATTAGAGAAATACAAATTAAAACCACAATGAGATATCACCCCACACCTATCAGAATGATTATCATGAAAAAGAACACAAATAACAAATATTGGCAAGGATGTGGAAGAAAGGGGAATTCTGTAAACTGTTAGTGGGGATGTAAATTGGTGCAGCCTTTTTGGAACAGTGTGGATGCTTCTCAAAAAACTGAAAGGAGAACTACTATGTGACCCAATAATTCCACTCCTGGATACATATTCAAAAAATTAAAGCTAACTGGAAAAGATGCATGCACCCCAATATTCATACGCATCATTATTTATAATTGCCCAAGTGTGGAGACAACCTGTGTCCATCAGCAGAGCAATGGATAAAGAAGATGTGATGCATATTCACAATGGAATACCACTCAGCCATTACAACAACATGGATTGACTTGAAGGGTATTATGCTAAGTGAAATAAGGCACAGAGAAGGACAAATAATACAGTGTGATATCATTTATACATGGAACGTAAAATGTAAAAGAAACTAGCGAATATAACAAAAAAGAAACGGGTTTTCCTGGCAGTCCAATGGTTAGGACTTGGCGCTTTCACTGCTGTGGCCCAGGTCGCATCCGTGAAGTGTGGCCTAAAACACAAGAGAGAAAGAAAGAAAAGAAACAGATTCACAGATATAGAGAACAAACTAGTGGTCACCAGTGGGGGGAGAGGAGGGAATAGGGGCCAGACAAGGGTGGGGATTAAGGGATACAAACTGCTACGTATAAAATAAAGTACAAGGATAAAGTTCAACACGGGGAATATAGCCAATATTTTACAATCACTATACATGGAATATAACCTTTTAAGTTATGAATCATGTTGAACACCTGGAACTTTCATTGTACATCAACTATACCTCAATTAAAAAATACAAGCACACGGAGGGGGTTAGGGCTTCAACATATGGATTCTGAGGGCTGCAACTCAGTGCATGACTGGGGTCTCCTGAGATGTGTATTTGTTACCCACCAATTGGTCTTGGTTTCCTGAGCCTCTCCTCTCTCAGGGCCACCCCAAACTCTTGGTCTTGCCACATAAGCTCAATGGACAGGCTGTGTCTGTGTCTTGCTGCTAAGTCGCTTCAGTCGTGTCCGACTCTGTGCGGCCCCAGAGACGGCAGCCAACCAGGCACCCCCGTCCCTGGGACTCTCCAGGCAAGAACACTGGAGTGGGTTGCCATTTCCTTCTCCAATGCATGAAAGTGAAAAGTGAAAGAGAAGTCGCTCAGTCCTGTCCGACTCCTAGCGACCCCATGGAGTGCAGCCTACCAGGCTCCTCCGTCCATGGGATTTTCCAGGCAAAAGTACTGGAGTGGGTTGCCGTTGCCTTACCCACCATCAACTGCCTCTGATGTCTCTTGGGCCAGGGAAGGGGGGTCCGTCTAGATTGTGGGGTCATGGGTGGCTGCTGTCCAAATTGCAGCCATGGCTCAGTTGCCGCATGGGGGCTCCGGGGAACCCTTCCTTGGCTTGTGAGTCCCGAGTCTGGTCAGGCTGCTATAACGGAATATCATAGAGGATGAGAAGTCCAAGATCAAGGTGTCAGCAGATTTGGTGTCAAATGAGGGCCCTCTTCCTGATTCACAGATGGCTGTCTTCTCACTGTGACCTCCCATGTGGAAGGGGAAAGGGAGCTCTCCGGAACCTCTCTTTTATAAGGACACGTATACCATTTATGAGGGCTCCACCCTCGTGATCTGACCTCCCAAATGCCCTACCTCCAAATAAACTGGGGATTTGGTTTCAGCACAAGAATTTCTGGGGACACAAACACTCCGTCTATGGCACCTGAAGCCCTGGATCAGTCATCAGGGTAGAACTGAGACTTGGGGCTGGGGTTGCCGAGCTCCTAAGTTCAGGGCGTGGGGGTCGCAGGGAGCAGGGCCTGAGGGGTCCAGTCTGAGGATCTGGGTGGTTGGGTCACCAGAGAGGAAGGAGATGGACTCATTCCAGAGTCCTCTGGAAGTGAGCTGTGGAGGGTATAGGGACCGCCACTAAGAAGTGGGTATTTTTGGTCATCTGGGTCTCGTTGCTGAGGTCCCTGAAGCCCATGGTGGTGTCCAGTCCCCACAGCGTGCTGAGCACATGATCCTCAGGCGCCCCTTGACCTGACTGGAGGCTCTGGTTGTCTAGGGGAGGGAGGGGTAACTGAAGAACGTGACAAACCATTCATTGAGGCTGGGCTCAGACATGGCAGTGAGGTCCTAGCACAGGAATTGGGACCCTGGAAACCCTGGGAATTTGATGCCAGAGTTGGTCCCCACAGGGACAGCCCAGCACCTGCCCTTCACTGTCTATGGCCCAGCACCCAAAAACATTCTCCAAACCCAAACCGCAGGTGTCCCCTAGACTGGCCTTTCTCAGGTCACGCTCCTCCCTGGCTCCTTCCTCTCTCCTCCTTGTAACCTTCAACTCCCTGAAGTCCTTATTTCTGCCCTACCCTCACTTCCCCTGGAGCATCGGCTCCTTCCTGAACCCAGCTCACTGGGGGCTCTTTCCACTCCAGGATCCCACCCCCTGTCCTGAAATGCACTGGACTGATTCCCAGGTGCAGAGGTCCTCCAGCTCGAGGCAGCAGCAGAAGCAAGCAAGCGATAAGGACTCAGGAGGCCTAGGTCCCATCTCAGGAGACTGAGGGAACTGTGTTTCTTGTGGGGTCCATCTGGGACCTGGAAACTGGTTGTTATGGCCTGGAGGCACTGTGCTTTGAGGCAGAGTCCACGGTGACTCAGTGGGAAGGAAACGTGTGTCAGTGTGGAATTTGGGGAAACACCTCATACTCCCCAAACTGATAGAGGATGGAGGCCCCCTCTTGTGTTTAAAGCCATATTCTGGTTCTGGGAGCCGCCAGAGACCCTGGGAGGGTTCTGGCTGAATAGGAGAGAGCTACGTCTCCTGCCCTGAGCCCTGTGGCCACACGGGGGCGCCAACACATTGCTCTGCATGGGCTGGAAGGGTCTGGGCTCCAGATTAGTCAGAGATGGCTGACCTCAGGACTGAGTACCAGTGTGGAAACATCTTCTGAGCAGCTCTGGACTCCACTGGTGTCAGGGTCAGGGGTGGTCCAGGGACGGAAGGAGAATAGAGTTCTTATGCTAACTCTGAGGTTACCATCCCTACCCTGTGACTCTTCTGCCTCTTGGTGACAACGCCTGGGAAAACGGAAAATAAGTATTTTCTTCTACTCTATTTCTTTTCAGTACTCCTTGATATAGCAACAGTAACAATACCTGTATAAGTTTTTTCTCAGGAAGAATACGTGAGAAATTGATAAAATGCTCACCTCTGGCAGAGGACCTAGGTGCCAGGGATCTGGGGAGGGAGGAAAATTTTCCACTTGCAAATCCTTTGGAATATCTTGAAAGACTTTTGAAAAATATGTTGCATTAAAAATTCCTCTTGGGGGAGGGTATATGTGTATATCTATGGCTGATTCATGTTGATGTTTGGCAGACCAACACTATTATATAAAGCAATTATCCTTCAATTAATAAATAAATACATTTTAAAACAAAACAAATCAAACAGAAATCCCTCTTGGGAATTCCTTGGCGGTGCAGTGGTTAGGACTCTGCAATTTCACTGCAGAGCAGCCCACTTTCAATCCCTGATCTGGGAACTAAAATCCCACAAACCACAAAACACACACACACACACACACACAAATCCCTCTCCGTAAAAATAAGGAAAAATATAAAGAAAAGAAAATCTATAAAAGAAAAAATCTTTCTCATTTATGAGACTCTTTCCTATTTACTTGCAGTTCACATGCTGTGGTCCTATAACATGATTCAGGCCTCACATGTGTGGTCCCTCCAGCACTCGCAGGGTATTCACACCTCAGAGCCATCCAGGCTGTTCTCTGGCCTGAGAACTTGACCCGCAGACAGCACTTCCCTTCCTGACGTTCTCTTCAATTGTCCTTACTGAGAGCCCCTCCCTGTGTGGCTCACCACATCTGGGTCTCCAGCCTCCCTCTACCCACTGCCCTGAGTTGATTTTATTTAAACCCTAGTTGTTGTCGCTAAGTTATGTCTGACTCGGTGACCCCATGGACTGTAGTCAGCCAGGCTCCTCTGTCATGGGATTTTCCGGGCAAGAATAAGGAGTGCATTGCTGTTTTCTTTGCCAGGGGATCTTCCTGACCCAGGGATTGAACTTGCACCTCCTGCATTGGCAGGTGGATTCTTTACCGCTGAGTCACCTGGGAAGCCTCACACCATGGTCACTAATGCACACGTTCAAGTGTCATTATTTAATTGTTTATTTTCTCTCCTTCCTCTAGAACATAAGCTTTATGAGCACAAGGACAGAGACTTTGATTGTTCACAGCTGCATTCCTATCTCCTTGAACAGTGCCTGGTGGTTGCTTTAGAAATACTTGTTGAAAAAAAAAAAAGAAAGAAATACTTGTTGACTGAATGAATGGGTGAGTGACTGGGTGAGTGAGTGAGTGAATGGGTGACTGAATGAATGGGTGACTGAATGAATGGGTGAGTGAATGAGTGAGTGAGTGAATGAATGGGTGAGTGACTGAGTGAGTGAGTGAGTGAATGAGTGAGTGAGTGAGTGAATGCAGAAGCAGCCTGGCACATGCACAGACACACACTGCCACACACATACGGTCACCCACACTGACACACACACACGCAGAATGCACTCACATACCCACACTGTCACGTTCACACACTCTCACATGCACACACTCCTGAAGCCTAATTTTCATTCAACATTAGGTTGTGGACATTTCCCATGCATTATTATTTCTACACGTTTTCTCCAACTTATTGTGAAACTTTTCAAAGATATCTCAAGTTTCAAAGCATAGTACAATAGCCACCCTAGATATAGTGATGTTAATATTTTGTCATATTTTCTTTGTGTATGTAATAAATTGTATTTCCATGATTTTTGCTGAAATTCTTGAAAATCACTTGCCAACATCCTGACCCTCACCCCTAGCTATTTCAGTGTCATCTCTTGAAAAGGAAACTGTCTTCAAATAATATTATTATCATACTGAAAATAACTGTAATTCCCTAACATTATAAAATGTCAATGTAATATAAAATTCTCTTAATTATCCTCCACGTGTCTTTCATTTGGAGAGAGGAGTGCTTGGTTGTGCTATCTCTGAATTTTCCTTCTCTTCTCTCTCTCCAGCCCCTAATAAATGAAACTGAAAAGTAGACACATTTTTTTTTCTATTTCTTTTGCAGCTTTTTGACACTCACTTTTCTGACATAAATCATCTCTTGTTTGGGAGCAACATCTTAATGTCTACATAACATCCCACAGTGTGATGAGCATCTTGGGACAGTTGGGAGTTGGGACTTGGGACACAGTTGCCCTGGGCCTTCTGTTCTCCTTATGAGGGTAGAAGAGGGGCCCCTGTGCCAGGTTCACCCCTGGTTCCCCAAGAACTCACACCTCCAACAGCGGGTGTCAAGGCAGACCTGAGCCCTCAGGGTGAGAGTGAACTCACGTAATCCTCGAAGACCACTTCTCCCCTTCAGGCCATCCATCCCAGAGTCAGGGGATCCAGAGGGGTCCACACACAGGAACAAAGACCCAGCCACCTCAACCCTTGTTGTCTCCACCATCTTCTTCACCCCAGAGCCCAAGTGGGAGCCCCACACCCCTGATCCCCTCCACCTTCATCTCCCTGTCAGCTGCCTTGACCCAGCAGGACTAATCTCCTCATGCCCTTTCCCTGTTTGTCTTAGTCATGACAAGCCCCACTTAGTTTGGCTTCTCATCTGCGTTAGAGGCTCGGCACACCTCTCTCCTGTCTCCTCTCCCACTCCTCCTCAGCTCCTGAGGGTTTCCACAGCACCCCCTGGAGTTCTCAGACATTGACCAGCAAACTCTCCAAAGTCCTCCTTCAGGATGTTCCCTTCCCCTCACAGCTCTGACAGAAACCTGGGTCTTCCCGAGGACACAGTCCCTCTGAAGTCCTCTGATACTGTTTCCTCATCCATGGACCTCATACGCCTGTACCTGGGTGTGGGTGGGGTCCTTCTCCTTATGACTCCCTGCAGACCTTTCTCCCGCCCCCTTCCCTAACATCCTCTGGTCTGACATCAGGTCAGAGCCCCCACGCTGCTCGTTGTGGGCCCTCCCCATGGACACCCAGGCCATTCCCCTCATTCCTCCTCTCTCACAGCTCCTGACTCAAGATCACTGACTCCGACAATGCTAGCTCCTTGGTCTCGGGTGATTTCAACATGAGATGTGTAGGCTGAATAGTGGCCCTCAGTGTGGTCCATGGACAAATCCTTGAAACTGTGACACGTTCTGGCTACACAACTCTGGGTTTTGCAGGGTAGGAGGCCTCAGTTCCGCAAAGGTGGCACTCTTACAAGGGGACACGACAAGGGCCCCATTGAACCATACCCTGTGACTGCCACCCGGGAAGCTTGGATTCCATGTGCCAAAGACCAGCAGGTGAGGGGAGGGGTCCTCTCTTCTCTACGCAGGAGGGATTGAGTCTGGTCCTCAGGAGAGACGGAGTTCCTGCTACATAACTGGTGCAGGAGGACTCCACGGGGAACTCAGGTGAGAGACCTGGGTGCTCGCTGCTTCTCCCTTGTCCCAATGAAACTATGAATTGGTGCGGTGACCCAGTCTGAGAAGGGTTTGATTTCCAAGTGTCCAGACACCTCAGGTAGGAAGGTTTAGGACACAGCCCCCAGGTGAGGCACAAGGGCCCCTGCTCCTGTGCGCTGAGATTCAAGGCAGCATTTATACAGAGACCCTGCTTCCCACGGGCTGTTCCCAGACAATGACAGGTCGCAACAGTGATCCTAAGGGAGGCTCATTTCCGGGAGACACAGGGCTCCTCCTAAGGCCATCTGTGGCTCAGGGACGCTTCTATGGCCTTGCTCAACTTCACTTCCATTGCCTAGGGGTCTAGGATAGTCCAGTGAACCTCTCCTGTCCGCCTCTAGGGGTCAGATTGCATCTTAGTCCTGCGGGGCTCTCCCAGTGTTTTCTGCCTGCCTGGAAAATCCCATGAACGGAGGAGACTGGTAGGCTGCAGTCCCTGGGGTCGCGAAGAGTCAGACACAACTGAGCTACTTCACTTTCACTTTTCACTTTAATGCACTGGAGAAGGAAATGGCAACCCACTCCAGTGTTCTTGCCTGGAGAATCCCAGGGATGGCGGAGCCTGGTGGCTGCCGTCTATGGGCTCGCACAGAGTCGGATGCGACTAAAGTGACTTAGCAGGAGCACATTCTCTGACAAGTGTTTCCCCTAATAAAACACTGGCGAGTTCAGTCTCAACTTGGCAACTGCTTCTTGGAGGACAGGGACTAGCAAGATCATTTTCATTTGTGCACCAATAACCGATTACTTATTTCAGCCTATAAAACCTTTCTCTTTATCCAGCTTCTCTGACCAACATCTGCTTCATTTCGCTTGTCTTTTTAGTATCTGAGTTATATTTGTTGCTTTAAGACACTAAGTTTTAGGATAATTTTCTGTTCAATAAAGCTAAGTAATAAAGCTCTCTTAAGTCTTTATTATTCTATGGATATTGTCTAAATCTATTTCCTTGCATTTAAAAAATGCTATCTATATATATCTAATTGCTCTCCTCTTGTTCTCTCTTTTACTAATTTGGACTTTTCTCTTTCTTCTCCCCCTTCTCAGCTTTCTTCCTCCTTCCTTTCTTTCTTTTTAATTTGAGGACTCCAAATATATAAATTAATGCTATATGGTTGTGCTAAAAGGAAGCATTCTCAGGAGCCATATGCTGAAAGTGTGATGCCATGTATATACACATTCCTTTTCTTCTTTTTTTAAAAAAATTATTTATTGGTTGTGCTGAGTCTTTATTGCTGCACAGGCTTTTCTCTAGTGCAGTCATCGGGGGGGTGATTCTCTAGTTGCGGTGCACAGGTTTCTCATCTCGATGGCTTCTCTTGCTGTGGGGCACAGGCCCTAGGGCGCTCACGCTTCAGTAGTTGTGGCACGTGGGCTCAGTAGTTGCGGTTCCTGGGCTCTGGAGAACAGGCTCAACAGTTGCGGTGCACGGGCTTAGTTGCTCCACATGTGCGATCTTCCCAGACCAGGGATTAAACCCCTGTCTCCTGCAAGAGGATTCTTTACCACTGAACCACCCGGGGAGCGCCGACACATTCTTTTTCAGTTAACACCACATGCAATTCAACTCTACTTCAATAAAAATAAAATTTAAAAGTACAATGCCAGATATACGGAATAAAACTAGAAGAAATGAAGTTTTTGTTAGAGTCAGAAAAATATGCCAGGGTGATCTGCACCAGAAGTGAGTTTCAACACAGGAAGTGGGTTTTACCTCTTGCTTTCTGTCTTTCTGCTGAAAACAGCTTCCTCTGGAACAACCACACAAACAACATGAACACTTACACAGCCCTAGTGAAAATTTAAATTGATAGTAGAACTTTGGAAATCAAATTAGCCTTATCTAGAATGGTTACAGTACATATATCATATAACCCAACTCCTGATCATTCACTCCGAGGGGCTGCTTGCCTGTGGCACCCAGGAGACATGTACACTAATGTTTATGACAAAAATTGAAACACCGTATGTTCATCCAAAGGAAAATAACTGTGGTACAATCACAAACTGTAAAGCTTTTCCAGCAGTAAAATGAGTGAATCTTTCTATCAGTTATCAGATAACTCACCTACCCATAACACTGAGTCACAGAAGAATATAAGCTGTATGTGTTCACTGAACAGGAAGGTCAAAAACAGGCCAAACTAAATAACATTCATCTGGTTTGGGGGTATATGCACTTACTGTAAAATCATTAAAGAAACTCAAAGGAACAGTAAACACAAATTTCAGGATAGAGGTTATATATGGGAGATGGGATTGAGAAGTGGCTCACGGTAGCTTCTTAGTCTCTGATTATTTTTTTTTTTTTTTGGCTGCACTGCAGGGCATGCAGGATCTTCGTGCCCCAACTAGGGATCAAACCCGTAGTTGCTGTGGTGGAAGCATGGAGTTTTAACCACTGAACCATCAGCCAAGTCTCCTTAGCTTCACATCTTATCTCAGAGGTGGGTCCCGAGGAGTATCAGAACTCCTTAAACTGATATTTTTGAAACTGGAGTTTGTGAACCATTCCAGATTAATTTTTTTTTCAATGAAAGGGAAAATTACATACCAAAGTTTATTCCAAGGATCCTTAGTAAGACCTACTCACAGTAGAACTAACCCATAGCCAAATGTTGTGAACCGTATTTGAGAGAGAGGATCCAGGATGCCATAGAAATATCTTTGTCTAGGTCTCTTTTGTTCATTGGCATCTCTGTCAGTTTTCTGCTACACAATGTTTAATCTGATGCTTAAGGTCTTGTGATGGCTTAGACACATCACTTACATTAACTTCACATTCACCTGGCTTCAGTACATTTATGGAACCAAAAAGTGCATTTTTCTCAGTGTGAATTAAGCTGGTAAAATATAAAGGAATACCATCTTTGATAATATTACCTGATGGGATTTCATTTTAACTAGAAAAATAATCTCATGGGAGGGAGATGGGAGGAAAGTTTAGGAGGGTGGGACATGGGTGTACCTATGGCTAATTCTTGTTGATGTATGACAAAAAAACCCCACAAAATACTGTAAAGCAATTATTCTTCAATTGAAAGGAAAGAAAAATAAGAATCTCTTACTTCAGTCTCCCTCCCATTCCAAGCTTAGTATCATGACAACAGTTTTGATGTGACTCATTAGACAGGAATGGCTAATTTTGATCTAGGAACAAAGTTTTACCTAGATCAGAATTGTCCCTTGGACTGCAAGGAGATCCAACCAGTCCATCCTAAAGGAGATCAGTCCCGGGTGTTCATTGGAAGGACTGATGTTGAAGCTGAAACTCCAATACTTTGGCAACCTCATGCAAAGAGCTGACTCATTTGAAAAGACCCTGATGCTGGGAAAGATTGAGGGCAGGAGGAAAAGGGGACGACAGAGGATGAGATAGTTGGATGGCATCACAGACTCGATGGACATGGGTTTGGGTAGACTCTGGGAGTTGGTGATGGACAGGGAGGCCTGGCATGCTGTGGTTCATGGGGTCACAAAGAGTCGGACATGACTGAATGGCTGAACTGAACTGAACTCGATTGTCCATAGCTACATAATCATTTGCATATAGCTACTATATGTTTTCAGTGTATAGAATTTGCAGGGAAATCTTAGAGACCTTGGGGTATCTCACTTCCCTGTCTCAAACTTTTATTAGTAGTAATAGTGTTGGTCACTCAGTTGTGTCTGATTCTTTTTGATTTCACGGACTGTAATCCACCAGGCTCCTCTGTCCATGGGGTTCTTCAGGCAAGAATACTGGAGTGCATTGCCATTCCCTTCTCCAGAGGAACTTCCCAACCCAGGGTTTGAACCCTGGTCTCCTGCATTGCAGGCCTATTCTTTATTGTTTGAGCTACAGGGAAGACCTGCAAACTTTTATTATTATGTTCCAAAAAGAAGTTTGAAGCACTCAAGAATAATTGACTAACGGAAGCATTTGATTTTTAAAATCCTGAAAGAATATTTAATTTTGATTTTAACGTGTGGGTAAATTCTCTTATATTCCTCCCTTCCAGAAGTGGAGCTTCATTTTCTGCTCTTGGGTTTGGGTTCGACTTAGTGATTCACTTAAAATTTATTTGTTTGGCTGCACCAGGTCTCAGTTGCAGCATGTGGGATCTAGTTTCCTGACCAAGGTTCCAACCTGGGTGCCTTGCATTAGGAGCATGGAGTCTTTGCCACTGGACAACCAGGGAAGTCCCAATGATTCTCTTGTAACTGAGAGGGCAAGCTTACGTAGTGGTGTGTGACTCTGGGCCTATGACATCAAACACAATGCAGCTTCCATCGTGGCTGCCCTCTCTCAGATCACTTGCTCTGGGGGAAGATAGCTACCTAGTCATTAGCTGCTTTAAGGAAAGTTGGTATGGCTTGGAACTGAGGCCTCCCAGGACCATCCAGGAGGGAAATGGGGCCTCTTCCAACAGCCATATGGGTGACCATGTTTAATGTGAATTTCTTGCCCCAGTTAAACCTTTGGATGATGCAGCCTTGGCTGACAGCTTCATCGCAACTAACCAGAGGCCCTAACCAGAATTCAAGTAAACCCCTCCTGCAATTCTGATTCTGGAAAACTGTGAAACATAATAATTATTTGTTTTTTAGAATTCTCACTTTTACAGCTATACACAGTTATTACAGCATCCAAAGAAAATAATGGATTATTGCCGGAGTCCAGCTCCAGCAGCCAGGGATTCAACCTGAAGGGGTGAGCAGTGTCTGCGAGAAACTGAGGCAACCTCTCAGTTTTCTTGGACTGCTTGTTTATTTCAAGCTTATGATTCTCTTTTATACTTTTACAAAATCATTAGGTCAAAGTGTAAGAAATGCCACGGGAAGAAAGAGCCACCCCTATGGACCGTTGATCAGGGCCTTTATTGGGCAGTCGCTCTTGGGCAGAACTCCCGGGGGCGGGTGAGCAAGGAAGCGAAGGGGGTCTGCGAAGCAAAGGGAGTCTGCGAGGTATGAGGGGTGGGGAAGAGTTTTATAGCCCTGGCCGGGCTCCCATACAAGGAAGAAAACGCGGGCTCAGCAGTGATTGGTGTCCAAGGGCTCCGTGTTGGCTCCTGATTGGACGGCTTGGTTGTCGGCCTGCCTCCGGGGCTTCTCTGCGGCTCTCTGCCGGGGCATGCCCCGACATGCCCGGGCATGCCCCGGCATGCCTCAACACGCCCGACCTTGCCCTGACCTTTCACAGAGGTTTGATATTTTTAGTTCCCATTGACCCAGATTTATTGTGGAGCCCTAAATAGGAAACCTTGAAAAAAGAAGGGCTAGCTTTGGGGTTTAGAGCTAAGATGGCGCCTGGCGGAGGAGATGAGGGCGCGTCCTAAGTTGTTTGTCAAAACTTTTGATTGGCTCTCTTGATTTCCCTGCACATTGACAGCATGAGATAGACTCCTGTTACAATGAAGGCGCCTGACGACTTGACCTTTAACGTGACTGGTGCAACTATGGCATATTACAATTTGACCTTTAACGTGATTGGTACAACTATGGCATATTAAGATTTGACCTTTAACGTGATTGGTGAAAGTCCCTCACACCCCCCCCCCCCCCCCTTGCTTGCCTATATAAACCAAGAGTTTGTGGCAGTAAAGCGGACCCCTTGCGGTGTCGGATTACCTCTCGCTGGTCGAGGGGCTGGATTGGCAGAAAGCAGGCTCACCTCTCTTCGGGACCCCTGGGCTTCGCTGAGGGAAGTTCCACTGCCTCTCTCTTTCTGCGGAGCGCCTCCCGCAATTTATTTTTCTCCAAAAATCATTGTTGCCCCTCAAAAGGAGTTCCTTCCTCAGTGATTCTCTTATCTACTTTTTCTTATGTGCCCTTGTGAATACACTGTAACTATGCTAATATCTGGGCCGCATACTACATTCCTCAGTTTAATTCTTATCTTTCTAAGTCCTGTTTGCCCCTAGTATCCTAAGCTCACTATTTCTAAGAAAGGGCTTCTAGCTATAAATATCTCTAAAGTCCCTAATCTCTATAAGCTATAGTAGAATATGCTAACATTACAGCATCCCTTAAATCCTTAGCTTCTAACTATTTTAATTATTCCTAAGCCCTAAATTCAGCAAACTCCTTTGCTGCAAACACTTTCCTCACAAATAGGCTTCAGACAGCAATCCCTCCCATGGCCTCAAGCTGTAGCCTCTGTGCTCACCCTGGAATACTCTTTTGTAAAAGTCCTTGAACATTGTCGATGATTAACTTTATAAATTATTTTTTGAGCACAGCTGCAGAAGGCTTTCTGCCTTCTCATGCTCCTCTCAAAAACAATAAGCACCTTAATATTCTCTTCAGTCAACTCAGCCGAGGAAAGGAAAAAACAAGTCAGAATCACAAACCTAACTCCTTCATTCCGGGTCCATGCCTACGGAACAAAGGGAGGAGGTTTAGGGCCGTGGCTCCATTTTGTCAGTAATGCCTAACGTGGCTCCCAACAGATTATTGCATTTTATTTTTGATCTGTTGTAAATTAATAGGATGTTAAACATAGGGCTTCCCTGGTGTATCAGATGGTAGAGAATTTGCCTGCAATTCAGGAGACCTGGGTTCGATCCCTGGGTCAGGAAGATCCCCTGGAGAAGGAAATGGCAACCCACTCCAGTATTCTTCCTTGGAGAATTTCATGGACAGAGGAGACTGGTGGGCTATAATCTGTGGGGTCACAAAGAGTTGGACACAACTGAGCGACTAACACTTTTATTAAACATACCATTTAGTTTTAAGATTTAAGAAGAATCCCCATGGTTAAGTGGACAGAAAGCATGCTATTACTATTTACAAAATTTTATTTATTTGAATTTCCATTACCAACTGTAACCCAATTAAACCCAAAAGAAGAACAAGGCTATATTAGGCAGATTCTAAAACAGCCAGCGATAACCAGAAAGGAAGAACAAGGCTATATTAGGCAGATTCTAAGACAGCCAGCGATAACCAGCTGCTGGTTATTCACCTTCTCCCACTAATGTTAGGTAAAAGACGACCAGGTACACCAAAAAATGGTTAACGGGCTTTAATGGCAAAGCGCTCCCGGGCGGGGTTCCTGGACCGGAACGGGGCAGGTCGAGGAAATCCGCGTGCCCGGACGCATTGGAAGTTTATTTATATATGCACGTTGCGAGGGATGGCTGGGCTAGCGGATGGAGGTTTGGATAGGCTGCTGGTTCGCAGCGTCACGAGCTGATAGATTTCTCTATGCGGCTGGGGCGGGGCGGCTTTAGCTGGCGGAGTGTGCTGTCATTGGTCCCTGGGATCTGGGCGGATCCTCCGTTAGGGACTTTTTCGCCAGCGGGAGGGAGAGGAGGGGTGGCCCATCATGGCCCCCGGGGTCCGACCTTACAATTAATGCAAGTGGCACTGTGAAGGGATTTTTCGTATGTAATTAAGGTTCATATCAGTTGAGTTTACAACAGGGGATGATCATGGGTAATCCAGACCTAATTAAGTGAACTCTTAACCAGACTAGGTTATTACTGAACAAAGAGTGAAAGGGATTCAGTGTGAGGGAGGGCTTGAAATGGAGGGGCCCGCATAGCAAGGCATGCTGGTGGCCAGAGGTGCTGAAAGCAGCATTCTACCGACCTCAAGAAAGGAAATGGGGACCTCAGTGCTATGACTATAAGAAGTAAAATTCTGCAAAGAGTTCTGCATGAGCTTGGAGGAGGACCTTAAGCTCTAGTTGCAAACACAACTTCATGAAATGCTGAACAGAGACCTTCTCCATACCGCACCTGGACTTCTGATCCACAGAACTGTGAGCATTAAAATGGCTCTTGTTAGAGCCCACTACATTTCAGGTAACATTTTATGCAGCAATAGAAAACTAATGCACAGGCTTAATTGTGCAACATATAAAACATTTTCTCCACTGGAATGAATTTATGAACTCTCACATATACTAGTTGAACAACATAAAATATTTCCTAATTTTTCTACTTTAAAAAATTTTCTGATTTGTATATGATGCCATCAGACTTTAATACAATCCGGTTTGTTTATTTCATTTGTTCAACAATGATTAATCTAGTGCTCACTATGTATCAAACATAGCTTTACATGCTGGAGGTACAGATTAACCAAAACAGCTTTAACACAAAGCCCCTGTGCTCATGTGCCTTACATTCTAGAAGCTTTCCAAGAGTGAGATGGAGCCACTGGAATATTAAAAAATGTCTGAAATGACACTCCTGACCACTGTGGGGGGAACAGTCCATGGGTGGCAGGTGAGGTGGTGGCTCTTGTGCCACAACTCAGGGATGAGAAGTTGGTGGTGACTAAGGGGAGAAGAGGGCCTGAGGGATGAGAGACAGAGAGAAGGGCTAGAGAAGCAAGAGGTGTGGAGAAGAAGCAGATGTAAAGCATTCTAAAGCAGTGACACTCTCAGGGTGAAATATGATGTTACATTGATTTGCTTAACAGGTATTCTTTGCATCTTGTATTTGCTCTGTTCTGTGAGGCAGCCTAAAAACCAAATGTCTCCTTATGTCAGTCAGGTTAAAGAAAATAATACCAAGTGCCCAATAAAATGTGCACATCACTTAGGTGTGGATCACAAACAGATGACACAGGAGTGTTCGTGAAGGGCACTTTGATTGTGCTGAACACTTGCAACTTTGAGAGGATTAAAGTTTGTACACTCTGGTTGAAATATAATGTGTTAATAATATTTCTTATTTTCTGTATTCTTGATGCTCTGCCATTTGTGATCTAGATAACTGGGGAGAGACTTGTGCTCTAGAGCTGACCAATTCTTAGAGACAGCAAAGGGCTTGCCCAGGAGCAAAGAGTTGGACATGACTGAGCGCGAACACACATATATACACACTTCTATCAGGTCTTACATTCCAGGAAGCAATATTCCTCTGCTCTCATTATCCAGGGCTAGGTACCAGGCACCTAGAGACAGGCCCTGTCTCCCAGAACCTGCCAATGACCTTATTCAAACCAGCCAATCCTAAGATGTTTCTCCAGCCCTCCTTTGCTTTCCCTCAGCCCTGAGGAAAACGCCATGAAAGTTCTGAGCCATGCTTGCTCCCTCTTCTTCACCTTCTGGTCAACCTTGGTGCTTCCCCCTGTGGCCCTCTGTGGTATGCCATGCCCCCTCCTCTCTGAAAGTGTAATTAGTAAAAAATCTTCTTTCAATGGTTTAGCCTCTCCTGTCATCACCTAGTCACTGTGGTAAATTATTGCGTAGGCACAGGCCTTCTGCAGGAAGAAACTGCGCTTCTATGTGCTTTTCTGTATTGACCGTATGCTGAGACTCTGACAGGAAAACTCGGGGCTATGGAATAAAGGTAATTTTAAAGTATCAAAGCCTGGAGCCACAGTTTGGGAAAGTGAAGTTATGAACTTTGGTTATTGCAGAGGTGTTTAGACACCTTCACACGGGAAGGGTAAAATCATTACTTTTACAGATTAGATGCTCAGTCATTCAGGGGACATCAGGATTATGGTTAACAAGCAAACAGGAAGCTGGTCTCTATAGGAATCTCTACATACACAACTGCCCCCAGTTTAATGAGCATACCATTGTTTCTTCACCAGCTTTCCTAAGACCAGGTTGCTCTCTGGCACCCTATTCCTTGGAAGTTTGTTTTTCCTAGGAGAGTGCCCGAGGGATGAGTGAATAGGGATGCAAGTCAGGGAGAGGTAACTGGGGAAGGGAAGACAAAGGGGCTGAGCCCAGCCTGGGGATTTCTCCTTGGTTTTCTCAAACAGTGCCAGCGCCAGGGAGACTGTCTGACAAAAGGCTCTCGGTGCAGCCTCGAGGAGAGGGCCGGGGCACAAAGTCCCAGGTGCCCTGGGTGTGGCGCTCAAGGTCTCAGGTTCTAGGGGCGGGGGTTGGCGTCTGGGACATGGAAGCTAAGCACTGAGGATTCCCCATCTCCCTCCCCGCAGTTTCACTTCTCTCTCAAGCTGTGTCGGGTCCTTCTTCCTGGACATCTATGACCTGCTCCAGGTCTCGGTCTATTGGCTTCTAGGGAAGCCAATCAGCGCCACCACGGTTCCCTGTTATGAAGTTCTCAGACTAGTTCGAACTCATATTCGCCCCCAATCCCAAGCATGTGGGTCACCGAGCCGCGAACCCTACTCCTGCTGCTCTCGGGGTCCCTGGCCCTGACCGAGACCTGGGCGGGTGAGTGCGGGGTCCAGACGAAATAGCCTCTGCAGGAGAAGCCAGGGGACCGCCTGTCTGGGGCGAAGGACAGCCGAGGAAGACGCGTTTCTATGGCCCCGAGACCAGACCCACTACCTCGTCCCCGTCCCGTCCTGACCCTCCCGAGCCTCCAGCCCTCTCATTTCACCACTCTAGTCTCCCACCGGCCCTCTTCCGTCTCGCACGCCCCCTCGTCCCCTTATTCCCTACAGGTCACATTCACCTCGGACATGGGGACCCGCGCCTGAAGGAGCGTCGGCCCGGGTGGCAGCCCCTCCCGGTCCCAGGGGTCCACTCCTTGAGGTACTTCCATATTTTGGTATCGCGTCCTGGCCTCGGGAGAGACCTTTATCAATCTGTTGGTTACTTGGACGACACTCAGTTCGTAAGATACAACAGCGACACCGCGAATCCGAGGGGGGAGCCGCGGGCGCCGTGGATGGAGCAGGAGGGGCCGGAGTACTGGGACCGGCAAACCAACATAGCCAGAGAACATTCGCAGGCTTCGCGGGCGAACCTGCAGGTCATTGTTGGCAACCACAACCACAGCGAGTTGGGTGAGTCTCGAGCCCCGCATTCTCCTGCGATGAGCCGGGGTCCCCCTGAGTTCCCTGGTCCGAGGTTTCGCCCGAGGTCAGGAGATCCTCCGACCTCTCTTCGGTCTGGGAAGAGCCCACTAGGAACTAGGATTCACAGGGATTGCGTTTTCAATCTAGGAGAAAAACGGGCTCTGAGCAATCACCGCCCGGGAGTCTGGAGCGGGAGGGAAGCTAAATTGAGCGCTGGGCGGGGCTAAGTGGGCGGTGCTAACCGCGGGGGCGGGGCAGAATCGCACAGCTTCCTTTGGCTGGCTGGCTGCGATGTCGGGCCGTATCATCCGAGGGTACGAGCACTTCGCCTACGACGGCGCGGATTACATCACGCTGAACGAGGACATGCGCTCCTGGTCCGCGGCGGGCACGGTGGCTCAGATCATCCGGCGCAAGTGGGAGGTGGAGGGAGCAGCGGAACGGTACCGGGCATACCTGGAGACCGAGTGCGTGGACTGGCTCCGCAAATACCTGGAGAAGGGGAAGGAGACGCTGCTGCGCGCGGGTACCAGGGGCCACGGGGCCTCCCAGATCTCACCTCAGGTTGGGGCTGTACCTCCAACTAGCCCAACCTTAAGGGGAGAAGCATAGGCTTGACACTAGAATTCCTCCCCCTCTCCCCCACCACTTGGATCCTTAAAGTAAGGCTTACAGATTCTTACTCAGTGTCTGAAATGACACTCTTGACCACTGTAGAGAGAATAGTCTATGGGTGGCAGGTGAGGTGGTGGCTCTTGTGCGACAGTTCAGGGACTAGAAGTTGGTGGAGACTAAGGGGGAAGAGGGATGTGAGAAACAGAAGGGCTGGAGAAACAAGAGGTGTGGAAAAGAAGATGTAAAGAATTCTAAAGCAGTGACACTCTCAGGTTTAAATACGTTGTTACATTCATTTACTTAACAGGTATTCTTTGCATCTTGTTTTCACTGTGTTCTGTGAGGCTGCTTAAAAACCAAATGTCCTTTTCAGGACAATTAAAGGATTACGTCTCTCTGGATGTGGAGGTCTCTGAAATAATTTATTAGCAGATTTCTTTGACTTTGGCCTAAGTCTTAGTGCTTTATTCTCTCACCTTTTTCTCTGCCTCATGACTTCTTCACTGGCCACATGACTCCAGATTTTTTGAGTCAACTCGGTCTCACCTAGGTCAGGACCAGAAGTCTGTATTGTCTCACTCAGAGACCTGGAGCCTCCTACCCTGGACTGTCTTATCCTGTTTCTGGAACTTCTCAAAGCATAAGAAGTTTTCCCATATCCTGGGGTCCAGGCTCATGTCTTTTGCATGCTCACCTCTCACACCGTTTATTCCCTCCATTCTCAGAATGGTCACAGAAGTGCCCCCTCATGTGGGCTGTTAGAGTTAATACAAAGTTCCTAAATTTTCTCACCTTTCTCCTCAGTTCCTCCGAAGACCCATGTGACCCGACATCCCATCTCTGACCATGAGGTCACCCTGAGATGCTAGGCCCTGGGCTTCTACCGGGCAGAGATCTCACTGACCTGGCAGCGTGATGGGGAGGACCAGACCCAGGACATGGAGGTTGTGGAGACCAGGCCTTCAGGGGATGGAACCTTCCAGAAGTGGGCGGCCCTGGTTGTGCTTTCTGGAGAGGAGCAGAGATACACATGCCATGTGCAGCATGAGGGGCTTCAAGAGCCCCTCACCCTGAGATGGGGTAAGGCGGGGGTCGGAATGGAGCTTCCTCTCAGATAAAGCAGGAGCCCTCCAGGACTCAGTTCTGCAAGGTCAGGGCTCAAGCCTGAGGTCAGGGCTCTTCCCTCTCCTCCACAGAACCTCCTCAGACCCTCTTCCTCACCGTGGGCATCATTGTTGGCCTGGTTCTCCTCGTGTTGGCAGTGGTGGCTGGAGCTGTGCTCTGGAGGAAGAAATGCTCAGGTAGGGAGAGGAGTGAAATCTGAGTTTTCTTGTGCCCCCAGGGGGTTTCAAGACAGAAAATGTCCAGTCTCTTGCCTTAGTGCTGGGAGACACCATCTACATACATGTGCTTACCCAGTCTGAGGTCCTGTTTCTAACACTCTTTTTTGAAAGTAACTGTATTTATTTACTTATGGCTGCGTTGGGTCTTTGTTACCGCGCAGGCTTCTCTCTAGTTGCAGTGAGCCGGGAGCCGTGTGCGGGCTTCTCACTGCATGGCTTCTTCTGTTGTGGAGCTCTGGCTCGAGGGCGTGTGGGCTCAGTAGTTGCAGCTCCCAGGTTCCAGAGCACAGGCTCAAGAGTTGTGGCTCAGACTCGGTTGCTTCACAGCATATGGAATCTTCCTGGACCAGGGATCGAATCTGTGTCTCTTGCATCAGCAAGGCGAATTTTTTATCACTGAGCCACCAGGGAAGCCCTCTAACACTCTTTTGAAAGGCATGTGTGTAAAAGAGGATTACATTCTCACTTTGATGATTCCCCTAATGGGGATCTGATTTCTAGCAGCTAAGTATAGACATCCGGAAAGGGGATTGGTACAGTTCCCATAAACCTTCTTTCCTCATGTTTCTCAATCCTGCCCTGGATCTGCATTCACGGTTCTGGAAACTTCCCTGGGATTCAGGACTAAGGGATTCCTATAGAACCTCATGGCTCTGCCTCCCCCCAGGCCTCTCACGTGATGTCTTTTACCCACAGATGGAGATGGAGGGAGCTATGCTCAGACTGCAAGTAAGTATGGACAGGTGTGTGTATGGGTGAACCCTGAGACCCTTGAGATAGTGTAGATGGGAACCCCCTGTGGGGGTTCACCCACCCTGTATCGTCTCCTTTAGTCTTAACTCCTGTTGGCTCTGACCAAGTTCTGTTCTATCCCAGGAGAAGACAGTATCTGAGACCCTAATGTATCTCTCATGACTCCTAAAGGTGAGACTCTAGAGGGCCTGAAGTGGGAGAGGGGTTGGGTTATGGGGATGTCTGGATTTGAACATTTTGAGTAGTGGAAATTTGTTCAGAATGTCCCCACCTATGATGACTGACCTGAATTTATTCTTGATTATTTTCTTCTATAGTGTGAAACTGATGGCTTGTGTGGAACTGAGTGAAGAAAGTCGTGTTCACGCCCTCGCTCTATGACTTCAGAACCTAGACTTCTCTTTTCATAGAGGTGTCTGAATGTGTCTGTGTTCCTATAGTGTAATGTGAGAAAGTGGGGAGGCTGACCCACCCCTGCCCACAATGGCCTCCATTTCTTCCCCCCACCATTGCGTAATGGTATCATAGGTGTTTGTGTATCATCGTATTTATTTACATATGTGCAGTTCTTTGTTGTATATAAGTGCTACCTCAATAAACCTGTGTAAAAAATATCATTTTGAGAAACATATTTTGACAGTGGCTGAGTGGTTCCTAATTGAGCCATTGCCTTTTGAGATCGTATGTTAGATTGACAAAGTCCTTGTAATTTTCATGTATTTTATTTTTAAAGTAAATGATTCACTCTACTTTCTGGTCAGATATAATGTTAACTTTGAACTGCCTTGTGGTCCAGTGGTTAAGACTCTGTGCTCCCACTGCAGGGGGCATGGGTTCCATCCCTCGTTGGGGAAGTTCCACATGCTGCGGTATGCCCCGACCCCTGCAAAAAAAAAGAAAAAGAAAAAGATATAATGTTAACTTGAAATCTTAGTTTGAGTAGTTCAACTTTCAGCTAATTATGGGCAATTCTATCTGACAGAAGCTGTGTGTGTACAGTGAAGCTTAGAGAATATCAACAAAAAGTGAATGCCAGTCTTCAGTTCTTAAATTACAAACAAAAAGGAAAGTCTATAAATCACAAATCTGGCTGTTCTTTTATGCTAAATCAGCTCAGGATAGAAAAATTGACACCTGGGTGTGGTTTCCGTGTGTGTATGGTTTTGCCTCCTCTTTATAAATAGCAGGAAGCACAATTAGTGGATTGTATAAGCGTATGTTTAGTTTTGTAAGAAACCGCGAAACTCTCTTCCAAAGTGACTGTATCATTTTGCATTCCCATCAGCAATGAATGAGATTTCTTTATTCTCCGTATTTTATTCGCATTTGGTGTTTCCACATCTGCTTTTTGGCTGTCCAAATAGGTATGTTGCAGTACTCTTCTGTTCTTTTAATTTGCACTTTGCTGATGACATGTGGTGTGGAGCATCTTTTCATGTCCTGTTCTGCCATCCATATGTCTTCTTTCATAAAGTATCAGTTAAGGTCATTGGCCCATTTTTTAACCAAGTTTTTTCTTATTGTTGAACTTTAAGTTCTTTGTATATTTTGGATAACAGTGCTTTGTCAGTTATGTATTTTGTAGGTTTTTTCTCCTAGCCTATGGCTTGTCTTTTCATTCTCTCAAGCATTGCTAGATTTAATATTTAAATGTATAATTTTAAAAATATAGTAGTACAGCAAAACTGTTTATAAAATACCTGTTCGATAGAAAACTGTGCTTAGAAAGTTTTCTAACTTTATACCACACCTGTAATTGGAAAAGTACATTTATTTCATATATGAATAAAAACTTGATAACATTTTTCTGTACTCATAGAGAACAGTGATAAATGTGCTCTTCATATAATTCAGATATTTGATTAGTTTCCCAGTATAAGAAAATGTTACCCCTGAAGTAAGTTTTAATAACATTATTTTTGTTGAAATAGGGTTTGTTCCAAAGGTAGTAATAACAACAAAGCTGAGAATTCCCTGGCTATCCAGTGGTTAGCTATTCGAGCTCTCACTGCTGAGGGCCTGGGTTCAATCCCTGGTTGGGGAATTAAAATCCAACAAGCCATCTAGGGTGGCCAAATAACAACAGCAAAGCTATTTTTTTTTTTTTTGAGAGTAATACAGAGTTTATTGAATTAGATTTTTCTAGTTACAACTGAGATCACATTTACATAATATTTTGCTAGTCTACATGGGTACATTATTTCTAACTCACAACAATTGTTTTTAAACAACAGCGGAGAAGGCAATGGCACCCCACTCCAGTACTCTTGCCTGGAAAATCCCATGGATGGAGGAGCCTGGTAGGCTGCAGTCGATGGGATTGCTAAGAGTCAGACACAACTGAGCGACTTCGCTTTTACTTTTCACTTTCATGCATTGGAGAAGGAAATGGCACCCCACTCCAGTGTTCTTGCCTGGAGAATCCCAGGGACGGGGGAGCCTGGTGGGCTCCTGTCTATGGGGTCGCACAGAGTCGGACACGACTGAAGCGACTTAGCAGCAGCAGCAGCATACATTATACTCCTTGGGCTTCCCGGGTGGCTCAGTAGTAAACAATCCACCTGCCAATGCAAGAGACACAGGAAACAGTTCAATGCCTGGGTCAGGAAGGTCTCCTGGAGGAGGAAATGGCAACCCACTTCTTGCTGGGAAAATCCTATGGGCAGAGAAGCCTGGTGGGCTACAGTCCATGGGATCACAAAGAATTGGACACAACTGAGTGACTGAGGAGACACACACATAAAGCCAGCTTTGCTTAAAAACCGCTAGTTTCAAAGATCAGTCTGATTTTGAAGATGAACCGAGACACATACCATATGATTCTAAAATCTATTTTAGCCATTTTGTAAGATAGCCACTGAGCTAGTTAACGGACTGTAGTATATATTTTTTAAAGGACACTGATGAGGGGCACCATCTGGTATAATAATAACTTTTACCAGACAGCTGATTGCCTCCCTCTCCTGTCAAAAACCTCTGTCCAAAAGTGCTCCCCTGTGAAGACTGAAAGGACCCTGTGATACTTCGTCAGCAGTTCCCTTACAGCTTGGCAGTGACAGAAGCAGGCCCACATCTGCCTTTAATTCTACCACACTAAGCAACTCGCAAACAGTTCTGAGATTAGAACATTTACCGGCGTGCTTACACACTCACTGACATGGAGAATCTGCTAGAACAGAGGAAAAGCCATAGGTGGGTAGGTAGGAAGGTGGACACAGGAAGAGCTAAGCTCCTCTGTTCAACACCTGTGTATGTACCTGTGCTTTAACTAAATGAACTCAGGAGGCCAATAGCAATGGACTTGCTTGATTCACCTTCCAAATCAGAACAAGACTAAAAAGCTCAGATGAGTTTTCTATGTGCATAGGTTCCGCCGGTGATGAGGAGCTTGTAAGCAGGCTCTCTGCTTCTGCACAACAGGATGCAGGTACAGAGCCCGCCCAGTAGCCACATAGACAACATGCCTCATGATTTCCTGCGGCTTCTTCACAATTTCTAGTAGCCTCATACCCCTTGGCATGGAGGTCAGAGGGGTGGACCAGACTGCCATGGCAGCTGCTGGCGGTCTCCTTGCAATAGCTAAGAGGGTCACTCTGATTTTTGGTTTCTTTGAACCAGTTTGTATTTTCCCAGTGAGAAGAGTTGTGAATGCGACAACAGGACAGCTGTCTCGGAACATAATATCCCAGCTAGCAGAACAGGGTTGGTTCCACTGTAGGTCTTCTATATTTTCCAAATGCTGCGATCAACCTCATTTTTCTCCTTCGCTCTGTAAATGTATCCCCAAACCACTACAACAACTTCTGTGACCAAAACCTAAGAGTAGGATGACGACAAATGTGGCAGGTCTACAGCAGCTTTCCTGGAAGGTGGCAGAGCAGCCAATCAGCCCAGTAATGAAGAGCTGGGCTCCTACAGCTACGATCAGCACAGCAGGGAGGAGAGGGTCAGTTCAGCTCAGTTCAGTCGCTCAGTCGTGTCCAACTCTCTGAGACCCCATGAATCGCAGCACGCCAGGCCTCCCTGTCCATCACCATCTCCCGAAGTTCACTCAGACTCATGTCCATCAAGTCAGTGATGCCATCCAGCCATCTCATCCTCTGTCGTCCCCTTCTCCTCCTGCCCCCAGTCCCTCCCAGCATCAAAGTCTTTTCCAATGAGTCAACTCTTTGCATGAGGTGGCCAGAGTACTGGAGTTTCAGCTTTAGCATCATTCCTTCCAAAGAAATCCCAGGGTTGATCTCCTTCAGAATGGACTGGTTGGATCTCCTTGCAGTCCAAGGGACTCTCAAGAGTCTTCGCCAACACCACAGTTCAAAAGCATCAATTCTTCGGTGCTCAGCCTTCTTCACAGTCCAACTCTCACATCCATACATGACTACTGGAAAAACCATAGCCTTGACTAGACGGACCTTAGTCGGCAAAGTAATGTCTCTGCTTTTGAATATGCTATCTAGGTTGGTCATAACTTTTCTTCCAAGGAGTAAGCGTCTTTTAATTTCATGGCTGCAGTCACCATCTGCAGTGATTTTGGAGCCCCCCAAAATAAAGTCTGACACTGTTTCCACTGTTTCCCCATCTATTTCCATGATGTGATGGGATGATGCCATGATCTTAGTTTTCTGAATGCTGAGCTTTAAGCCAACTTTTTCACTCTCCTCTTTCACTTTCATCAAGAGGCTTTTTAGTTCCTGTTCACAACAACATACAGCCTTGATGTACTCCTTTCCCAATTTGGAATCAGTCTGTTTTTCCATGTCTGGTTCTAACTGTTGCTTCTTGACCTGCATACAGATTTCTCAGGAGGCAGGTAAGGTGGTCTGGTATTCCCATCTCTTGAAGAATTTTCCACAGTTTGTTGTGATCTACACAGTCAAAGGCTTTGGTGTAATCAATAAAGCAGAAATAGATGTTTTTCTGGAATTTTCTTGCTTTTTCTCTGATCCAAAAGATGTTGGCAATTTGATCTCTGGTTCCTCTCCCTTTCCTAAATCCACCTTGAACATCTGGAAGTTCATGGTTCACTTACTACTGAAGCCTGGTTTGGAGAATTTTGAGCATTACTTTCCTAGTATGTGAGATGAGTGCAATTGTGTGGTAGTTTGAACATTCTTTGGCATTGCCCTTCTTTGGATTGGAATGAAATCTGATGTTTTCCAGTCCTGTGGCCACTGCTGAGTTTTCCAAATTTGTTGACATATTGAGTGCAGCACTTTCACAGCATCATCTTTTAGGATTTGAAACAACTGAAATTCCATCACCTCCAGTAGCTTTGTTTGTAGCGATGCTTCCTAAGGCCCACTTGACTTCACATTCCAGGATTTCTGGCCCTAGGTGAGTGATCACACCATCGTGGTTATCTGGGTCTTGAAGATCTTTCTTGTATAGTTCTTCTGTGTATTCTTGCCACCTCTTCTTAATATCTTTGGTCCATATAATTTCTGTCTTTTATTGTGCCCATCTTTGCATGAAGTGTTCCCTTGGTATCTCTAATTTTCTTGAACAGACCTCTAGTCTTTCCCATTCTATTGTTTTCCTGTATTTCTTTGCATTGATTACTGAGGAAAGCATCCTTATCACTCCTAGCTATTCTTTGGAACTCTGCATTCAAATGGGTATATCTTTCCTTTTTTCCTTTGCCTTTATCTTCTCTTCTTTTCTCAGCTATTTGTAGGCCTCCTCAGACAACCATTTTGCCTTTTTGCATTTATTTTTCTTGGGAATAGTCTTAATCACTGCCTCCTGTACAGTGTCATGAACCTCAGTCCATAGTTCTTCAGGCACTCTATCTGATCTAATTCCTTGAATCTATTTGTCACCTGCACTGTATAATATCATAAGGGATTCAATTTAGGTCATACCTGAATGGTCTAGTGGTTTTCTCTACTTTCTTCAATTTAAGTCAGAATTTGGCAATAAGAAGTTCATGATCTGAGCCCCAGTCAGCTCCCAGTCTTGTTTTTGCTGACTGTATAGAGCTTCTTCATCTTTGGCTGTAAAGATTATAATCAATCTGATCTCGGTATTGACCATCTGGTGATGTCCACGTGTAGAGTCTTCTCTTGCATTGTTGGGAAAGTGTGTTTGCTATGACCAACGCATTCTCTTGGCAAAACACTATTAGCCTTTACCCTGCTTCATTCTGTACTCCAAGGCCAAATTTACCTGTTACTCCAGTTATCTCTTGACTTTCTACTTTTGCATTCCAGTCCCCTGTGACGAAAAGGACATCTTTTTTGGGTGTTAGTTCTAGAAGGTCTTGTAGGTCTTCATGGAACCATTCAACTTCAGCTTCTTCAGCATTCCTGATCGGGGCATAGACTTGGATTACTGTGATAGTGAATGGTTTGCCTTGGAAATGAATAGAGATCATTCTGTCATTTTTGAGATTGCACCCACGTACTGCATTTCAGACTCTTCTGTTGACTATGAGGGCTACTCCATTTCTTCTAAGGGATTCTTGTCCACAGTAGTAGATATAATGGTCGTCTGAATTAAATTTGCCCATTCCAGTCCATTTTAGTTCGCTGATTCCTAAAATGTTGATATTCACTCTTGCCATCTCCTGTTTGACCAGTTCTAATTCATGGACCGAACATTCCAGGTTCCTATGCAATATTGCTCTTTACAGCATCGGACTTTACGTCCATCACCAGATGCATCCACAACTGGGTGTTGTTTTTGCACTGGCTCTGTCTCTTCATTCTTTCTGGAGTTATTTCTCCACTCTTCTTCAGTAGCATATTGGGCACCTACCGACCTGGGGAGTTCCTCTCTCAGTGTCATATCTTTTGCCTTTTCATACTGTTCATGGGTTCTCAAGGCAAGAATACTGAAGTGGTTTGCCATTCGCTTTCTCCAGTGGACCACATTTTGTCAGACCTCTCCACCACGATCCGTCCTTCTTGGGTGGCCCTATGCAGCATGGCTATAGTTTCATTGAATTAGACAAGGCTGTGGTCCATGTGATCAGTTTGGACTGATCAGTTTGACATCATTTAGGTCTTTATTTTGAGATTATTTTTGTGTATGATATGAGGAAATTTTTTTTATCTCATTCTTTTACATGTAGCTGTCAGTTTTCCCATCACCACTTATTGAAGAGACCGTCTTTTTTCCATTGTATATTCTTGCTCTCTTTGTTGTAGATTAATTGACTAGATGGCACAAAAACAGACATATAGATCAGCGCGACAGAAGACAGGGCCAGAAACAAGCACACACCTCTTGTCCCAGAACAGCTGTTGTACTGCCGCTGGTGAACGGGGCTGGCGCCTGCTGACTGGTTTGTGAGGCTGGTCGTTAGGCTGGCGTCAGCTGGCTGGTGGGTGGTGCTGCGCCCAGAGTATCCTGGGACTGGTGCCTGCCCACCGAGGAGTGGAGCTTGGTCCAGGAGTCTCTGGCTGCAGGGCCCTGGGAGTCTTGGGTCCAGCGCCTGTGCCAGTCTGTGGGGTGCATCCTGGGCCCTCTGGTGGAGGGCCATGTACAAGCGAGGCTGCGGGCTCAGGGAGTTTTAAGGCAGCCTGCCTGGGAACCCACATCCCCTCATTCTCACCAAACCCCCACCCCTTATATACACACCCACACACATAATGATCCATATGAGGTCTGTGCAGCGTTACATTGCCCTGGCCCAGCTCCTGGTGGAGCAGAACTTCCCAGTCATTTCTATCCACTGGGGGATGCCCCAGGAGGAGAGGTGCGTCAGAGATGGTGAAGATGTTTTGTATCCTTGGGAGGAAGAGGTCAAAAAGAGGCCTTTCAGCATTTTTCAACTTTCCATCCTCACAAAGGCATTCTCATATTAACAGTTTAAAGATTTTCAGCAATGAATTCTTGTGGCTACCAACATTTTCTCTGTGAGCAGAGGGGAACTGAGAAAGAGAGGAAATTCCCTGATGGTCCAGTGGTTAGGACTCCATGCTTTCACTGCAGGGGGCAGAGGTTTGATCCCTGGCTAGGGAACTAAGTTCCCACAAATTTCGATGAGCATACAAAAAAAAGTGGGGAGTGGTGGGAAGAAAGAGAGAGAGAGAAAGCTATCCCTGGTGCCTCTCTCTTTTTTTTTTTTTTTTGATCAGGATACCAGACCCATCCAGGAGTTGGTGATGGACAGGGAAGCCTGGTGTGCTCCAATCCATGGGGTCACAAAGAGTTGGACACGACTGAGCAGCTGAACTGAATGGAACCAGGTCTATCATAATGCCCCAGATCTATCATTTTGGGGTAATCTTTACCATCTTATTTAGCCTCAATTACCTCCTTAAGGGCCCCATCTTCAAATTCAGTCTCATTGGTCTTAAGTATTCAGCATGAGAATTTGATTGGGAGGGATGTAATTAAGTCCAGTAACAGAAGTGTTGATTTGATTTCCACAGGCCCAGACTCATTAGGTGTGAAGATGTGGGTCACACTCCCAGGTAAGGTACAAGGGCTGGGGCTTCTGTGCTCTGAAATCCACGGCAACATCTGTGCAGAGGCTCAGCTTCCCTGGTGGCTCAGATGGTAAAGAATCCGCCTGCCATGCAGGAGATGTGGGTTTGATCCCTGGGTTGGGAAGATCCCCTGGAGAAGGGAATGGCAACCCAGAAGAAAAGGCCGTGTGAGTTTACTCCCCAGAGCCCAGGAATGGAGCCCAGCAGGTCCAGCTCTGTGTTCCCAGCTCTTCACTTTTCTACCTATCTGCCTTCCTTCTTAAAAATTAAGGCAAAAAAAAAAAAAAATTAAGGCAAACCTTTATAAATCTGATTATGATGTATATGTGTAATGTATGATATATGGTTTAATGTATATTCACAGTAAAACAAGTAATAAACTGTTGAAAGTGATAAATGACAAAGTAAAAAGAACTGTAATCCTCATGTTGGAAATATTTTGTTCCATTGTGCTTGTTTTTTTGTTTCTTATGCATCCTCCTGCTGTTGGAAGTACTGGAAGATTTTCTCTCTAAGTTGATGAGCACAGACCTCAGTGGCCCTACTCTGCACTCTCCAGATGCCATTTCCCAAGTCAGCCCACTCTCCTGAGTGAGAGGGTTCAGTTCCACCTCCCTCTTCAGTCCCTTCCACTCCTTTTTTATTTTTTCTAAAAAATTAATAATTTTTTCTATTTTTTTCTCCTTATTTTTTCTGAAATAAAATATATTTATTTGGCTGTGTTGGTTCCTAGTTGCAGCACGGGTGATCTTCCTTGCATCATGTAGGATCTCCCTCACAGCACACAGACTGTGGCGCACGGGCTGCAGGGAACACGGGTTTCACTAGTGGTGGCACATGGGCTTCATTGCTCCATGGCAGGTGGGATCTTAGTTCCATGACTAAGGATCAAACCAGCACATCTTGCATTAGCAGGCGGATTCTTAACCACTGGACTGCCCAGGAAGTCCTGTCAAGCTCAAAGTCCTGTCTTTGAGTTTGAATAGGAGCATGTGCTCATATTAGTATCTTTGTGAATGTCTGGTTGACACAGAGACGATTTATGGTTTTCTATGATTTTTCATCTTTGGATCATACAACTCTATATTCCCCAAGTGTAAAAAATTCATGTATATTTTTGTCTACAAGAGAGGGGTCCAAGGGTGAAGGGAAAAAGAATTGATTGAATTTGAAGGGAAAGTATACAAGAAGTTAAGAATTTTAAGGTGGAGCTTTCCTGGTGGCTCAGTGGTAAAGATTCCACCTGCCAGTGCAGGAGACAGGTTTGATCCCCGGCCAAGGAAGATTCCACATGCTGTGGAGAAACTAAGCCTGGATGCCACAGCTACTGAGTCTGTGCTCTAAAGCCCGCATGCTGCAACTTCTGAGCCCACAAGCCGCAACCACTTAAGCTCACATGTCCTCGGCCCTGTGCTTTGCAACAAGAGAAGCCACCAAAATGAGAAAACTATATACTGCAGCTAGAGTGTAGCCCCCATTGCCAGTAACTAGAGGAAAGCCTGTGCAGCATGAAGACACAACACAGCCAAAAATAAATACATAAATAAAATTATTTAAAAAAATAATTTTAAGGTGGTGGATTCTAAGGTTACCTCTTCTGCTTTAATTTTATAAGTATGTGCAGAGCCTACAAGATATTCGATATCTGTTGTGTTCAATAAATACTTCCTCTTGGGCTAAGTGAAGACTTCTGTGTCTACTTATGTTTAAGTAGGTTAAGAAAAGCAACAAGTGCTCAGTGTGATAAGGACAAGGATTATCTCCAGTGATGGGCAGTTTGGAACTCTTATGACCTTAAGGTGATAAACCAGGGTTTGCTTAATGTCTGAACATTCTCGTTGTTAAAATACACAAGACCCGGATAGACAAATCCATGATTTCCATGTGAAGATTGTATTTTAATATACATCAACCTGTGAGTCACACAGTATCTTTTGGGAGAAAGAGACTGAAAATTAAGGATACTCTAGATATGCACTATGGCAGAAAGTGAAGAGGAACTAAAAAGCCTCTTGATGAAAGTGAAAGAGGAGAGTGAAAAAGTTGGCTTAAAGCTCAACATTCAGAAAACGAAGATCATGGCATCTGGTCCCATCGCTTCATGGGAAATAGATGGGGAAACAGTGGAAACAGTGTCAGACTTTAATTTTTTTGGCTTCAAAATCACAGCAGATGGTGATTGCAGCCATGAAATTAAAAGACGCTTACTCCTTGGAAGGAAAGTTATGACCAACCTAGATAGTATATTCAAAAGCAGAGACATTACTTTGCCAACAAAGGTCCATCTAGTCAAGGCTATGGTTTTTCCAGTAGTCATGTATGGATGTGAGAGTTGGACTGTGAAGAAAGCTGAGTGCTGAAGAATTGATGCTTTTGAACTGCGGTGTTGGCGAAGACTCTTGAGAGTCCCTTGGACTGCAAGGAGATCCAACCAGTCCATTCTAAAGCAGATCAGTCCTGGGATTTCTTCGGAAAGAATGATGCTAAAGCTGAAACTCCAGTACTTTGGCCACCTCATGCGAAGAGTTGACTCATTGGAAAAGACTCTGATGCTGGGAGGGATTGGGGGTAGGAGGAGAAGGGGATGACAGAGGATGAGATGGCTGGATGGCATCACCGACTCGATGGACGTGGGTTTGGGTGAACTCTGGGAGATGGTGATGGACAGGGAGGCCTGGCGTGCTGCGGTTCATAGGGTTGCAAAGAGTCAGACATGCCTGAGCGACTGAACTGAACTGAGATATTCACTGGCCAATATGCTAGCTACAAGCTATACATGGCTATTTAAATTAAATAAAACAGAAACAGACTCACAGATATAGAGAACAGACTTGTAGTTGCCAAGGGGGAGGGGAGTTGGGGAAAGAATGGCCTGGGGGTTTGGAGTTACTAGATACAAGCTATTATGTACAGAATGGATAAACAGGGGACTTCTGTGTTGGTCCAGAGGTGAAGAATCCACTTTGCAATGCAGGTGGTGAGAGTTCCATCCCTGGTCAGGGAACTGAGATCCCACATGCTGTGGAGCAACTGAGCACATGCCCCACAATGAAGAGATCTTGCATGACACAACAAAGATCATTCATGCTGCAACTAAGACCAGACAGAGCCAAGTAAATAGAAAACAAATATTTAAAAAAATAGAATGGATAATAACAAGATCCTACTGTGTAGCACAGGGAACTGTATTCAGTATCCTTGGATAAATCATAGTGGAAAAGAATATAAAAAGGAAATATATATGTGTATAACTGAGTCCCTTTGCTATACAGCAGAAATTAACACAACACTGTCAATCAAGTATACCTAGATAAAATAAATAAAAATATTTAAAAAGTTCACTCAGTAAATAAAATTAAAGTGCTCAGCACAATAGCCACTTTTGTGGTGCTAAGTAGCCACATGCAGCTAGTGGCTCCCTGGCTGGACAGCACAGATATAGAACGATTCCTTCATTACAGAATGTTCTGTTGGACGGGACTGCTCTAACAGCAGGACCGTGATGGTGGCAAGTTGGAAAATGGGCTTTTTTTGCTGATTTGTCAAGGAGCCCTGCAGCACTCTACCATTCCTCACATTGCCCCTAGAGGGCAGTGTATTGCTGCTTATGACAAACACACTGCCCCATTCCCTATTTGTCCTCTCCAAATTAGCCTTATAAGAGTTTTATAAACGTAGAGGATGTCTTTAAGGTACATCAATTTGCTTTTCTTCTTTAATCTCTCTTGGAAGCTATTGAAAGTCCACCACAGGTAACAAATATAAGGTGTGCCCCTGACATAAGCTGTCTCTGTGACACACAGACATGTAAAATTACGTGTCCAGTCCCTCATCATGTCCATCTCTGTCCTGTCTCTCTAGCCATCTATAAACAGCTATTTGTGTAAAACAGCTTTTGACAGTCTATGTAATGTACTAGAGATGTTTTTCAATCATGTTGCGCCTGCTTTGTGATATGAATCTTTGGGTACCAAGTGGTCTGCTCAGAAGACAATGGAAATATCCCTGACACCCTAGGAGACCACGTGAAGGTGGGCAGTAGATCAAAGTGGAGTCAGGCAAAGGGGGAGATCTGCTGAGCAGAGCCAAGGTCCATACCGTCTCCTGTCCCCAGACCACAAAGTCTGCCTTCCTGGGGGAACTTGGCTAAAATCCTGTATATTCTAAGAAACATCGGAGTGAGAATAATGAGCAATGATTGTAATAATTGTGAGAGAGACAGGAGGTGATGATTTGAGTTACCTGGTTTGTTCTCTGCCAACAACAGCATACACTGTATTCCTGTGGAGCTAAAGCTTAAATATGGGCTTTAATTGACGAAGGAATGATTCTGAAGCTGAAACTCCAGTACTTTGGCCACCTCATGTGAAGAGTTGACTCATTGGAAAAGACTCTGATGCTGGGAAGGATTGGGGGCAGGAGGAGAAGGGGATGACGGAGGATGAGATGGCTGGATGGCATCACTGACTCGATGGACGTGAGTCTGAGTGAACTCCGGGAGATGGTGATGGACAGGGAGGCCTGGCGTGCTGCGATTCATGGGGTCACAAAGAGTCGGACACGACTGAGCGACTGAACTGAACTGAACTGAACTTTCTTGAACAATGAATGGTAAACCTGATGGCATAAAATAGGTATGTGCTTCCTTTGAAGTGAGCATGCTTGGTGAATGTCACACTTTCTCTGATGATGCTCTATAAGACCTGATACATTGCAAGAGAACAGAAGTAAAGCATGTCATGTTATAATGCGATATAGAATGCTATGATAATTCTAAAATCTGCTATTATTCACTTGTGCTAGAGTAATTTTAAAAAAGAGTGAATAGTGGTCTGTCAAACTTTTCATGCTTAGATGAAATTCAGAAGATGGTGTTCTAATCTTAACATGCATCTTGCACAAATATTATTATGTTGCATTTCTTATTGCAAAAACGAGCTGTTTCCTCAAGGAGAATCAACTTTATGGTCACATCTCAAAATGCTAATATAGTTCTTTTTCTCAAAAAACCAAAGTATCTTCTATGATGACATGGGAAGTATACATTAAGAGCTTCTGCTACATTCCAAGGTACTGTGACTCAAGGAAAATAATCTGTATGAGCTGAACTACGCTCTCTTGTGTGGAATACAGTCTTCACTTGAAAGAGTGAATGACACCGGAAGATTTATGTAATTTAGCGAAACAATGTATTACTTACAAAAAATCTTAGATTAGTATAAGAGATTCAGTATGGAAAAAAGCCTTAGGGATTTTGATGTAACAGAGCAATAAACAGTCAGTGATAGAATTTCAGGTCCACTTTGAAAATAACCTTTAAGAACCTACCAATTCTGTAGTTTTAGATTTGTATCAAAGATGAACTTACATAATTACATGAAAAGGCTATTAAAAATACTACTCCTACATATGTGTGGTGGTGGTGGTGTAGTCGTTAGGTCATGTCCGACTCTTGCGACCTCATGGACATAACCTGCTAGGCTTCTCTGAACATGGGATTCTCCAGGCAAGGATACTGAAGTGTATTGCCATTTCTTTCTCCAACATATGTGTGGGCCTTTTTACTTTCATACATTTCAATCAAAATAACAGATTCAATGTAGAAGCAAACATGAAAATCCACTGGTCTTCTAATGAGATGGCAAGAAAGGGAATTTCAAAAATGTAAAAAATGTAGACAGCATATTAAAAAGCAGAGACATTACTTTGTTGGTAAAGGTCCATATAGTCAAAGCTATGGTTTTTCCAGTAGTCATGTATGGATGTGAGAGCTGGACTATAAAAAAAGCAAGCCGAAGAATTGATGCTTTTGAACTGTGGTGGAGAAGACTCTTGAGAGTCCCTTTGACAGTAAGGAGATAAAACCAGTCAATCCTAAAATAAATCAGCCCTTAATAGTCATTGGAAGGACTGTTGCTGAAACTGAAACTCTGATACTTTGGCCACCTGATGAGAAGAACTGACTCTTTGGGAAAGACCCTGATGCTGGGAAAGATTGAAGGCAGAAGGAGAAGGGGACGACAGAGGATGAGATGGTTGGAGGGCATCACTGACTGGATGGACATGAGTTTGAGCAAAATCCAGGAGTTGGTGATGGACAGGGAATCCTGGAGCGCTGCAGTCCATGGGGTCGCAAAGAGTCAGACACTACTGAGCGACTGAAGTGAGCTGAACTGAAGAAGCTTCACTGTTGCCCAAAAGCCAGGAAATGGAAATTCAGAGAAATTGAAACTCCTGAGTAAAGAAAGAACCCCTGAGTGTGTGCTGGCATCTGGACCGCAGTTGCTCTGTCCCCACCATGAACTGCACATCCCAGCCCTTATTCACTGGGGCACACGGTGCGGTGCCCCCAGCCTATGAGATGCTCAAGGAGGAGCATGAGGTGGCCGTGCTGGGGGTCCCCAGAGCCAGGCCCCTGTGACGACCACGGTGATCAACATCCACAGCCAGACCTCTGTGCCCGACCACATCGTCTGGTCCCTGTTCAACACCATCTTCATGAACTGGTGCTGCCTGGGCTTCGTGGCATTCGCCTACTCTGTGGAGTCTAGGGACCAGAAGATGGTTGGTGACATATTGGGGCCCAGAGCTACGCCTCCATCTGTGCCCTGGTCCCGGGCCTCCTTCTGATTACCGTCCTCATCATCATTGTGTCCACCGGCTCCCTGATGATTATTCAAGCAGTTCTGGAGCTCATACAGAACTACGGAGGCCACTAGTCCCTGCCCACAGCCCGAGGCAGTCACCCCTTTTTTCTGCAGCCTATACAGGCATCTGTCCACCATGAAATAAAATGAAGCATTTGTTTAAAAAACAATTCACTGTTCTCACTACTATGTTTGTTTTGGGAAATAACTTGTTTTCCATATTAAATGCATGGGTTATTAATATTCTAAACAAATTAATTAAAGAATTCAAACTTTATTATTTCTACCATGGAAAATGTCTATTGGACTCAGGCAGACAGTGTGACAAGGAGCTCTCAGTGTAGGAGGGGAGGGATCAAGGCAAAGTCCCAGGTCCCCCAGAGGGCGAGGGTCTCAGGGTCTCAGGGTCAAGGGCGGTGTCTGGGACGGGGACGCTCCATCATGGGGATTTCCGTCTTGCCTTTCTTTCACTTTCCCTCTCACCAGCTGTGTCGGGCCCTAGTTGCCTGTAGTCGTCCCCGCGGTTCCGGGTTACAAAGTCTCTGAGCACCCCCGGACTCTCTTCTTCCCAGACCCCCGGGATGCGGGGCGTGGGGCCCAGAAACCTCCTGCTGCTGCTGGGTGCGCTGGTCCTCACTGAGACCCAGGCAGGTAAGTGCGTTGTCGGGAGGGAATGGCCTCTGCGGAGAGGGGCGAGGGGACCGCCCGAGGGTCGCAGGGGCAGGACCCCCAGGGAAGGACCCCGCCGCCCCCGACCAGACCCGCCCCCTCCGCCAGATCCCGTCCTGTCCCTCCCTTGCTTCCCGCCCCCCAAGGCCTGGTCCTTCTCTGACCGTTTCGTCTCACGAGCTCCTTTCCCCCTCCCCCGCTCCCTGCCCGGTCACCTCTACCCGGGTCTCACCCCTCCCCGCCCCCAGGCTCCCACTCCCTGAGATATTTCTTCACCGCCGTGTCCCGGCCCGGCCGCGGGGAGCCCCGCTTCATCGCCGTCGGCTACGTGGACGACACGCAGTTCGTGCGGTTCGACAGCGATGCCCGGGATCCGAGGATGGAGCCGCGGGCGCGGTGGGTGGAGCAGGAGGGGCCGGAGTATTGGGATCAGGAGACGCAGGGAACTAAGGACGCCGCACTGACTTTCCGAGCGAACCTGAACACCCTGCGCGGCTACTACAACCAGAGCGAGGCCGGTGAGCGACGCGGGCCCGGGTCCGGGTCTCGCCCCCATCCCCAGGGACCGGCGGGGTCGCCCGAGTCTGCGGGTCCGAGGGTCACCCCGGCACTGCGGGACCCGCCCGATCCCCGACCCGGGAGGAGCTCGCGGGGACTTGACGCGGTTTCATTTTCAGTTCGGCTTTAATCACCGCGGGTGGTCGGGGCGGGTCAGGGTCTCACACCCTCCAGGAGATGTACGGCTGCGACGTGGGACCTGACGGGAGACTCCTGCGCGGGTATGACCAGTTCGCCTACGACGGCAGAGAGTACATCGCCCTGAACGAGGACCTGCGCTCCTGGACCGCGGCGGACACGGCGGCTCAGGTCACCCAGCGCAATGCTGAGGCGGCAGGTGATGCGGCGCGTGTGAGGATCTACCTGGAGGGCAAGTGCGTGGAGTGGCTCCGCAGATACCTGGAGACCGGGAAGGACACGCTGCAGCGCGCAGGTACGAGGGGCGCTGGGCCGCCCTGGTCTCCCCTCAGGCTGAAGCTGGCTTCCCACAAAGAGAGGAAAATGGGTCCCTGTGGGAACAGCGCCGCAACTTCCTGTCTGGAGAGGGAGGAATGCGGCCAGGTTTTCATATCCTGTACGAGAGGGTGACTCGCCAGTGGCCCCACTAGTTATTTAGTCGCTCAGTCGTGTCCGACTCTTTGCGACCCCATAGACTGCAGCACGCCAGGCTTTCCTGTCCATCACCAACTCCGGGAGCTAAGCTCAAACTCATGTCCACTGTGTCTGGTGATGCCACCCAACAATTTCATCCTCTGTCATTCCCTTTTCCTCCTACCTTCAATCTTTTCCAGCCTCAGGGTCTTTTCCAAAAAGTCGGCTCTTCACATCAGGTGGCCAAAGTATTGGAGTTTCAGCTTCAGTCTTTCCAATGAATATTCAGGGTTGATTTCCTTTAGAATTGACTACTTTGAACTCCTTGCTGTCCAAGGGACTCTCAAGAGTATTCTCCAACACCACAGATCAAAAGCATCAATTCTTCAGCACTCAGCCTTCTTTATGGTACAACTCTCACATCCATACATGTCTACTAGAAAAAACACAGCTTTGACAATATGAACCTTTGTGGCAAAGTGATGTCTCTGCTTTTTGATATGCCGTCTAGATTTGTCATAACTTTTCTTCCAAGGAGCAAATGTCTTTTAATTTTGTGGCTGCATTCACTGTCCACAGTGATTTTGGAATCCAAGAAAATAAAGTCTGTCACTGTTTACATTGTTTCCCCGTCTGTTTGCTGTGAAGTGATGGGGCTGGATGCCATGATCTTAGTTCTCTGAAGGACAATTAAGGAATCCAGTGTCTTTGACTAAGAAGCAGTAAACCATCCCTGAAAAAGGTGGTCAGTGCTGCCCTTTGACCCTGGCCACTATCTTGTGAACCATGACTTTGTCTCTCAAGGCTTGTTCTCACCCTGAGAACATCTTAGGAGCCCTGACTCCAGCTTTTCTAAGTCATTCAGCCTCCTCCCACGTCAGGACCATTACTCTGTATTCTGCCTCTTACACGGAGCCTCCTGCCTTAGCTGTCACCCTGACTCCAGAACTTTCCAAGGACTAGGAGCTGTTCCCAGACCCTGGGGTCCAGGCAGATGTCTGGTGTTTGTGCTGCTTCTTTTCAAACCCACTCCTGCTTATTCTCAGGATGGTCACCTGACACTGCTTCCAGTGGCCCACGGAGGTAACGCAAACTGTGAGTTTTCTGATTCTTCTTCCTCAGACCCTCCAGAGACACATGTGGCCCATCACCCCATCTCTGACCGTGAGGTCACCTTGAGGTGCTGGGCCCTGGGCTTCTACCCTGAGGAGATCTCACTGACCTGGCAGCGTGACGGGGAGGACCAGACTCAGAACATGGAGCTTGTGGAGACCAGGCCTTCAGGGGATGGAACCTTCCAGAAGTGGGCGGCCCTGGTGGTGCCTTCTGGAGAGGAGCAGAGATACACGTGCCGTGTGCAGCACGAGGGGCTTCAGGAGCCCCTCACCCTGAGATGGGGTAAGGAGGGGGTTGGGATGGAGCTTCCTCTCAGAGAAAGCAGGAGCCCTTCTGGACACATTCAGCAAAGTCAGGACTGAAGCCTGAAGTCTGGGCCCGTTCCCTTTTTTCCACAGAACCTCCTCAGACCCCCTTCCTCACCATGGGCATCATTGTTGGCCTGGATCTCCTCGTGGTGGCTGTGGTGGCTGGAGCTGTGATCTGGAGGAAGAAGCGCTCAGGTAGGGAAAGGAGGGAGGGATCTGAGTTTTCTTGTCTCACTGGGCAGGTTTCTGGCCCAGGTGGAAGTTTGCCTGCCTCGTTACTGAAAAGTACCCTCCACACACTTGTGGAATCTGAGCTGATGCTAAGACTGACCCTTTTGTAAAGTATATGTGAAAATGAAAGACAGATTTTTCAGCTTCATAATTCCAGCTGGGGGCCTGTTTCTCAGCATTTGAAGGTCAGGAGGAAATGTCCCTGCTGAGGGCAGACCTCCAGGAGGGCAGCTGGTCCAGTTCCTCCACGTCTTCTTGCTTCATGCCTGTCCTGGATTTTTGGTCACAGTTCTGAAAAGTTCTTTGTCGTTCAGGACTAGGGGTTCCTCTAGGATCTCATGACTCAGTCTTCTCCCTGGTCCCCACGTGATATTTTCTTCTAACAGGTGAAAAAGGACGGATCTACACCTAGGCTGCAAGTAAGTACAGAGGTGGTGATTTCTGAGACCCTTGTGAGGGTGCAGACAGGCCATGGGGGACTCACCCTCCTCAAAGTTCCTTCTCTAGTTTCTCTCCTGTGGGTTCTGACCACGTCCTGGTCTTGTTCTCCCCCAGGCAGTGACAGTGCCCAGGGCTCTGATGTGTCTCTCACGGTTCCTAAAGGTGAGACACTGGGGCGTCTAGATTGGGAGAGGAGTTGGGGCAGAGGGGACACACTGGGTGGCGGGGGCCTCTGAGTGGGACATGTAAGCATGTGGGGGACTGTGGAGAATGTCGGCCCTTACATGACTGACCTGAACTGGTTCCTGATTCTTTTCTGTCACAGTGTGAGACAGCTGCCTTGTGGGGACTGAGTGATGCTTCGTCCCACTTTGTGACGTCAGATCCTGGGACCCCTCTTTCTGCAGCTGCATCTGAATGTGCCTGTGCTCCTATTAGCATAACGTGAAGTGAAGTGAGCTCGCTCAGTCATGTCCGACTCTTTGTGACCCCATGGACTGTAGCCCACCAGGCTCTTCCATCCATGGGATTTTCCAGGCAAGGATACTGGAGTGGGTTGCCATTTCCTTCTCCAGGGGAACTTTCTGACCCAGGGGTCGAATCCAGGTTTCCCACATTGCCTGCAGGCGCTTTACCCTCTGAGCCACTGGGGAAGCCCCCAGGGATGGTTTACCCAACCTGCGTTCTCTTCCCTCAGGCACATTCCTGTTCCAGCAGAGACAGAGCTGAACCCTCTCCATTGCAGTCTTTGCTTCACATGTGCTGAGTAAAGATGTCTTATTTTCCTATTGCAAATAAAATCTATATTGAATTACTTTTTTCTAATACCTGCCAAGAGAGTTTACTGGGAAAGTAAAGTAGAAGATTCCTTCAGTTTAAGAGAGAAAATGAACAGAAGTACCTGGAACCTTCCAGAATGGTTTGGATTGCTGTGCTCAGTCTGTTGCAGGAGAGACAGGAGGAGACTCTGAGGAGCTGGGCAGGTCGGAGCCTGTGTCCAGTCAGTGCTTAGTGCATTGTGGGCTTTGGTGTAGTCACTCTTGGGCTGGGTCATATTCTCAGCCCCTTTGTCCTTATCCCTTCAGTCCATCCTTGTCCCACCAAGACCTGTGTTCACAGGGACTCAGAAGTCACCTGTGCCTTGTCCTGTCTCTAGGATGGTGGGCATTGAGGACTTCCATCACCATATAGCCTGGGCTCAGCCTAGGACCTGCCCCCAGGGCTTTTTTGTATATATGGGTTTATAATTTGCTTATTTAGGCTTTTTCTGAATAATGGTTGCTTTTTGCTCATATTTAGAGCTCTGTTATTCTGCTATGTGTGTCCCCCATCTGACAGGGACAGGAGTCATTGTCCCCAAAGTCCTGCGTAGAGGATCCTCAGTGCCGCCAAGAGGGAAACTCTCGTCTCACTCAGCTCTTGCCAGCCTTCTCAGGCTGTTTCCTGGATTCTTCTTTGCATCCTTTCTGCATCTTTGTTTAAGGTACCAGATTCTGGGGTTATCATAGAGGAGGGACCCGATAGTTTCCAGTCTTCATTCTTGCTGGATTTCTATCTTCTCTGAAGCCTGTCACCTCTTCCAGTCCAAACTCCTGAATTTATAAAGCACTGCCTAATAGTCACAGCAGGTTGGAATGTGGGACTTGTCGCCTGGGATCATCTTTTCTGAAGAGAAAATAGCATTATGTGTAGAGTACAGACTGGTCGGTGTGGGAGGGAGGGTGATGCGCTCTGGTGGGGAAGCACAGGCAGCACTGATGTCAGTGTGAGGGGATGTTGTGCTGTAGCTGCCGCGAGAGTCAAGTGGCCTGAGTCCACATTAATGAGGTGGAATACAGAGGCATCCACACTGATCGTTCCTTCATCTGGTATTTGTTGTGTGCCTGATAGATGATGCTCTATGTTTGCATCTGTGAAACCTCAGTGAACTAACAACAGACACCCTTTGTTGGCCTCGTGCAGTGTGTTCTGGTGAGGGGGGCAGAGTGAGCCTCATAAGTGAGGGAAGTGTCTGCCTAGAGATTGGCAAGTGCTCTGAGGAAGGTGACCCCGAGTATAAGCGTGTGGGTCCAGGGAATGTGGCTGCCTCACTAGGGTGGTCAGTGTGGGCCTCGTGGAGGAGATGATATTTGAGTAAAGATGTGAAGGACATGAAAGAATGTTCACAAGCATGTCTTGGGGGTGTGCCCTCCAGGCAGATGAGCCTCCAGTGCAAATGCAGGAGGGCAGGAAAGTGTGTGTGTTCAAGGAAGAGCCAGGAGGCAGGTGTGGCTGGAGGAGTGAGGAACTGTGATGAGATCCAGTCTCTGGCCAGATCATGTCGGGCTCCAGCATATTAGAAGGTGTCTGATGTCTGTGAAAGATGTGGACTCATAAGATGGTTTGAATAGAAGATGACCCGGTGTGACTGCTCGCTAGAAGCGTCAGTCTAACTGCTGAGCAGAATCAGGAGGTGAAGGGTGGGCGATGCAGTGGAGGAGCCTGTAGGATTAGTGCGGTGTCCAGGGTGGGGATGCTGGTGCTCCCCTGGACCCTCATTAGATTAGGCAATCGGAAGTAGAGCCTGAGAATCTGCATTTGTAATAAGGTTGGAGCTGATGCTGCTGGTCTTCAGATCACCCTTTTAGTAGCAAGAACGAACATAGACCAGGATTCCCACATGGTGTGTATCAGCCTCATACACAGAGGTTGTTAAAGAAGCAATCCGTTGGTCTTAATACTCTGAGAAGGTGGTTCTGGGGAGAGGCTGAGCATTTTGTAAGAAGCCCCACAAGCAATTCTGATCAGCCAATTTAGGAAGCCCTGGGGTATATGAGATCAAGTGGCCAGAGAGGGGTCTTAAATCCACATTTAAAAGCGCTTTTTTTTTTTCCTTCAGAAAGAAAAGAGAATACCTATATTGTAAATTATGAGGTGTGATGTTGAGAAATAATGCAGTTCTTATTCCCCCTGAAGACTTAGGCAGTGGTTCACAGTTCAGCGTAATGAAATCCTTGCTCTCTGAAACTGTTCTCCAGGTTGAGTTCTCCTCACTCATTCTTGGAGCTAACAGTGGGATCCAAATTAAGTTAGACATACAGTACTATATATATATGGCTCCACAGAAACAGGATCCACAGTGTCCACTCCAGGCCAGATCCCACAAAGGCAGTTTCGCCCCTGCTGGGGCACAGTGTCACTGCTCACACAGTGAGCCCCTCGTGTTGGGTGTGGACCCTGCGCTGAGGACGGCTATCACTGAGGCTCCTGACAACTGGAGGTGGTGTGACTGCCACTCTCGACACCCTTGTCAGGTGCATCCTGCATAGTTCCAGCTTCTCTGTGTCACAACATCCTGAGTAGAGTCTAGCATGTGGTCACCTGAGTGGTGGGACCTCAGCATCAGGCTGTGTGCTCTGGCAAGAATATCTGGGACAGTGGGTTTTCTTTAATGGAGGAAGGTGGTCTCTGCCTCCTACCAAGACTCTTTCAGTGTGGAATGCTCCTAGTCTGGAAATGCTCCTTATCATGTGAGGAGGAGAGAGGGATAGACAAGAACATCAAATTTCAATTGTTAGAGCAAAGATCTGGAACTGGAAGTGGAACTTGACCTGGTACAATGCAGGCACTCGGGTTTGGCTGAAAGAACAAGTGACTAATAAATGCCATCCAGGGTAGAGATCTGGAGAAGGAAATGGCAACACACTCCAGTGTTCTTGCCTGGAGAATCCTGTGGACAGAGGAGCCTGGTGGGCTGCCGTCTATGGGGTCACACAGAGGCGCACACGACTGAAGTGACTTAGCAGCAGCAGGGTAGACATCTGCTTGCTTCCTTGTTTGTTTTGTTTTGTTTTCATTAGCGTGTAATTGATGTACAATGCTGTGTCACTTTCTGCTGTACAATACAGTGAATCAGCTCTAAATATATTCAGCCTTTATTAGATTCTTTCCCCATACATGCCATTAGAGAGTGCTGGGTAGAGTTCCCTATGCTATGCAGTACCCGCAGCACTTTAAAGTGCTGCCCAGATGGTGGTGGAGGGAGACCCTAGGAGGATGGCTCTGCTCCAGATGCAGAAGAATCCAGACCAGGTGGGAGCACGTCAGCAGGGTCCAGGATGACATTTCCAAAGAAGGAAAAACTGATGGAATATCTAAAGTATCCCTACTTCTTGAAACAGTCATGCAAACAGGGGAATCATTAGAGCTGAATTCATGAGAGCTTCATAGAACATAATCAGCAAACACAAAGGCGATTTTTAACTCAGGGAGAACAAGAGGTTGTGCATAAAGTGAGAGGTAATAGAGTTTACACATGAGTGTGTCTGCTAAAATTGGCACTTGCTGAGGGCGTCTGTCCTCTGCCTCTCCAGAGATTGAATCCTGGGCTGCTACAGCTGTTGACCTTCGCCACACCCTGAGGAAGTGCAGGGAGGAGAATGAGGCCCTTTGTGCTCCAGGGAAGCTAGAGGAATGGGTCTTTAGAGAGATTATTTTCAAGAACTGATTTTGTGATCTCAGTTCCTGCATCTCATATCTGTTCCTGTTGTTCAGTCGCTAAGTCGTGTCTGACTCTTCGTGACCCTATGGACTGCAGCGTGCCAGGCTTCGCTGTCCTACGCTATTTCCCGGAGTTTGCTCAAGGTCATGTCGATTGGCTTGGTGATGCTACCTAAGCATCTCATCCTCTGTCCCCACTTTCTCCTTTTGCGTTCTATCTTTCCCAGCATCAGGGTCTTTTCCAGTGAGTCTGCTCTTCTCTTCAGGTGGCCAACATATCGGAGTTCAGCTTTAGCATCAGTCCTTCCCATGAGTATTCAGGGTTGATTTCCTTTAGGATTGACTGGTTTGATCTCCTTGCTGTCCAAGGGACTCTCAAGAGTCCTATCCAGAACCACAATTTGAAAGCATCAGTTCTTTGGCCCTCAGGTTTCTTAGTGGTCCAGCTCTCACATTTGTACACGACTAACTGGAAAAACTGTAGCTATGACAATATGGATCTTTGTTGGCAAAGTAATATCTCTGCTTTTTAATACACTGTCAAAGTTGGTCATAGTTTCCCTTCCAAGGAGCAAGTGTCTTTTAATTTCATGACTGCAGTCTGTCTGCAGTGATTTTGGAACTCAAGAAAATAAAATCTGTCACTGCTTCCACTCTTTCCCCTTCTATTTGCCTTGAAGTGATGGGACTGGATGCCATGATCTTGGCTTTTTAAATGTTGAGTTTTAAGCCAGCTCTTTCACTCTCCGCTTTCACACTCATCAGGAGGCTATTTAGTTCTTCTTCACTTTCTGGCATTAAAGTGGTATCATCTCCTTATCTGAGGTTGTTGATATTTTCCCTGGCAATCTTGAATCCAACTTGTGATTCAACTAGCCTGGCGTTTTGGTTAATGTTTCTTGCATATAAATTAATAAACAGGGTGACAATGTACAGCCTTATTATACTCCTTCCTAATTTTAAACCAGTCCGTAGTTCTGTGTCTGGTTCTATCTGTTGCTTCTTGACCTGCATACAGGTTTTCAGGAGACAAGTAAGGTGGTCTGGTATTCCCATCTCTTTCAAAGACTTTAGCATAGTCAATGAAGCAGAAGTGGGTGTTTTTCTAGATTCCCTTGCTTTCTCTGTGATCCAACAAATGCTGGCAATTTGATCTCTGGTTCCTCTGCCTTTTGTAAACCCAGCTTGTACATCTGGAAGTTCTCAGTTCACATACTGCTGACGCCTAGCTTGGAGAATTTTGCTAGCATGTGAAGTGAGTACAATTGTACGGTAGTTTAAACATTCTTTGGCATTGTCCTTCTTAGGGATTGGAATGAAACTGACCTTTTCCAGTCCTTTGGTTCGCTTCACTTCCTCATATGTAGAAAAACATTAAATCCTTTCATGGTGAGATCAGCTCCTTGTGACTAGCAGAAAACCTCTGGAAGATAAGTACTTGATTGCACTGAACTCCCCCTTTCACCAAAATCATATACACTGACCTTCCCTCCCTACCTCTTCGGAGCTGTTTCTCTGGGCTATCTGAGGTGCTGTCTCCCAGGCTGCGGTCCTCATTTTGCCCCAAATAAAACTTAACTCACAAGTCTTAAGTTGAGCATCTTTTTAGTTGACGAGTGTAGTAGTCAGGGAAAAGAAAAAGCTGAATGAACTAAGCATGATCCATATATAAATGAAGTGGGAACTGAAGGGATGGGAAGAGTGAGAGAAAGCCGTGACCATGAACTATTGTATCAGCCACCGTGTGATGCGACACATAGTGGCTGTGACAGAGAAATCAAGCAGCAGTTCCAACAAGGCACCGGGTTTAGAGATTTGGAAATAAAAGCCAAAAGAATCAGCTAAAAATCATTCAAAGTGGTCACCAATGGGAAAGCAGAAATTAAGAAGAATCAGGATTATAAGAGTCTGTATCATGAGAAATCAAGCACAGATGTTTGACTTCTTAATTTATAGACAATTGTGCCTTTGATTAAATTATCACACAAGAAAATGACTGAGGATGAAAGTTTATGCTTAATGAGAGCTGACTGCAATAAATGACACCTGAGAGTTTACTAAAATGCAAGAATACTCAAAACATGCATGTACAACTGTATGAATGAGGTTAACCTTGAATAAAACCATGAAGGAATATATCAATCCATTTGGGTAAACAGATTTGGAATGAGTTCTCTATTCCCATTACCTTACCGTGCATCGTGTGCACCAGGCAGGGAGGGGACAGGCCCTGCCTAGGAGAACCCTTCACCACCCTCTTGCTTCCAGTCAGGTCCTGCTGCAGAAAGTGCTCCTGTCCCCTGTCTCGGGTCTGTGGGAGGTGCCCCTTAGAACACGCGTGCCACAGATGCTTTACCTGGGTGGGGCTAAGGTTGTCCTGACCAAGGAGAGCACTGCTCACCTGTGTGCCCCCAGACCAGAAGTCAGGAATGACTGCGGGTCCGATGGAGAAGCCTCACCTCCCGTCTGCCCTGTGGAAATCAGTCTGAGCTGATGGAGGGAGATGCTGCTGCTTGATTGATGCCTCCACGTTCTGGGCTCCTTTACCCTCTCAGTTCAGGACACTCACCCCAACAGTCACGGTGCCCTCGAAGCAGACGTTCCCATATTCCTCCTAATCAGAAGCCCCCAAGCCCTGTCCTGTCCCCTCCCCCGACATCCCCCTTCAGCTCTGCTTCATCACATGAGGGTGACAACTGTTCAGGGGAGGTTCCCCCCAGGGTCAGGCACTGAACACTGGCCCCAGGTGTCCCACTGCATTATCCCCTGGCCCTTTATGCTGAGCCTGCAAGACAATGGGAGCTGGAGGGAGAGAGAGGTGGGGGATTATTAGAGCCTCCTCAAGGCTGAGAGAAAACCCTCCATTTCCCCAGAATCTTACACATTATCCCTTCACAGCATGGGAAACAAAATGCAATCCAGATGTGTATATTTAAAGAGCAGTTACAACTTTTAATATGAAATTATACAGATGTTGCAGGCATGAAGGAACATATATGCATATGTGACTGTGACAAGGGTGAAGGGAACCTTAGATTTGCAGAAATCTGCTAGTAGTCATCTCAGGAGAAGCCACAATAAGGAAACTGGCAGAAAAAGCTTATTGGTAATAATTTATTGTCCATGTGCTCTGTTATAATTAAAAAGCAAAAGTATGATTAGTACTAGTGTGGTTCAGCTGCGACCACCTCAAATATATTAACGCTTTTAATTATCCCAATCACGACTGGAAAGAAACAGTAGTTTTCTCATTTCATAGATGAAGAAATGGAGACCTCAAGAAGGAATGTGTTATATTGTAATTCAACTAACTTCAAAATAATAATAATAATGCTGCTAAGTCACTTCAGTCGTGTCCGACTCTGTGCAACCCCATAGATGGCAGCCCACCAGGCTCCCCAGTCCCTGGGATTCTCCAGGCAAGAATACTGGAGTTGGTTGCCATTTCCTTCTCCAATGCATGAAAATGAAAAGTGAAAATGAATTCACTCAGTCGTGTCCGACTCCTAGCGACCCCATGGACTGCAGCCCACCAGGCTCCTCCATCCATGGGATTTTCCAGGCAAGAGTACTGGAGTGGGTTGCCATTGCCTTCTCCGAATAATAATAATAAATACATCTATATGGAATCTAGAAAAAATGGTACTGATGAACCTATTTACAGGGCAGGGATAGATGCAGACGTGGAGAATGGACTTGTGAGGGAAGGCGAGGGTGGGACGAGTTGAGAGAGTGGCATTGAAATATATCCTTTACCATGTGTCAAATAAAAGCCAGTGGGAAGTTTTGGTATAACATAGGAAGCTCAACCTGGTGGTGAATGACCTGGAGGGGTGGGATGGGGAAAGTGGAGGGAAATTCCAGAGGGAGGAGATACATGTATACTTATGGCTGATTCACCCTGCTGCATGGCAGAAACTAGTACAACACTGTAATGCAAGTATTCTCTAATTGAAAATAAAATATACAATAAAAATAATAAGATAAAGAACAGAACAAACATAAAGGAAAAAGTGCTATTAAGATCAGAACTAGGAACTGAATTCAGGCCTCCTGGCTGCAAGTTCTAAGCTTCCCCTGTTAGACTGATGGAGCCGGGATCTGACCTGAGGACTGACATCCTGGGTGTGTGAGGCCATTATGATCAGTTGGCTCCATCTGGCATCGATCCAGGTCTTGTAGGCTAATAGGCTCTGGGGAAAAGAAAAACCAATAAATCACTGACCAACTGGTTGCAGAATATTGTTTTTTATTCCCAGAGATTCTCTTTCAGTTGCTCCAAGGTCAGATTCGGCCATCCTCTGAGGGAAGACACACCCAGCCTTTTTGGCCTCCTTTTTCCCAGCTCTTCCTGGACTCCTCCTCTGATTCCATCAACGTCTTCACCTGTCCCTGCTGCCACCACCCTCCACAACAGGGACAGAAGTCGGCAGGAAGAAAGGAAAAGCTCCAGGGGTGAAACTCAAAGCCCTCCTGCCTTAAACGCAGACCCATCTCTCAATTGGTTTCCCCTTTCAGTTTAGTTCAGTCTCTCAGTCATCTCCGACTCTTTGGGACCCCATGGACCGCAGCACCCTGACCATCACCAACTCCCAGAGCTTGCTCAAACTCATGTCCATCCAGTCGATGATGCCATTCAACCACCTCATCCTCTGTCATCCCCTTCTCCTCCTGTCTTCAATCTTTCCCAGCATCAGGGTCTTTTCCAATGAGTCAGTTCTTTGCATCAGGTGGCCAAAGTATTGGAGCTTCAGCTTCAGCATCAGTCCTTCCAATGAATATTCAGGACTGATTTCCTTTACGATTGACTGCTTTGATCTCCTTGCAGTCAAAGGGACTCTTAAATGTCTTCTCCAGCACCACAGTTCAAAACATCAATTCTTCAGCATTCAGCTTTCTTTGTAGTCCAACTCTCACATTCATACGTGACTACTGGAAAAACCATAGCTTTGACTAGAGGGACCTCTTTTGGCAAAGCAATGTCTCTGCTTTTTAATATGCTGTCTTGGTTGGTCATAGCTTTTCTTCCAAGGAGCAGTTAATTTCATGGCTGCAGTCACCATCTGCAGTGATTTTGTAGCCCCCCTAAGTAAAGCCTGTCACTGTTTCCATTGTTTCCCCATCTATTTGCCATGAAGAGATGGGACCAGATGCCATGATCTTAATTTTTGGAATGTTGAGTTTTAAGCCAGCTTCTTCACTCTTCTCTTTCACTTTCATCAAGAGGCTTTTTTGTTTCTCTTCCCTTTCTGCTATAAGGGTAGTGTCATTTGCGTATCTGAGGTTACTGATATTTCTCCTGGCAGTCTTGATTCCAGCTTGTGCTTCATCCAGCCTGGCATTTCACATGATGTGCTCTACATATTAATTAAATAAGCAGGATGATAATATACAGCCTTGACGTACTCCTTTCCCAGTTTGGAACCCGTCTCTTTTTCCATGTCCGGTTCTAACTGTTGCTTCTTGACCTGCATACAGATTTCTCAAGAGGCAGGTAAGGTGGTCTGGTATTACCATCTCTTGAAGAATTTTCCACAGTTTGTTGCGATCCATAGTCAAAAACTTCGGGGTAATCAATAAAGCAGAAGTAGATTTTTTCTGGAATTCTCTCGCTTTTTCTATCATCCAGCGGATATTGGCAATTTGATCTCTGGTTCCTCTGTCTTTTCTAAGTCCAGCTTGAATATCTAAAAATCCATGGTTCACATACTGTTTAAGCCTGGCTTGGAGAATTTTGAGCATGACTTTGCTAGCATGTGAGATGAGTGCAACTGTGTGGTAGTTTGAACATTCTTTGGCCTTGCTCTTCTTTGGATTGGAATGGAGTGGAACTTTTCCAGTGCTGTGGCCACTGCTGAGTTTTAGGACAAACTAATACGGTTCCCTGATTCTGATTTCTTTTACTTCCTGTCAGCTCTGCCGTGAGGAGTGGTTTACACTTGGGTACAGGATGTTTTGAAAAAGCACTGGATGGAGACTTTCAGACTTGGACTTTGCGTGAACTGTGTTAACTGGGCAAGTTATTCAACTCCCACTGTTCTCTGTTTATTTCCCCTTAACGGAGGGTTAGATTACGACCCTGCAGGTCTCTTCTATGCCAACGGTCTGGTATTCTGAGCACACAATCCTTCGCAGAGAGTCACAGGGCACAGCCTTCACGGAGGAGGACACCCCGCTCAGTACACTCGTCCTCCAGGTGCTGAGATGCAACAGCTCAGCACTAACAAGCACCAAACTGGTGCTGAGAAAATTCCTGAGTGAATTTCAGAATCTAATACAAGTAACTGTGGGGTTGCCCCAGCCTGGATTCAACACACCCTGCCTGGGCTCCAGAGTTTCCAGCTCCAGATCCTCGACCTGCACTGACACACTTCCAGCATCACTGCGTGTTCCCCTTCCTCTCACACTGTGAGCCCTTAGAAGATGGGTCTGCGCAGGTAACTGGATGTGACCACTGGAGAAACCTTGGTTGAATTCTTGCTCCCGTAAGACTTAACAGATAAGAGCTGAGCAGCCTCACCATTCAGCTTTGATTGTACCTCTGGCTTATGTCTTGACTTGGTTACAAGGCCTTCCACACACTGTTTCAACAGAGCTGAAACCTCAAGTGACTTTAACGAGAAATTATTAAACTACAACGTCTTCCCTGAACCCACTGTGCCTGATTGTACCCCCCACCTTGCTGCACACTAACTCCCTACTGCTTGCAATGTCTTCATTTTCTTTTTTCTTTTCTGTTTTTTCATTCTTTTCCTTTTGTCTTTTATGATTATCCTAACCATCCACATGGGTGAAGTTCTATCCAAAGTTCCACCTCATTCATTAAACTCTCTCTAACTGCTGGGGTGTCTGGCCTATGAACTTTAGGACACTATTCCTCGGCTTCACTTTTAGCCTTGAAGGAGGTTCTGGTCTGGGACATCTCTGCACATGCACCAGACGGTCCATCAGGAGTTCCCAGAAATAGAGGTCATCCACACAGTCATTGTCAGCCCTTAATGACCAACACTAGGTTATCATCTGGTTCCCCATCTCCAGAGCCCCCAATTTATTTGCTAAGCATGCATCCTTGAGCAGTGAGATTGCTGAATTAATAATTAATTAATGGCACACAGACCCCAGCCTTCATTCTCAGGTGATGACTGTGTTCACTCCCCTGCCTCACCTGATGCTACAGGAAGCCCATCCAGAGGGCCTCTTGCTCCGGAGGACTGGGGAGAGGTGGAGAGCACCACTCCCCCTGCTTTCTCCAGGGCTCCTGCCTGCTTTCATCAATGGATGCTCTTTGTTCAGCCCAGTCTCCAGGTTTGGCTGTGATATCACTGCACATTTCCCAGATTTAGTGGGAAATCCTCACCTGACTCGTCAAGAGCTTAGTCTCATCAACAAAGTAGTTTGGCTCCTCCATCAACCACGCAAGACTCTGCCCTCCCCGCCTCGCTGTTCTGGAGGATGAAAGTTCCTGATGAAAGTGTCCATCCACAAACCAGAGCAATAAGTGTAGGCACTCCGGGACCTGGTTCAGACACAGGCGTGCAAAAGCACTGCAGAGCTTGATCCTGAGGTCAGAACCAGCGGATTGAAAGTAAACTCTACTGTTTATGAGTAATGATCCCTTCCCAGTGTGTGAGAAATGTTGTGTTGTGTGTGTGAAAGAGAGAGAGAGATTTATTTTAAAACTTGGCTCATGAGTCTAAGGGTCTTGTGCGTCCAAACATGCAGGGCTGGCAAGCAAGCTGGAGACTCGGGGAAGGACTGATGTTACAGACAGTGTCCAAAGGTGGTCTGGACAATAGTGTGGCTGGCCTGACTGTCTTCTCTCTGAGATTTAGAAAAATCTTGAGTTTATCATCACTTTCATATTGCAAAATTTTTTAAAGGCCTGTGTGTTTGCCTTTCCTTTGTTCTTATTGTTAGTGTGCTGCTATTTGTGGAAAGAATAGTTGTGCAATGTTTTGACTTCTGTAAATTCATGAACTTACAATAGGGATTTCCCTGAAGGTTCTGTGGTTAAGACTGCACTTCCAATGCAAGGTTGCAGAACTAGGGATTAGTCGAGGAGGGGAACCTGGATCCCACAGGCTGCAGGGCATGGTGAAAAAAAGAAAAAAGAAAAAAATTTTTTTTAAGAACCTAGAATAGATTACTAAGAATAAATAGATTCTTGGTCACACTGGAAGAGAGTGGAGAAGGTACTATTATCATATTAGGTAGTGAGACTACAGGTGAATTTTTTTCTGTTTAAAAAATTATTTGCTGTTGTTGTTGGTATGTGGTGTGCTATCAGAAAAAAATGAAAGAAGGAAAAGAGCTGATTTTGGCTGTTATGATGCAAAAAAAAAGAAAACAAAACAAAAATGTACATGTACTATCCAAATTATTCCATTTATTACTCTGAAGTCAGTCAGATATAATCACAGCTGAAGTATCAAGTGTTTGGAATGAGACTCAGAAGTGCCCAGCCCAGGATCACACAGCTGGTGGAAGCCAGGTCCTGAGACAACCAGCCCAGTGTCCCATCGCTATGGCAACTTCAGAGAGGAAGAAGCCTTCAGAGACCATGGGGTTGATCCTCTCACAACATCACCCTTCTCTATACAACGTCCAGAGGAAACAGTTGAACTCCTTTAGTGATGGAGAATTCAGCTGCTCCCAAAGAAGCTGATTCCTGTGTCATCGTAATTGTTAATAAAAACAATACCTTATGATGAACCCAATTCTGTCTCTCTAATGCTTCTACAGAAATGACCAATTTTTGAATTCTATGGTCAGAAAGAATTTTTAAGCCTTCAGATAACACTCTTCAAATATGAAGAGTCTATTTTTAAGCGAATTATATCTCATCAGGAAGAAAAAAAAAGGCTATTAAGTGGGAAGGTTGGTCCAAATATTTCAGCCAATCAATATTATAAACATGAAGTTCTCCCTAATGGCGCTTTGGGTGCGTGCGTGCTAAGTCACACAGTCGTGTCCGCCTCTTTGCAACCCCATAGACTGTAGCCTGCCAGGCTGCTCTGTCCATGGGCTTCTCCAGGTGAGAATACTGGAGTGAATTGCCTTGCCCTCCTCCAGGGGATCTTCCCAAACCAGAGTTCAACCAGAGTCTCTTAACGCCTCCTGCATTGGCCGGCGAGTTCTTTATCACTAGGGCCACCTGGGAATCCCAATGATGCTTTGAGGAAGTTTATTAATTCTTTAACTGAAGTGATATTTATTTAGTACATGCTTTCTCCCAGGCCCTGGCAATGCATTAGGTGAAAGTGAAAGTCGCTCAGTCGGGTCTGACTCTTTGTGACCCCATGGATTGTATAGTCCATAGAATTCTCCAGGCCAGAATACTGAGTGGGTAGCCTTTCCCTTCTCCAGGGGATCTTCCCAACCCAGGGATGGAACCCAGGTCTCCTGCATTGCAGGCGGATTCTTTACCAGCTGAGCCACAAGGGAACCCCAAGAACATGCCCTGTGTATTTCGATGCTAAATAGTCCAGCTGGAAAACAGGCATTTGGAATAGAGTTATTTTCCCTCTGTGCTCATCTGCATCTGCAAAATGGGCGACGTTTCAGGGATGTGGTGAGGCCTGGTTGAGTTCGTATGGGAAGTGCTCAGGACAGTGCCTGGCACATACTGGATGCTCAAGCCTTGTTTGTTCTGGTGGCTGGAGGGAACCGAGGTGGGTGAGAGCGGGAGGCTGAGGATGGAGGCTGGGCCCTGGAAGCCTTCCTTGCCTGGTGGGATTTTCTTTTTGCTGACCCGAGAGGCTATCAAAGACAAATGACATAAAGTAGGTTCTAATCATGTCTCCTTCAGGCTCCTCTGGCTGTGATAGTCTCTCAGACGTCCCTTTTTGTTTGATGACCTGGATGTTTTTGAGAATTGCTCAGGGATAGTGTGGAATGCCTCTCTAGTTGAGTTGGGTTTTAGGAAAGAAGACCACAGAGATGAAGTGACATTCTCCATGCATCAAGGGTTTATACTGTCCACTGGAATATCACTAATAAATTCACTTCAGCACCCACCTAAGATATATTTCCTAGGTCTCTCCTTGTGAAGTTCTATTTTCACTTCCTCGCTGTCCACACTGTAGTCTTTGGAAGGAAGTCACCACGTGCAGTCCACACTTAAGGGGCGCTCTGATATAAACTCTGGTGTGCACGGGTTTGTGCAAATATGAGTTTTCCAGTGAGATGGAGAAGTACTAGACTGGTGAGCAGGCTGGATGGAGAGTCTCTGTGTAACTTTGTAAGAAACTGCTGACTCATTTCTAGTGGCTGTGCTGCTTCCTATTCCTGCCCCAGTGAGCGAGGGTTTCTGCTGCTCCATGTCCTGGTCAGCACTTGGCATCCCCGGTTCTTGGGTTCTAGCTACTCTACTAGGTGTGTGGGGATGTATCATTGCTGTGTTTATTTGCATGTCTTCATGACAAGTGATGTTGAGCATCTTTTGTATGTATTTCCATATCATCCTAAAGAGGTGTCTGTTCAGACTTTTCCTTCATTAAATTGCTGTTTATTTCTATATTGTTGAATGTAATGGTTCTACGTATATTCTAAAGCAAGTTCTTTTTCATATATTTGAATTTGCAAATGATTTGTTCCTGTCTCTGCCCTGAGCTCTTTCCCTGACATAACAGTATTCATTAACGTCTAGATGTACATTTCTGAGAAGAGAAATAGGGAATTCCTAACTGCAATGTTTCTAAATAGAGGACTTGGGTGACTGGGGATGGAGGGAGAACATGAATTAGTTATTTTCTTTATGCTGGAGTATCTTCTCAGTCCTCTTGTGTGGAGTTAAATAATGCTTTTGAAAAATGAGCTGAAAATACCTTGCCCTTGTAAAAGCCTTGACCAATCACCTTCAGGTCACGTGTTAGCACGCACATTCTCTGTTCCAGGACCCATCATATGTTGACTGAGCTGTTCTGCCATAGAAATTCCACCACTGGAAGATGGGCTGACTTGTACGGACAATTCTTCCCACAGCAAATAGCTGAAAATGCCATGGAAAATACAAAAACTGTCTTAAAAGCATCAGAGAGGTAACAAAGTCGTAACAGACAACCACACCTCTCAAAAGAAGGTAAAGATTCTGCTTGGCCTCCACAGAGAACTCGGTCCTGAGAAGATAAGAAAAGCCCGTGTGAGTCACTGCCCGGAGCCCAGGCACGGAGCCCAGGAAGTCCAGCCTCATGTCCCCAGCTCTTCACTTTTCTCCCCGCCTGCCTTCTTTCTTAAAAATTTAAATGAAGCTTTATAATTCTGAATATGATGTATACGTATAGCACATGATATAATAAAGATTCACTGTCAAATAAGTTACAAAGGGTTGAAAGTGATAAAGGACAAAGTTAAAAGAACTGGAATCCTCACACGGGAGATATTTGGTTGCATTACTTTTAGTTTATTTTCATCTTCCAGCTGCTGCCCAGGTGCTGGGACCGTCTCTGTCTAAGCTATTGAGCTCAGATCTCAGGGGCTCCCACCCTGCATTCTCCAGAAGCCACTTCCTGACTCAGCTCACTTCCCCCTCTCTCCTCAGTGCCCTCTTCTGTCTCCTTCCCTCGTCTTTACTATTTTTTTTTGTTTAATATGTATTTGTTTGGCTGCTTTGGGTCTTAGTCGCAGCACGAGGGAGCTTCCTTTGCCGCACATGGATTGTGGCACATGGGCTCCGGAGCAGCTGAACTTCCATAGCTGCGCCGTGCTGGCTTAGTAGCTCCGTATCCTGTGGGGTCTTAGTTCCTGACCGGGGACTGCAGGTGCGGACCGTGCACTGGCAGGCGGATTCTCAGCCACTGGACTAGCAGGGAAGTCCTGTCACAACTGTTTCTGCGTCTTTGAGTTTGAACAGGTGCGTGTGTTTGTGTCTTTGTGAGTGTTTGATTCACACAGAGAAGATTTATGGATTTCTATGATTTTTCATCTGTGGGTCATACAACTCTTCATTTCCCAAGTGTAAAATAGTCATGTATATTTTTGTCCAGGAGACAAGAGTCCAAGGGTGAAGGAAAAAAGAATTGCTTGAATATGAGGGGAAAGTGTAGAAGAAGAATACCATGGAACCCATTCTTTCCAGCTAGAGAAACCCCCGAAACAAGAAGCTGTTTGCCACAGCTAGAGAGTAGCCCCCACGTGCCACAGCTAGAGAAAAGCCCACAGACCAATGAAGACCCCACACAGCCAAAAATAAATGAATAAAATTATTTTTTTTAAAAAGAATTTTAAGGTGGTGGATTCTTAGCTTACATCTTCTGCTTCATAATTTTGCAAGTATGTACGAGTCCTACAAGGTATTTGATTTATGCTGTGTTCAACAAATACTTTGTCTTGGGTTGAGTGAACACTTCTGTGTCTACTTATGCTTACCAGCTTAAGGAAAACACCAAGAGCTCAGTATAATAGAGCCAAGAATTCACTCCAGTGATGGGCAGTCTTGAACACTTATAACCTGAAGGTGCTATACCATGGTCTGCTTAAAGTCTGCTTAACATTCTAGTTGCTAAAATACATATTAATGAAACTTTCTGTGCATGCTACATTTTAAGGCTGTACCTTAAATAGACAAACCCACTGTATTCATATAAAGTGAAAGTGAAGTCGCTCAGTTGTATCCAACTCTTTGCGACCCCCATGGACTGTAGCCCACCAGGCTCCTTGGTCCATGGGATTTTCCAGGCATGAATACTGGAGTGGGTTGCCATTTCCTTCTCCAGGGGATCTTCCCGACCCAGGGATCGAACCCAGGACTCCTGCAGTGTAGGCAGATGCTTTACTGTCTGAGCCACCAAAGGCTGTATTTTAATATGCATCAATCTATGAGTCACACAATAGCTTTGGGGAGGAAGAGGCTGAAAGTTAAGGACATTCCAGACACGCACTGTCCGATATGCTGGCGACTAGTCGTATATGGCTATTTGAATTAAATAAAATTAAAATAGACACAGACTCACAGGTACAGAACAGGCTTGTGGTTGCCAAGAGGGAGGGGGCTGGAGGTTGGGGGTTAGTTAGCTGCAAACCATTACATAAAGAAGGGATGAACAGGGGACTTCCCTGGTGATCCAGTGGTTATGAATCTGTCTCGCAATGCAGGGCAAAAGGATTCAGTCTCTGGGGAGGGCACTAAGATCCTACACACCTTGGAGCAACTGGACTCGCATACCAGGATGAAAAAGATCCCTCATGATGCAGTGAACACCCTGTGTGCTGCAACTGAGACCCAATGCAGCCAATTAAATAAATAAATAAATATTTAAAGAAAATAATAGAATGGATAAACAGTGATAGCCTGTTATCAGTGGTAACCGTATTCAACATCCTGGAATAAATCATAATGGAAAAGGATATAAAGAAGAACTAATAAATGTGTATAACTGAGTCACTTTGCTACACAGCAGAGACTAACACAACATTGTAAATCAACTAGCCTTCAACAGAATAAATAAAAATATTTGAACAATTAATTCATTAAATAAAATAAAAGTACTCATCACAACAGTCATGTTTGAGGTGCTGAAATAGCCACATGTAGCCAGTGTCTCCCTGACTAGACAGCACAGATATAGAACAATTCCTTCATCACAGAACATTCTGTTGGACAGGCCTGCCTTCATGCTTTGTGGACCTGAGTCAGATGCATTAGACCATGTGAGGGGAAAGAGTCACTGTTATTTCTCTTAGACACTATGTCAGATTTCTGTCCAGGATATGAAGACATATCAAGCTGGCGTGTAACAAAACCAGTCCAGGTCATAAGTGTGTGCAGGGCCTCTAGGAACAAACTGTTCCCAGTTCCAAAGGGGAAACACCTGTCCCCCGATTCCCCTTCCCAGACTGAGGCTCCTCCCTGGTATCAGTTCCTAGGGGGTCAGTTCTCTTGGAGAGGAGCCCAGAAGAAGGCCTTCCAGTGGGTTTAAGGAGGCAGGGAGTCCAGTTCAAGGAGAAGATCTTCAAAACAAAGAGGAGGGAAAGACAGGGATCAGCTGGGAGACACCCTGGTTTACTCAGGACAGCAGTTCTCAGAGTGTGGTCTCTGGAACCCCTGAGCTCACTGAGATACTTTGTTCACTACATGGACATTTGCTTTGAGGTAAAACAGCAATAACGAAGATTATGTCAGCAAACCTCACTAGTAATCATTTTCACTACAGTTTACTTGCAGGTAAAAAAAAGGCAAGTTTGCTTTAAAAAGTCCTGGTTGACGATTTCAAAATTCTTATCTTTCCTTCGTAAACCATACTGGAAAAGGATATGAAAAAATATATATATGTATAACTGAGTCACACTGCTGTACAGCACAAATTAACACAACAGTGTAAATCGACTATACCTCAGTCAAATAAATTTTAAAAATAAATGAATAAAAGTCTTCTCTCTCCTGAATTCATCATCCTTAAATCCACGTTTTAAAGTATCTTCTGTAACCGCTGAGCTGCTGGAGCTGCAGGAAGCCCCCCATCCTGAGGAAAGGGAAGTTGGAGACTGAATGGTTCCCCCACTATGTGGCACTCCCTGGGGGGAGCAGCACAAAGATGGTGGTGAAAGCATTATTGTTTGAACAGTCTGAAAACACCCCAGGGGACACCTGGAGTCCACCCGCAAACCTGTGCTAGGGACAAGCAAGGGCCCTTTGAGCCCCTCCTGCTTCTCGGATTCCCAGGTGTTTTGGACGTTAATCCCCATCTGCCTCCATCAGCAGAAGGAGCGAGACTGTGGAGAAACGCATGTGGGGAGGAGTGATGGGCCAGGTCTGAAAGGACACACACCAGGCCCTGCTAATGCAGCAGCAACATGGTCCTGTGACCACAGAGAGGCTGGGAAGTCCCCTCTCAAGAGGGGAGAACAGTTGAAGTTATCAGCAACAGTGAGTACTCATTTCAATTTATTTAGTGTTCAGATATTTATTGACTCTTTACCACATGCCAAGTTCTGTGTGAACAGCAGCCTGAGACTTGACTGAGCAGCACCTTGGTCTGGGAGAACCTCTCCCACAGCACAGAAGACCTGTTAGGAAGTGCCTGCCATCCCAGGACAAAGGATAAAGAAAACGTCTTCTGAAGTTCACAGGGTGATTCTAGATTGGAAGGTGCCTGGACGTGATAGGATTTGGACTCCAGTTGCAGAGAATGACAGGATACCAGTGGGGGAAGCTGGAACTGGAGCTTAGAAGCAGGGCTTATAAGTACAAGGTGTCATAAGGAATACTATGATATTGAATTCATTAAATCCATACATTCTAAAGTTATAAATGGATGGAATAATGACTCATTATATTAAGTGAAAAAGAGATCAGTAAGATGAATTCATCCCATATTTTAGAAAGCTATATAAATTCAAATGAAACCACATAGATATGTTGAGTGAAAGTTTTCTAATTTTCAAAGTGTTTTATTGTTATTATAAAGAGTAAATTGCCACAAACTGCTTTGCATGGATAGACTAACTTCTCCACAACAGACACTCAGAGCTGGGGTGTAGACACGTGAGCCCAGCCCCTCCCCAGCCTCTCCCTGCAGGTCCCCTGAGGCAGCGACCTCTTCTCTAGTCTCCCTGTGGACCCAGCACCTGACTCAGGGGCTCAGTCAACCCTCCCTGAAATGCTACACTTGGGAAGTGGCCTCTTGTGTCCTAGTCAAGATAATGATTTCCTCTAGAAGGCACCGCCAAAACACTGAATCTTACAGAACTGGGTTTGCTCTAACAGCAGGACTGTGACGGTGGCAAGTGTGAGTGTTGGCTGTTTTACTGACAAAGCCATGGAGCCCTGCAGCACTCATGCCATTTCTCACAAGGCCACCAGGGGGGCGGTGTGCAGCTGCTTATGAGAAACCAGCCCCATTCAAATATCCTTTCTAAGTTAGCCTTGTCAGAACATGTTTTACAAAGTTAGAGGATTTCTTTAAAGTACATTGATTTGCTTTTTGTCTTTAATCTCATTTGGACGCCAGTGGAAGTCCACTGTAGGTAACAAATACAAGGTGAGCCCCTAACAGAAGTTGACTCTGTGATACATAGACGTATAAATTTACATGTCCAGTCCCCCATCTGTCCACCTCTGTCCAGTACTCTCTCCCTCTTCAGTTCAGTTCGGTTGCTAAGTCATGTCCGATTCTTTGCGACTCCATGAACTGCAGCACATCAGCCTCCCTGTCCATCACCAACTCCCGGAGTTTACCCAAACTCAAGTCCATTGAGTCTGTGATGCCATCCAACCATGACTACTGGAAAAACCATAGCCTTGACTAGACAGACCTTTGTTGGCAAAGTAATGTCTCGCTTTTTAATATGCTGTCTAAGTTGGTCATAACTTTTCTTCCAAGGACCAAGCATCTTTTAACTTCATGGCTGCAGTTACCATCTGCAGTGATTTTGGAGCCCCCCAAAATAAAGTCAGCACTATTTCCACTGGTTTCCCATCTATGTGCCATGAAGCAATGGGACTGGATGCCATGATCTTAGTTTTCTGAATGTTGAGCTTTAAGCCAACCTATTCATTCTCCTCTTTCACTTTCACCAAAAGGCTCTTTAGTTCTTCACTTTCTGCCATAAGGGTGGTGTCTTCTGCATATCTGATGTTATTGATATTTCTCCCAGCATTCTTGATTCCAGCTTGTGATTCATCCAGCCCAGTGTTTCTCATGATGTACTCTGCCTATATAAGTTAAATAAGCAGGGTGACAATACACAGCCTTTTCATGCTCTTTTTCCTATTTGGAACCAGTCTGTTGTTCTGTGATTCAAGACAGAAAGGGCAATTTGTTGCTTGCAGTCTATATTGTAAAGGTATTGCAGCTGCCACCAGTATTCACAAACACATTCAGTTTAGATTTAAACATTTCTTCCAGGAAACTGTCAAAGAAGATAATATTAGAGTATTTTGTCCATTTAGTATAAATGTATAATAGCTTCAAGGTGGTAGGTCAGAAATGAAAGAGGATGATCAATGCTTAATCACTACAAACTTAAGTCATTTCCCTTTAAACTTCCAGTCACGCAGACCAAGCAAAGCAGAGGAGTCCTACAGTTTTGGATCTGGTGCTTTCTCTTTGTTCATGTTTATCCTAACTGTACAACATTTTATGTGGAATTATTGAAATGAAAGCTTATTGTGACATTTCATGTGCACATTTTCCTGGAGACAAAATGAATTATAGAACAAAATGAAGATGAAAAAACACAAATGAAAGGTGATAAAAACAGCAAGAGTAAACTGACTTTTTCGGGACCTTTAGCAGTCAGAACGTCATCTGAGAACAGTAATTGTTCTCAGTGTGTCTTCAAACTTCCAAATTTCCTTGTTCTTCTGAAAGGAACTTATTTAATATCTTTTTTGTTGTTCAGTTGATCAGTCGTGTCCAACTCTGCGACGCCATGCACTGCAGCACGCCAGGCTTCCCTGTCCTTCACCATCTCCAGGAGCTTGCTCAAACTCATGTCCATTGAATCAGCTTTGCCATCCAATCATCTCATCCTCTGTTGTCCCCTTCTCCTCCTGCCTTCAATCTTTCCCAGCAGCAGTGTCTTTTCTAATGAGTTGGCTCTTATTATCAGGTGGCCAAAGAATTGGAACTTCAGTTTTGGCATCAGTCCTTCCAATGAATATTCAGGACTGATCTCCTTTAGGATGGACTGGTTGGATCTCCTTGCAGTCCAAGGGACTCTCAAGAGTCTTCTCCAACACCACAGTTCAAAAGCATCAATCCTTTGGTGCTCAGCTTTCTCTATAGTCCAACTCTCACATCCATACACGACTACTGGATAAACCATAGCTTTGACTGCTGCTGCTGCTGCTAAGTCGCTTTAGTCGTGTCCGACTCTGTGCGACCCCAGAGACAGCAGCCCACCAGGCTCCCCTGTCCCTGGGATTCACCAGGCAAGAACACTGGAGTGGGCTGCCATTTCCTTCTTCAATGCATGAAAGTGAAAAGTGAAAGTGAAGCCACCGAGTCGTGTCCGACTCTTAGCCACCCCATGGACTGCAGCCTACCAGGCTCCTCAGTCCATGGGATTTCCCATGCAAGAGTACTAGAGTGGGTTGCCATTGCCTTCTCCATAGCTTTGACTAGATGGACCTTTGTTGGCAAAGTAATGTCTCTGCTTTTGAATATGCTGTCTAAGTTGGTCATAGCTTTCCATCCAAGGAGCAAGCATCTTTTAATTACATGGCTTCAGTCACCATCTGCAGTGATTTTGGAGCCCAAGAAAATAAAATCTCTCACTATTTCCATTGTTTTCCCATCTATTTGCTATGAACTGATGGGACCAGATGCCATGATCTTAGTTTTTTGAATGTTGAGTTTTAAGCCAACTTTTTCACTCTCCTTTTTCACCTTCCTCAAGAAGCTTTTTAGTTCTTCGATTTCTGCCATAAGGGAGGTGTCATCTGCATATCTGAGGTTATTGATATTTCTCCTGGTAATCCTGATTCCAGCTTGTGCTTCATCCAGCCTGGCATTTCGCATGATGTACTCTGCATAGAAGTTAAATAAGCAGGGTGATAATATACAGCCTTGACGTACTCCTTTCCCAATTTGCAACTAGTCTTTTGTTCCATGTCCAGTTCTAACTGTTGCTTCCTCACCTGCATATAGGTTTTGCAGGAGGTAGGTAAGGTGGTCTGGTATTCCCATCTCTTGAAGAATATTCCACAGTTTGTTATGATCTACATAGTCAGAGGCTTTAGTGTAGTCAATGAAGGAAAAGTAGATGTTTTTCTTGAACTCTTTTGCTTTTTCTATGATCCAACAGATATTGGCCATTTGATCTCTGATTCCTCTGCCTTTTCTAAATCCAGCTGGAACATCTGGAAGTTCTTGGTTCACGTACTGTTGAAGCATAGCTTGGAGAATTTTGAGCATAATCTTGATAGTGTGTGAAATGAGTGCAATTGTGCAGTAGTTTGAAGATTCTTTGGCATTGCCCTTCTTTGGGAGTGGAATGAAAACGGACTTTTTCCAGTCCTATGGCCACTGCCGAGTTTTCCAAGTTTGCCAGCATATTGAGTGCAGCACTTTAGCAGCATCATCTTTTAAGATTTGAAATAGCTCAACTGGAATTCCATCTCCTCCACTAGTTTTGTTCACAGTGATGCTTCCTGAGGCCCACTTGACTTCACCCTCCAGGACATCTGGTTCTAGGTCAGTGATCACACCATCGTGGTTAGATGGGTCTTTAAGAACTGTTTTGTAGAGTTCTTCAGTGTACGCTTGACACTTCTTCTTAATAATCTTCTCATTAAGGTTATTAATAAGATTTAATATTAACAAGTCTTACGCTCTTTTCTAGAATTATTTTGTGTCAATCTGAATGTCAGTTTTCTCATTTTGAGATATAACATTTTAATGACATATATGCTCCATTTTTAATGCTTCCTTCAGAAACGTTGTATTTGCAATTCTTTTCCTTAGAACAATCTTTCTGGATTACCTGGTAGCTAATGTCTTACCATCATTTGAGACTTTATTGACTGCTAGTACTTAATACAGATTGCTCTCCTGTTTCCCTGGTTTGCTATTTCAAAGTATCAAAAACTATCAAGACTTAAAAAAAAAAAAAGCTGGTGTGAATATTGGCCTTTCAAGTTTTCCATGCTTAAGCAAACTTCAGAAAATGGTGTTCTAATCTTAATATATGTCTTGCACATATATATATCTGTTGTTTTCCTACTGTAAAAATGAGCTGCTTCTTTTAGGAAAATAATAGGCTTATGGTGTATTATTTTAAATATTATTAAAATAATAATAGGCGTATCTCAAAATGCCAATAAATGGTTATTTTTCTTAAAAAGAACTATCTTCTATGATGACATGGGAAGTATACATCAAGCATTTCTGCTACATTCCAAACTTCTATGTCCCAAGGAAAATCATCTATATGAGCTGAACTATCCTCTTTTTCATGGAATGCAATTTTTATTTGAAAGAAGGAATGACAGTGGAAGATCTATAAAACTTAGTGAAACAATGAATTACTTTTAAACAATCTTACATTAGTACAAGTGACATCCAGTGTGCAAAACAGGCTTATGGATTTTAATGGAACAGAATAGGAAATAGTGATATTGTTTGAGGCCCATGGAGAAAATAACTTTTAAGAAACTATCACTTGCATAGTTTTAGTTTTGTATCAAAGATAAATATCCACAAATAACAGGAAAGGTCATTAAAAATATTACTCCTACCTATGTAAGGTCCTTTTTATTTTCATAGATTTCAATTAAAATAACAGATTCAATGCAAAAGCAAACATAAAATCCAGTGAGACAGACAAGGAAAAGACTTGCAAAAATATAATAATGAAAAAAGTTCCACCGTTCCCACTACAGAGTTTATTTGGAGAAATAGTTATTTTTCATATAAAAATCATGGGTTATTAACATTATTCTAAATAAACTAGTTAAAAAAATTTAAACTGTGGCCACCTGATGCGAAGAGCTGACTCATTTGAAAAGACCCTGATGCTGGGAAAGATTGAGGGCAGGAGAAGGGGACGACAGAGGATGAGATGGTTGGAAGGCATCACCGACTCGATGGACAAGGGTTTGGGTGGACTCCGGGAGGTGGTGATGGACAGGGAGGCCTGGTGTACTGCGGTTCATGGGGTCGCAAAGAGTCGGAGACGACTGAGCGACTGAACTGAACTGAAACTGTTATTTCTACTACGGAAAATATCGATAGAAGTAACCACACAAAATTATCCTTCGGGTCCTCACTAATTTGTAGGACTGTATAAATATCCTGACCAAAATGTTCTGAAAATCTCTGACTACACAGTCGCTGGGCCAGGACTCGGGGACAGTGTGACTGCAGAGTTCTCGGTGCAGGAGAGGAGGGATCAGGGCAAAGTCCCAGGTACCGGATACAGTTCTCAAAGTCTCAGCGTCTCAGAGTCAAGGGCCTTGTTTGGGGCGGGGACTGTCTGTGGTGGGGCTCCCTAGTCTCCTCGAGTTTCAGTTTCTCTTCGCAAACTGTGTTGTGCCTTTCCGCCCGGACACTCGTGTCGCGGCCCTAGTTCTCACTCCCATTGGGTGTCTGGTTTCTAGAAGCCAATCAGCGGCCTCCCGGTTCCCGGTTATAGTCTCCACCGGGACTACCCCGCCTCCGCCGAGACTCGGTTTCACCCCAGACACGGAGGATACCGATCATGGGGCCGCGAATCCTCCTCCTGCTGCTCTCGGTGGGCCTGGTCCTGACCGAGACCTGGGCCGGTGAGTGCGGGGTAGGGAGGGGAAGGCCTCTGTGCGGAGGGGCGAGGGTACTGCCCGGGGATGGGGGGAGAAAGGGGCAGGACCCCCAGGGAAGGAGCCACCCCGCCGCCCTAGCCCAGACGCGTCCTCTCCCGCCTGGTCCCGTCCTGTCCCTCCCCCGCTTCCCGCCCCCTTTTCTCTCCCCCAAGAAGTCCCGGTCCTTCTCCGGCCTTTTCGGTCGCACGTGCCCCTAGTCTCCCCCCACTCCCGGCCTGATCACCTCTGACCCGGGACCCGCGCCAGGAGGAACATCGGGCCGGATCTCACCACTCCCCGCCCCCAGGCTCCCACTCCCTGAGCTATTTCGGCACCTGCGTGTCCCGGCCCGGCCTCGGGGAGCCCCGCTTCATCGCCGTCGGCTACGTGGACGACACGCAGTTCGCGCGGTTCGACAGCGACGCCCCGAATCCGAGAATGGAGCCGCGCGCGCCGTGGATGGAGCAGGAGGGGCCGGAATACTGGGAAGAGATGACACGAGAAGCCAAGGAAGGTCAACAGAGATTGCGATCAGGCTTGAACACCATGCCCGGCCACTACAACCAGAGCGAGGCTGGTGACCAGCCGGGATCGCCCCGAGGCTCCGGATCCGAGGGTCACCCCAATATTGCGGGACCCTCACCGCCCCTCTCAGGAGGGGTGGTTAGGGGGAGGAGATGGGGGCGGGGACTTGACCCAGTTTCACTTTCAGTTTGGGTTTAATCTCCATGGATGGTCGGGGCGGGTGAGGGTCTCACACCCTCCAGTGGGTGTTTGGCTGCTACGTGGGACCAGACGGGCGCCTTCTCCGCGGGTTCTGGCAGACCGCCTACGACGGTGCGGATTCGTTCATCCTGAACGAAGACCGGCACTCGTGGACCGCGGGGGACACAGTGGCTCCTATCATCAAGCGCCAGTGGGAAATCTCCTGTGAGGTAGAGGTCCCACGGAACTACCTGGAGGTCAAGTGCATGCAATGGCTCCTCAGACACCTGGAGACTGGAAAGGACACGCTGCTGCGCGCAGGTATGAGGGGCACCGGGCCTCCCTGATCTCCTCTCAGCCTGGAGCAGGCTTTCCAGGAGGAGAGGAAAATGGGGTTCTTCTGGGAACACCTCCCAAACTTCTTGTCTGGAGATGGGGGAATCCCCCCAGGTTTTCCTGTTCTGTACAAGACAGTGACACACCAGTGGCTCCACTTCTCTGAAGGACAGTTAAAGCATTCAGTGTTTTTGGAGAAGCAGAAACCCATCCCTGAAATAACTGGTCAGCGGTGCCCTTTGACCCTGACTGCCATCTTGTGAACCATGAGTTTCTCTCTCAAGGCCTGTTCTCACCCTGAGACCATCTTAGGAGGCCAGACTCCAGCTTTTCTGAGACATTCAGCCTCCAACCAAATGAGGACCGTTACTCTGTATTTTTCCCTTACACGGAGTCTCCTACCTTGCACTCACCCCGACTCCAGAACTTTCCAAGGATGAGGAGTTTTTCCCAGACCCCGGAGTCCAGGCTGGTGTCTGGTGTTTGTGCTGCTTCTTTTCAAACCCATTATCTCGTCCATTCTCAGCATGGTCACATGGTTCTGCTTCAGTGGCCCATGGAATGTGAATTTTCTGATTCTTCCTCTTCAGACCCTCCAGAGACACATGTGGCCCATCACCGCATCTCTGATCATGAGGTCACCCTGAGGTGCTGGGCCCTGGGCTTCTACCCTAAGGAGATCACACTGACCTGGCAGCTTGACGGGGAGGACCAGATTCAGGACATGGAGGTTGTGGAGACCAGGCCTTCAGGGGATGGAACCTTCCAGAAGTGGGCGGCCCTGGTGGTGCCTTCTGGAGAGGAGCAGAGATACACGTGCCGTGTGCAGCATGAGGGACTACAGGAGCCCCTCACCCTGAGATGGGGTAAGGAGGGGGTCGCAATGGAGCTTCCTCTCAATAAAGCAGGAGCCCTTTGGACACATTCAGCAAGGTCAGAACTGAAGCCTGAAGTCTGGGCTCCTTCCCTTTCTTCCACAGAACCTCCTCAGCCCTCCATCCCCATCATGGTCATCATTGTTGGCCTGGTTCTCCTCATGGTGGCTGTGGTGACTGGAGCTGTGATTTGGAGGAAGAAGCACTCAGGTATGGAAAGGAGGGAGGGATCTGAGTTTTCTTGTCTCACTGGGCAGGTTTCTGGCCCAGGTGGAAGTTTGCCTGCCTCGTTCCTGGAAAGTACCCTCCACACACATGTGGAATCTGAGCTGATGCTAAGACTGACCCTTTTGTAAGGTACATGTGAAAATGAAAGACAAATTTTTCAGCTTCATAATTCCAGCTGGGGGCCTGTGTCTCAGCATTTGAAGGTCAGGAGGGAATGTCCCTGCTGAGGACAGACCTCCAGGAGGGCAGCTGGTCCAGTCCCCCCACGTCTCCTTGCTTCATGTTCCTGAGCCTGTCCTGGATTTTTGGTCACAGTTCTGAAAAGTTCTTTGTCGCCCAGGACTAGGGAGTTCCTCTAGGATCTCATGACTCGGTCTCTCCCTGGTCCCCACGTGATGCTTTTCTTCTCACAGGTGAAAAACGAGGGGGCTACACCCCGACTGCAAGTAAGTACAGAGGGGGTGATTCCTGAGACCCTTGTGAGGGTGCAGACAGGCCATGGGGGGCTCACCCTCCTCAAAGTGCCTTCTCTAGGTTCTTTCCTGTGGGTTCTGACCATGTCCTGGTCTTGTTCTCCCCCAGGCAGTGACAGTGCCCAGGGCTCTGATGTGTCTCTCACGGTTCCTAAAGGTGAGACTCTGGGGCGTCTAGATTGGGAGAGGAGTTGGGGCAGAGGGGACACACTGGGTGGCGGGGGTCTCTGAGTGGGACATGTGAGTGTGTGGGGGACTGTGGAGAATGTCAGCCCTTACATGACCGACCTGAACTGGTTCCGGATTCTTTTCTCTTATAGTGTGAGAGCGCTGCTTTGTGGGGACTGAGTGATGCTCAGTCCTGCTTTGTGATGTCAGATCCCCAGACGCCACTTTCTGCAGCTGCATCGGCATGTGTCTTTGCTCCTATTAGCATAGCATGAAGAGGTGGGGAGACTGCTGACCTCTTCCAGTCCAAAATCCTGGATTTAAAAAGTGCTACCGAATAGTCACAGCAGGAGGAATATGCGGCTTTCCTCCTGGGATCTTTTCTGAAGAGAAAATATCACTGTGTGTAGAGTTCAGACCGTCGGTGTGGGAGGGAGGGTGATCCGCTCTGGTGGGGAAGCACAGGCAGCACTGATGTCAGTGTGAGGGGATGTTGTGCTGTAGCTGCCGCGAGAGTCAAGTGGCCTGAGTCCACATTAATGAAGGTGGAATACAGAGGCGTCCACACTGATCGTTCCTTCATCTGGTATTTGTTGTGTGCCTGATAGATCATGCTCTAGTTTTGCATCTGTGAAACCTCAGTGAACTAACAACAGACACCCTTTGTTGGCCTCGTGCAGTGTGTTCTGGTGAGGGGGGCAGAGTGAGCCTAGTAAGTGAGGGAAGTGTCTGCCTAGAGATTGGCAAGTGCTCTGAGGAAGGTGACCCCGAGTATAAGCGTGTGGGTACAGGGAATGTGGCTGTTTTACTAGGGTGGTCAGTGTAGGCCTCGTGGAGGAGATGATATTTGAGTAAAGATGTGAAGGACATGAAAGAATGTCCACAAGCATGTCTGGGGGGAGTGCCCTCTAGGCAGAGGAGCCTCCAGTGCAAATGCAGGAGGGCAGGAGAGTGTGTGTGTTCAAGGAAGAGCCAGGAGGCAGGTGTGGCTGGAGGAGTGAGGAATTGCGATGAGATACAGTGTCTGGCCAGATCATGTGGGCCTCCAGCATATTAGAAGCTGTTTGATGTCTGTGAAAGATGTGGACTCATAAGATGGTTTGAATAGAAGATGACCCGGTGTGACTGCTTGCTAGAAGCGTCAGTCTAACTGCTGAGCAGAATCAGGAGGTGAAGGGTGGGCGATGCAGTGGAGGAGCCTGTAGGATTAGTGCGGTGTCCAGGGTGGGGATGCTGGTGCTCCCCTGGACCCTCATTAGGTCTAGACAGTCGGGAGTAGAGCCTGAGAATCTGCATTTGTAATAAGGTTGGGGCTGATGCCGCTGGTCTTCAGATCACACTTTTAGTAGCAAGAACGAACATAGACCAGGATACCCACATGCTGTGTATCAGCCTCACACACAGAGGTTGTTAAAGAAGCAATCCCTTGGTCTTGTCCTAATACTCTGAGGAGGTGCTTCTGGGGAGAGGCTGAGCATTTTGTAAGAAGCCCCACAAGCAATTCTGATGATCAGCCAATTTGGGAAGCCGTGAGGTTTATGAGAGCGAGTGGCCAGAGAGGGGTCTTAAATCCACATTTAAAAGCATTTTTTTTCTTCAGAAAGAAAAGGGAATTTATTTTGACAATTATGAGGTGTGATGTTGAGAAATAATGTAGTTCTTATTCCACCTGAAGACTTAGGCAGTGGTTCACAGTTCAGCGTAATGAAATCCTTGCTCTCTGAAACTATTCTCCAGGTTGAGATCTCCTCACTCATTCTTGGAGCTAACAATGGGATCCAAATTAAGTTAGACATACAGTACTATATATATATAGCTCCCCGGGAACAGGATCCACAGTGTCCACTCCAGGCCAGATCCCACAAAGGCAGTTTCGCCCCTGCTGGGGCACAGTGTCCCTGCTCACACAGTGAGCCCCTTGTGCTGGGCGTAGACCCTGCGCTGAGGACAGCTATCACTGAGGCTCATGACAACTGGAGGTGGTGACTGCCACTCTCGACACCCTTGTCAGATGTATCCTGCATAGTTCCAGCTTCTCTGTGTCACAATGTCCTGAGTCTGGCATGTGGTCACCTGAGTGGTGGGACCTCAGCATCACGCTGTGCACTCTGGCAAGAATATTTGGGAAAGTGGATTTTCTTCTTTAATGGAGAAGGGTGGTCTCTGCCTCCTACCAAGACTCTTTCAGTGTGGAATTCTCCTAATCTGGAAATACTCCTTATCAGGTGAGGGGGTGAGATGGATGGAAAAGAATGTCAAATTTCAATTGTTATAGAAAAGATCTGGAACTGGAACTTGACCTGGTACATGCAGGCACTCAGGTTTGGCTGAAAGAATAAGTGACTAATAAATGCGATCAAGGCTAGAGAAATGCTTGCTTACCTGTTTGTTTTGTTTTGTTTTCATTGGAGTGTAATTGATTTACAATGTTGTGTCACTTTCTGCTGTACAAGACAGTGAATCAGCTCTAAATATATTCAGTCTTTTTTAGACTTTCCCCATATATGCCATTAGAGAGTGCTGGGTAGAGTTCCCTGTGCTATGCAGGATCCACAGCACTTTAAAGTGCTGCCCAGATGGTGGTGGAGGGAGATCCTAGGAGGATGGCTCTGCTCCAGATGCAGAGGAATCCAGACCAGGTGGGAGCACGTCAGCAGGGTCCAGGATGACATTTCCAAAGAAGGAAAAACTGATGGAATATCCAAAGTATCCCCACTTCTTGAAAAAGTCATGCAAACAGAGTAATCATTAGAGCTGAATTCATGAGAGCTGCATAGAACATAATCGGCAAGCACAAAGCCTCAAGAGGCTCTTAAGTTCTTCTTCACTTTCTGCCATTAAAGTGGTATCATCTCCTTATCTGAGGTTGTTGATATTTATCTCTCCTGGCAATCTTGATTCCTGCATGTGATTCATCCAGCCTGGCATTTTGCCTGATGTATTCAGCATATAAGTTAAATAAGCAGGGTGACAGTGTACAGCCTTATTATACTCCTTTCCCAATTTTAAGCCAGTCCGTAATTCCATGTCTGGTTCTACCTGTTGCTTCTTGACCTGCATACAGGTTTTCGGTAGACAAGTAAGATGGTTTGGTATTCCCATCTCTTTAAGACTATTCCACAGTTTGTTGTGATCCACACAGTCAAAGCCTTTAGCATTGTCAGTGAAGCAGAAGTGGGTGTTTTTCTGGAATTCCATTGCTTTCTCTGTGATCTAACAAATGCTGGCAGTTTGATCTCTGGTTCCTCTGCCTTTGCCAAACCCAGCTTGTACATCTGGAAGTTCTCAGTTCACATACTGCTGACGCCTAGCTTGAAGAATTTTGAGCCTAATTTTGCTACCATGTGAAATGAGCACAATTGTACGGTAGTTTAAACATTCTTTGGCATTGTCCTTCTTAGGGATCGGAATGAAAACTGATTTTTTCCAGTCCTTTAGTTCGCTTCACTTCCTCATATGTAGAAAAGCATTAAATCCTTTCACGGTGAGATCAGCTCCTTGTGACTAGCAGAAAACCTTTGGAAGATAAGTATTTGATTGCGCTGAACTCCCCCCTTCACCAAAATCATATACACTGACCTTCCCTCCCTACCTCTTTGGAGCTGTTTTTCAGAGCTATCTGAGGTGCTGTCTCCCAGGCTGCAGTCCTCATTTTGCCCCAAATAAAACTTAACTCACAAGTCTTAAGTTGAGCATCTTTTTAGTTGACAAGTGTAGTAGTCAGGGAAAAGAAAAAGCTGAATGAACTAAGTATGATCCATATATAAATAAAGTGGGAACTGAAGGGATGGGAAGAGTGAAAGAAAGCCGTGACCATGAACTATTGCATCAGCCTCTGTGATGCGACAGACAGTGGCTGTGACAGAGAAATCAAGCAGCAGTTCCAACAAGGCACCGGGTTTAGAGAATTGGAAATAAAAGCCGAAAGGGGATCAGCTAAAAATCATTCAAAGTGGTCACCAATGGGAAAGCAGAAATTGAGAAGAATCAGGATTATAGTAAGAGTCTGCATCATGAGAAATCAGGCACAGATATTTGACTTCTTAATTTACAGGCAATTGTGCCTTTGATTAAACTATCACACAAGAAAATGAATGAGGATGAAGGTTTTGCTTAATGAAAGCTGAGTACAACAAATGACACTTGAGAGTTTACTAAAATGCAAGAATACTCGAAACATGCATGCAAACTGCGTGAATGAGGTTAACCTTGAATAAAACCATGAAAGAATATATCATCCCTTTAGGATAAACAGATTTGGAATGAGCTGTCTCTTCCCATTACCTTACTGTTCATCGTGTGCACCAGGCAGGGAGGAGACAGGCCCTGCCTAGGAGAACCCTTCACCACCCTCTTGCTTCCAGTCAGGTTCTGCTGCAGAAAGTGCTCCTGTCCCCTGTCTCGGGTCTGTGGGAGGTGCCCCTTAGAACACGCGTGCCACAGATGCTTTACCTGGGTGGGGCTAAGGTTGTCCTGACCAAGGAGAGCACTGCTCACCTGTGTGCCCTCAGACCAGAAGTCCGGAAGGACTGCGGGTCCGATGGAGAAGCCTCACCTCCCGTCTGCCCTGTGGAAATCAGTCTGAGCTGATGGAGGGAGATGCTGCTGCTTGATTGATGCCTCCACGTTCTGGGCTCTTTTACCCTCTCAGTTCAGGACACTCACCCCAACAGTCACAGCGCCCTCGAAGCAGACTGACCCTGAGTCCTAATCAGAAGCCCCCAAGCCCTGTCCTGTCCCCTCCCCCGACATCCCTCTTCAGCTCTGCTTCATCACATGAGGGTGACAACTATTCAGGGGAGGTTCCCCCCAGGGTCAGGCACTGAACACTGGCCCCAGGTGTCCCACTGCATTATCCCCTGGCCCTTTATGCTGAGCCTGCCGGAGGGAGAGAGAGGTGGGGGATTATTAGAGCCTCCTCAAGGCTGAGAGAAAACTCTCCTTTTACTCAGAATCTTACACACTGTCCCTTCCCAGCATGCGAAACAAAATGCAATCCAGATGTGTATATTTAAAGAGCAGTTACAACTTTTAGTATGAAATTATACAGATGTTGCAGGCATGAAGTAACGTATATGCATGAATCTGCTCATAGTCATCTCAGGAGAAGCCACAATAAGGAAACTGGCAGAAAAAGCTTATTGGTAATAATTTATTGTCCATGTGCTCTATTATAATTAAAAAGCAAAAGCAATATTAGTTACTAGTGTGGTACTCTTGCCTGGAAAATCCCATGGACGGAAGAGCCTGGTAGGCTGCAGACCATGGGGTCGCTAAGAGTCAGAAACGACTGAACGACTTCACTTTCACTTTTCATTTTCATGCATTGGAGAAGGAAATGGCAACCCACTCCAGTGTTCTTACCTGGAGAATCCCAGGGACGGGGGAGCCTGATGGGCTGCCGTCTATGGGGTCACACAGAGTTGGACACGACTGAAGCGACTTAGCAGCAGCAGCAGCAGTGTGGTACAGCTGCAATCACCTCAAATATATTATTGGTTTTAATCATCCTAACCATAACTGGAAATAAATACTAGTTTTTTCATTTCATAGATGAAGAAATGGAGACTTCAAGAAGGAATGTGTTACACTCTAAATCAACTACCTTCAAAAATAATAATAATAAAAAATACATCTATATGGAATCTAGAAAAATGGTACTGATGAACTATTTACAGAGCAGGAATAGAGACACAGACGTGGAGAATGGACTTGTGAGGGAAGGAGACGGTGGGATGAACTGAGAGTAGCACTGAAACATATCCAGTACCATGTGTAAAAAGCTGCTGGGATAAACAGATATGGAATGAGTTCTCTATTCCCATGATCTTACTGCGCACCAGGCAGGGAGGGAACAGGACCTGACTGCGTACTCAACCTGGTGCTCAGCGACCTAGAGGGGTGGGATGGGGGAGGTGGCAGGGAAGGAGGGAGGAGATACATGTATACTTATGGCTGATTCACAGTGCTGCATGGCAGAAACCGATACATTATAATGGAAGTATTCTCCAGTTAAAAATAAAACATAAAAATAAAAATAATTTAAAAATAATAGCCCGGAACTTCTGGGCCTCGCGAGTGCAGATGGCATCACCTGGAACCTGAGAGGCTACACGAGGGTGTCGGACGCCTGGTGAGAGACAATGGCCAAGAACAAACTAAGAGGGCAGAAGTCCAGGAATGTATTCCACATAGCCAGTCAAAAAAGCTTTAAGGTTAAACCAGTTACCACTAATCTTAAGAAGATAAACATTATGAATGATGAAAAAGTTAACAGAGTGAATAAAGCTTTTATAGATATACAGAAGGAACTGGCAAACTTCTCAAAAGGCCTTTCCCTTGAACCTCTGCAGAAGCAACTGATGTCTCAGCAGTGTCATGAAAACGTACAGTTAACGTTGATGAAGCTACAAGGTTAATGGCTCAGTTGTAATACACCAATGATGCATCAAATTCCCCAAAAAGACCAATAAATTTAATCTTTTATACAAAATAATAATAATAATAATACGATAAATAACAGAACACACAACAAAGAAAAAGTGCTATTAAGACCAGAACTAGGAACTGAATTCAGGCCTCCTGGCTGCAGATTCCAAGCTTCCCCTGTTAGACTGATGGAGCCGGAGTCTGACACAAGGACTGAAATTCTGGGTGTGTGAGGCCATTATGATCAGTTGGTTCCGTCTGGAATTGATCCAGGTCTTGTAGGCTAATAGGCTCTGGGGAAAAAGAAAAACCAATAAATCACTGACCAAGTGGTTGCAGAATATTGCTTTTTATTCCCTCAGAGATTCTCCTTCAGTTGCTTCAAAGTCAGATTCTGCCTTCCTCTGAGGGAAGACACACCTGTTCTTTTTTTGCCTTTTTCCCAGCTCTTGCTGAACTCCTCCCCTGACTCCATCAACATCATCACCTGGCCCTGCTGCCACCACCCTCCATGACAGGGACAGAAGTCGCAGGACACAAGGACAAGATCCGGAGTGAAAACCCAAGGCCTTTCCGCCTTGAACCCAGATCCATTCTCTTATGCAACGCGAGGCTCCCTCACAGACAGGACCCAGCTCCATGTTCCTCTAGCCGGGGAGTGGTCACACGCACAACTCCTTTCTCTCCTCAGTTCTCGGCCTCCTCACCCGCACAAGCACCTGCTCCACCGCTCGGCTCCACCTCAACCCTGACCTCCACCTCCTGCAGCCCCCCTCCCTGTCACCCCAAGCCCTGAGCCAGCAGCTCCAAAATAGAAAGGCCATCCAGAGGCCCAGGGGACAGCAGCCCCGTCTAGAAACACTGGGCTACCACAGACTGTCCCCCTGACCGCCCTGGAGCACCCCTGGCCTTGCCCCAACCCTCACTCTCGGCCCAGGCTCCTAGGCTGCACTTGGCCCTTGCTGCACCTTCCTGGGAATCCCAGCTCCACTCCAAGTGCTGGGCTGGGCTGAGGCAGAGCAGGCCCTCCTGCCTTGCTCAGCCAGGGAGTCAACCAGGACTCGCCCTCACTACCTGCAGGGGATCTGCTTTTCAATGTGGATTGGGCTTCTTGAAAATTTCCCCAGAATGAGGCTGTACCTGGCCCCCTCTGCACTCTGGGACTGCCATCCCACCCGCCACCTCCCAGCGGGAGCGCCCCATTTGAATTCCTGTTTCATTCAATATGTGTGGAAATCCTATTAAGGTTTGTCACCTGAAATCATAAACAATTTTATTGCACACTAAAAACTTCAAAAGTGATTTTGAGAAATTAGCACATGATTTTCACAGTTTTCCCAGCAAATACCCCAATACATACAAGACAACCATTTCTGCCCCAGAGGCACCAGAACTGATGTTCCCCAGATAAGAGCAGGAGGAACTACAGATCTGCTGGGTCCCTGCTCTGGGTGTTACACGGACAGAGTCTGCTGCTGTGGGAACTAACCATCCTGTGTGCCCAGGCCGAAGGCCAACTGATGAGGGAATTAGGTTTGGGGATAAGAAACCATGCCCCCAACAAGGCACCTGACACAGAAGAGGCGGCCTCGACAGAAGGAGCCGAGTCTCTGCCACCTTTTTACTGTTCCACGTTCTGCCTTTGCTCTTTGCCACACACAAAGCTCTGCTTGTCTTTTCCTCTCCCCTCAACCCACTTGATCATGGGGAAGTAGTCACAGAGCCCATCCCTTCCTCCAAATCTACAAGGCAGTGACCGCCATGAGGAAGGGAACTGACTCGGGGGGGCAGGGTGAGGCCACAGAGCGCAGACCCAGTGCCCTGCCCTAAAGAGTATCCCAAGGGGCTAGATAGGAAAAACCTGGAGACAGGGTGAAATCAGTGACCCCAATTGCCTGAGGACTGACTGGTCTCCTCTCCTCAAATGGTCAAGGGATATCTACTAGTCCTCCATATTACGGGGAAGGAGATCCCAGCTACCACGGGGGCACTTGATGGGAACTTGAGAAAGGTGCAGGCTGGGGGTGATCCGGAAGAAACTGAACTCAGAAGCTAGTTCATGGAGGAGGAATTTGAGAGGTTGCAAGACATCTTTAAGTGGGGCCTGGCAAGGGGACATCACAGGCAGGGCTCTGACCATCCACTGACCCCTAGTTTGAGCCTTAGGATTCTTTCACTTGGATTCTTAATAATGACTGAAATCCGGGGGGGAGAAATGCAGACAGGCACTTAGATCATCACCTTTCCTCTGAATTCCTCTTCAGTTTTTACCCCCTCCTCACCAGGTACAGACGCTTTACTGAAGGTTCTCTCTGATTCCTGGATCACCTAGACCCTCCCAACCAGCACAGAATCCAACACACGCTCCCCAGACAAGCCCCGGTGAGCCTGACAGAAAACAAAGAGAGCTGAGAACAGGGCAGGGGGCTGAAATCCTCGTCGCTGCCGAATCTCACGCCGAGCGCCCCTGCCCAGATTTCTCACCTGGCCTCCCTGTAGCTGATGCTGTCTTCCTCTTCTTAATATAACATAAGACACAAAATCCAATGATAAAAACAACAACAGGAATGCTCACGATCCACCATGATCTCTGGTGCACCAGGGTCTTTCCTGGAAAAGGACCTTATTATATACAACCCGGGCACCCCAGAGCCACAACCTGCTCTCCTCTCCCTGACCCTGGCCTCTGACCCTCCCAGGGTCACAACCACCTCCAGGCCCACCCCAGTCTCACCCAAGGGTGAGAGGTGTGCACTGTGATTTCCACTGTGTTCCACAATGCACTTGACCCGCTGCTCCTCTCCTTAGGGAATTTTTATGGTGTCCCGTTCCCATCAGGCAGGACACCCCCAGACTCCTGGGCGTCCCGGCTCATGGGTTCCTCGTCCCAAAACCAGACCACTGAGATATTCCGGGGAAAGAAGCCAAAAGTCTTGCCTGTGAGGTGGACCATGCCCTCCGAGTCCTGGCTGCGGGTCACATTCACGGCTGGGGGCACTGTGGGGAGAGAGCACAGAGCCAGTGAGGCCTGAGGCCAAGCCCTGCTCCCTCGAAGGAAGACGGAGTGCACAGGGCTGCTCCTCCTCACTGTCCACCTCGGGCTGAGCCCTCATCCCCCCAGGCCTGCTCCAAGTTCTGCACCCTGGGGCCCAAGTCCTCTGGCGGGGAAGGGGAGGGGTGGGATGGGCCTCACTCTCTTGGGTCCACTGTTGATGCTGGGGAGAGGGCTGTGAAGGGTGGGCTCCTGGGGATTAGAGGGAATTTTCTGGATCAGGCAGGCTGGGAGCCAGAGGTCCACCCCTATCTAAGGGCCTCCTCTGCTGCCTGACACCCACCTCCCCTCGTACAGTTTCTGTCAGAGGACCTGCTGCTCCCCTGGATGACTGTCACAGGGGCAGTTCATTTCCCCCCAACCCACCCATCTTTCTACAGTGGATTTAACAGAACAGGAAAGAAACCCCAGGACACCGTGCCAACAGAGCACATACGCACCCAGAGGACAGGGAGGGTCTCCGTGGGCAAGTCGGGATGGGAGGCTTTAAGAACAGGGGCAGAGAAAGGGCCTGGCCCAGCGTCAGTACCTGTCCTCTCTACGAAGCCCGTCCAGGACTCCAGGTAGCCCCGCAGTCTCCCACAAAGTTCTCCCTGCACGTGGGCCTGGTAATGCTTGCTTAGAAAGCCGTCTGTGTCCCAAGACTTCACCACTTCCATGGCCAAGGTCTGAGCCGAGGACTGGGGCAGGGCACATCCATGGGCCTCCGGGGAACAGGAGAGGAGGAGCTCCCCGTTGAAGTGGAGAAGCCGGAAGCCCCAGGGGTGGCTGTCTTCATGGATCTTGCAGCCCACGGTCTCCTGGAGGGAATGGAAGCCTGTCCCATCCCCACCCCCATCAGTGACTCCTCTGGTCCCCAGGGCCTCTGTCCTCCCACCCAAGTGAGAAAGTCCAGATAGAGGGCTTTCCCTGCTCCCCTCCATGTCTTCCATGTGCTGCTGAACTCACAGAGCCCACTTCCTCACCCCCACCCCCAAGTTCAGAGGAAAGAGGCCCATGCTCCGGGCTGCAGACCTTCCGGGAAAATGGCCCACAGCACTCTTGCCCCCTCTGCACTCTCACCTCCTTTCTCCTTCTGCAGTGACAAGATCTCTGCCAGGAGTTTTCCAAGCTCCTTCCAGGTCTCGTTCAAGTCCTTGGACTCTGTCTCCCACGTCTCTGCTTCCAGCTTTTCAGCCCACCGTCCCCAGGGCTCTGCCCTGCCTTTTTTGTGATCATAGTGCAGGAAGGTCTGATGATCCAAGTATCCCTCAGCAAAACACCCGGACTGCACAAAGCCATCCTGGGAGAGCACTTTGATGCTATAAGAAAGACTGTGGGATCCTGGGGAAGGAGGAACCACAGATGAAACTGCTTTCTGGAGACAAGTGCACATCAGATGTTTAACAGACAAGTTCTGTGTCCTGACCCGCTCCAGGTGCTGAGGATGCAGAACATGCATGTGTACAAGGGACCAGAATGAGGAGTTCCACACGGGAAAAACGGGAAAGAGAAGGAGGGAGAGGGGACTCGAGGAGTGGAGGGAGAGGGTGGAGATGGACACACGTGTAGGACAAGTGCCAGGACAGGGAGGCACCGGCTCCCTAAGGGTCGAGGCAGGAGGGCAAGGGGAGAGGCAGGAAGAGCAAGGTGAGGGGAGGTGGAGTCAGAGGGAGGGAAGGGCAGTGTCAGACCCAGGACCAGAGGGACCCCTGGTCAGAGGGGTCCAGGTGAGATGGAGAGCAAGGGCTGCCGCCCCGGGTGCAGGCTCATCATGGACAAGACGGGCTCCAGGGAGGGTGAGGCAGGAGGCAGAGGGGCCTGAGGGGCTGGGCTGTGGCCCCAAGAGAGATGAAGGTGGGCCAGTAACCTGGGGGAGGTGAAGGAGTGGGTCTGGGCGCAGAGTGCAAAGAGGCATGGTGAGGCCCCAGGTGGGGATGTGGCTGCACCTGCCAGTGTCCCCTGGGAGAGGAGTCAGTGCCATGCGCACAGGGGTCAGGGAGAATTAAAATATCGGAGTGGCAAGAGGAGATGGAACTGAAAGCCAAGGTGCACACTGGGAAGCACCTACATGGTGGGAGGGGTTGGAGGGAGTGAGGTCACAACTTCACAGAGGGTCAGGCAGCCAGTAACCATGGGGTGAGCCTGGGAGAAGACTCCCTGTAGGAAAGGCCTGCTGACCAAGTGGCATAAACAAGGATTTCGGATACAAGATTGAGATAGTGAGAGCCCACTGGGGTCGTGGAATCAAAGAGAGGGTGACGAAGGCTAAGGAGGTGGGCAGTGGACCAAGGGCAGTATCCCTACTGTGGGGGAAGGGAAGAGACTGCAGAGGAGATGTGGTGAGGGCCTGGGATTGAGGGGCAAGGGATGAGCATGGCTCAGGGGAAAGAGGAGGGATGCCCTGGGTGAGGGAGGGTGAGAGTGAGGTGGAGATTCTGGGCAACCACAAGAGGGAGCCTGTGACTGATGAGAACTTGGTGAGGGCCCAAGGCACTCGGACAAGGGTGGGAGCAGGGCAAGGGGCCATGGGGGCAGCTGCAGAGGGACCAGGGCTTGTGGAGTCCAGCCCCTGTGCCCTGGAGAGTGGAGGAATCCAGAGGGTGAGGTTCAGGATGCAGGAGTGGGGAGGGGCTGTGTTGGGGGAAAGGCCCACCTTGGACGAGGGCCAAGAGCAGGTGCCTGCACGGGGGTGGAGGTAGGAGGGTGGATGTCAAGTGGGGGACAGTCCTCCCCAAGGAGCTGGGCACTGTGCTCAAGGCCCAGGGATCATTGGCAGGAGAGCTCCCCCTGGTGATGCAAATAGGGCAGTGTGGAGGGGTGCAGGGGAAAATTCATGGGTAAAAGTCATCCCAAGAAAAGTAAGGTTAGTGAAAGCTGAGGGGAGGTAGGAGCCTTGCAGGTGACCGATCCTCGCAGGAAAAGACCCATGAGGGGAGGGGAGGGACCTGTAGTGGGAAAAGGGATGAGGGTGGGGACACCCTAGGAAGAGATCAGAGAGAGGTAGAGAGGAGGGGTCAGCAGGGAGGGTGGGGGGCTCGAGGGCTAGCAAGGGAGGAGGTAAGGAGAGATTCAGTCGTGGGACCACAGGCACAGCGGAAAATTAGAGTTCACTTTAGTGGGGGAGGGGGAAAGAAGGGGGGAGGGGAGGGGAGACCACGGAAATCTCAGGAAGAATCCTTTGGTCCCAAAGCCCTCAGACCCAACCTCCGTCAGTGATTCAGGAGCCGCGACAGTGCCCATAGCAGTAGAAGAGTGTGGATCGAGCTTGCCCCTTCCCAGAGGCCCTGGTCACTAGAAAAAGGGCCCTAACTCTCGGGGCTGAGGACCCCCGAGCGCCGCCAACCTGGAAACTCCTTGTTTCCGGCGGCCAGAAGTGAGAAGAGACGGCAGAGCTAAGAATAGGAGAGGACAGCTTTCAGGGGCATAAGAGGGCGCCCCACAGACGGCTAAGAAGTGATCGCCTGAGCCTGGGACCTGGAAAAAAGCCATTTAAGAGAGCAACGGGGCGGGGCGGGGGGGCGGTGGCGGGAGGGGGGGACGGTGGCGGGGGGGGGGGGGCGGTGGCGGGGGGGGGGCGGTGGCGGGGGGGGCGGTGGCATGGAGGGGCGGTGGCGGGGAGAGGCGGTGGCGGGGGGGCGGTGGCATGGAGGGACGGTGGCATGGAGGGGCGGTGGTATGGAGGGGCGGTGGTATGGAGGGGCGGTGGCGGGGGGAGGCGGTGGCGGGGGGGCGGTGGCATGGAGGGGCGGTGGCGGGGGGGGGATGGCGCGGGGGGGGGGCGGTGGCGGGGGAGGGGTGGGCAGCGGCAGGGAGCGGGGTGGGGACCAGGCTGCCTTGTCAATCAGCAGAATCTGAGGACTGAGACATGTGATGAGGGCACCGGGGAGGGCAGGTGGGGCAGGGAGAGCAGAGGCTAGGAACTGGAAAGAGGCTGAAACGCGGGATGCAGTGCTCGCCACACGCCGTGTGAAGTTCCCGGCCGCCCCTGGACCTTACACCTCCCCGCCCCCCACCTTCCTCCCACCCCCACAACTCCTCTATTCGCTCAACCCCAGCCGCAACTGAGACGGTCCCCGCGACGCTCGCCGAATCCCATCGAATACTAAGCACCCGAACCCCTGAAACCACCCCGGGCTCCGTCCGGACTGAGACTTCAAAGAACCCCACTCACCGGCGGCGTTACCCAGGGACACTAAAACGGCAGCGCCGGCTAGACACTGCCAGACACGAGAGAGCCCCATGGCCCAGATCTTGTCTCCCTGCCAGAGGCTCCGGGACAGAAGGAAAGCTGGCGGGACCGAAGGAAAGCTGGCGGACCCGAGGAACCGCGGCGGCGAACTGAGCTGTGGTGAAGTCGCGCCAGCAAATCCATTCACCGGCTGGGGCCGTAGCCCTGGCCCCGCTCCCTGCCCGCCCCCGGCCCCGCCCCGGCCGCCCCCGGCCCGCCCCGGCTCCGGCCCCGCCCCCGGTCCCTCTGCTCGGTTAGCCGGTCTCTTTCCGCTCCTCAGTTCAGTTCAGTTCAGTCGTGTCCGACTCTTTTCGACTCCGTGAACTGCAGCACGCCAGTCTTCCCTGTCCATCACCAACTCCCAGAGTCCACCCAAACTCATGTCCATTGAGTCGGTGATGCCACCCAACCCTCTCATCCCCTCTACTCCCCTTCTCCTCCTGCCCTCAATCTTTCCCAGCATCAGGGTCTTTTCCAGTGAGTCAGCACTTTACATCAGGAGGTCAAAGTATTGGAGTTTCAGCTTCAACTTCAGTCCGTCCAATGAACACCCAGTACTTATCTCCTTTAGGATGGACTGGTTGGATCTGCTTGCAGTCCAAGGGACTCTCAAGAGTCTTCTCCAACACCACAGTTCAAAAGCATCAATTCGTTGATGCTCAGCTTTCTTCACAGTTCAACTCTCACATCCATACATGACTACTGGAAAAATCATAGCCTTGACTAGACAGACCTTTGTTGGCAAAATAATGTCTCTGCTTTTTAATATGCTGTCTAGGTTGGTCATAACTTTCCTTCCAAGGAGTAAGCGTCTTTAATTTCATGGCTGCAATCACCATCTGCAGTGATTTTAAATGCCTGAAGGCTAGAAAAGGTGGTGACGTGAGGTGAGGTGAGGCGGAGGGTGAGCTTGAGAGTCATCTCAACGTTTCTGGCCTTGAGGGGCTTTTCCTTTAGACACAGTTTCTCTTCCAATCCAACCCACCTCCACCTCCCTCCACCTCGCACAGCAGAGTTAATGGCAAAAGTCTACTGAGACCAGCCAGGGTCTTCCCTGGTGGTCCAGTGGTTAGGAATCCGCCTGCCAGAACAGGGGACCCGGGTTCCATACCTGGTCTGGGAAGATCCCACATGCCTCGAGGCAACTAAGCCGGCGCACAGCAACAACTCAACCCTTGAGCCGCAACCACTGAAGCCAGAGCGCCCTAGAACTGCTGCTCCACAAGCGAAAGTCACCTTAAACGCGAAGCCCGTTCAGCCCAACTGGAGAGTAGCCCTAACCCTCTGCAAGGAAAGAAAGCTGAGCCAAGCAAGGAACAGACAAATTGCCACAAGGAAGAATCACTGCAGCTGAGAAAACAAACACAAAGTCTACTGAGACCAGATTTGTAGATTTCAGCAACTCTGCCTCTCAGAAGTCACTACCCCAGATGAATGACCAAATCCTTCTCTCTCTTCTTTCTTTTAAAAATTTATTTTTAATCGGAGGACACCTGCTTTACAGTGGTTGGTTTCTGCTGTACAACAACATGAATCAGCCATAAATATACATATATCCCCTCCCTCTAATCTCCTTCTCCTCCTCCGACTGACTGCTATGTGTCTTCTGGTGGCCTCAGCCTATAAGTATCTGCATTCTCCCAAGGAGACTCTTGGTTCAGCCCCTGGGGAATCACAGGTTCAGTGAGATGACTCCCCATGATCCACTCCAACACCAGCCTCTCCAGATTCCCTTTTCAAGCTGCCTCAGTATGTCTGCACCTCTGGGCCCATCCTCCCCTCAAACCCAACAGGTCTACAAGCAAACTCCACACACCAGCCTCTCCTAGTTCTCTTTAAGCATCACCAGCTTGGTCCCTTCTGATCCCCTTTCCCCTGCCTCTCATGGACTCACAGTCAGCTCCTCCAACCCCTTTTCAATCCCACAGCAGCTACCTTAGTCCAAGCTTTCATCTACCTCAGCCTAGAGAACTGCAAAGGCTTCCTAAACACAGGTCTGTCCCCAGTTATAACCATAATGCCCCCAAGCCATCCACAGCTGCCCCACCTGCAGAATTAACACAGAGTGTGTCTACTCCATCTTAAGTGGAAGCTGCCACAACCAGCTAGGTGGCACCATTTTCCACTTCTCTGTGACATCAGGGTGCCACTGCTTACACATCACTCTCCTATGGGTTACTCTCCTCTGCCTTCCAGCCCATCAGAACAACAGATCCTAAAAGAGCATCCCAATTAGATGGTGGTAAGGGTGGCACAACCTTGGGATTATACTAAAAACTACCTGTTTGCTTTTTTTTTTTTATGCTTTTATATATTTTTTTCTTTCTTTAACTGTTTGCTTTAACAGGGTGAATTAAGTGATATATGAACTATATATCAAAAATAACAATAATACCATCCTGAAAGTCTTCTTCTACTGAAAGCTGTGCTTTATCCCCAAAGCACATCTTTTGGTCTTTGGAATATGTACACCATGGTCCTCAAACTTGACTGCTTATAGAACCTCCTTATAGACAGGAGAGTTCTTACTGTCCGTATCTCTAGGCCATGGCCGAAACCAATTGAATCCCTTGGGTTGGACCTAGGCTTCCTATCCTTTAAAGCCCCCTCAGTGATTCCAGTTTTAGAATAACTGGTCTCGCCCTTGTTGAAACCTCCCTGATGGAACAAAGTGTGCCCTGCCTTGAACTCCATCTGACCATTTTATACATCTCCCCCATTAGACAATGAGTCACTTTGGGATCAGGAACTGTGTTCATTTCATGTTTGTGTCCCTGCAAATGCTTTTAAAAAGTTGTACTCTGCCTCTCATTACTAACCATTTCACTAAGATCCTTTATGCAATACTTTTGCTGTGGACCCAAATATCATGCCTGAGAAAGTTTTAACATTTCTTAGATTTCACATCATTTTTGTTAATGACTTTGACCATCATAATTTATTTAGCAGGTCAGAGATTGCGTCCTGTCCCATCCCAGAGAGATTCTTTTTCACTGCTAAAGCTCACAAGTGAAAGTGGACCCCCCCACACCGAGTAGTAGAGTGGAGGGAGTTTGCCTCCCAATGCAGGGAACATGGGTTCCATCCTTGGTCTGGGAAGATTCCACATGCCCGGGAGCAGCTGAGCCCCTGTACCACAACTGGGCTTCCCTGGTGGCTCAGACAGTAAAGCGGCTGCTGTAATGCAGGAGACCTGGGTTCGATCCCTGGGTCGGGAAGATCCCCTGAAGAAGGAAATGGCAACCCACTCCAGTACTCCATCCTGGAAAATTCCATGGATGGAGGAGCCTGGTAGGCTACAGTCCACCGGGTCCCAAAGAGTCCGACAGGACTGAGCAACTTCACTGGTTCACCACAACTACTGAACCCCCCCTCCCAGCTCTAGACCGGCTCCTGGCAACTAGAGAAGCCGCCCGTGCAGCAACAAAGACTCGGGGCAACCAAACAGAAACAAAGAAATGAGTCGTGAAGGTATAGAGAGGCAGATGGAAGCCAGCTCTCCTGACAGCTCGACAAGCCCTTTCCTCCAAGTCAGTCTTCTTTCCAAGACTTGCTGGGTGTGGCTGCTCCAGCAAACTGGTTCACTTAGGTGAACCCTCTCCCTCTCCCCACAAAGACTTTTCATACTATCGTTAACATGCTACGTTTGTTTCCCAGCATTTCGGGATGACTGTAATGAGAGATAAAGCCAACTACTCTCCGTGGGAAGTAAGACTCCAGATTTGGGGGCTCGCCTGGCTTTAGCCGTGGCTGCCTCCTCCCCCATCACACGTCGCAGCTAGACCGGTGTACCAAGTGCTTTTCCTCCGCCCACCCGGCCTCCAGACTCCCCTGCTTTGCTCTATAAACTTTTCCTCCATTCTTCCTTTTGTACCCCTGGACTCACCGGCACACGGGCCTCTTTCCTCCGCTGACCTCTGGGACCATTACAGGGTCGGGAAAGGAAACCGAAAACCATCCGAGTGTTGGGAGTTTACATAATCCAGGGCGGAGCTCGGCGAACCCTCAGTGGATCACCCCTCCCCTCCAACTCTGGCTTAAAGGGAAGAAACGCTGTTCGTGAGTTTAAAAAAAAAAAGGAGAATGAAGGAATTTATGGGCAGGTTGGGAGAGGAGTGAGCTGCATTTAGGTTTCTGGTTTTCAAACTGCTCAACAATTAACATCTGCAGGCTGTGAAAACGCAGATCTGCCCGGGTCCGCGGAAATTCCCAGTCGTAGGTCCGAAGGGAGATCCCGGAACCCAACTTATTTCAAGCACCCTCTGGGTCGATTCTGAATAGGGAGATAGTTTTCCGAGCCCCCGAGCCCACGGGGCCCCTCTTGAATTCTAGGATCCAAGTACATTCCCTACCGCCTCGCGTCCCCTCTGGAAGGAAAGCACCCGCCGCGGAGCTGGCCTTTGAATCCCGTCCACCCACCCCAGAGGAAAGGAAAAACTGAGGATCCAGGAAAGCATACACACTAGACCCAGTGTGACTTTCTTCAAAGACCAGGGTGACTTCTGGAAATGATACAATAGCTGCAGAGCCGTCCAGATGCTGGCAAAATGCCAGAGTGAGCTCTGACTTGGGCTTTGGTCCTGGACCAGTCACAGATGAGTAACTTGTGATTGAAAATGGGGGGATAAACTGTAAAGATGAGAGTGGAAAAGGAAGCAGGGAAAGGGGAAAGGGTTGAAGAAAGAAAAAGATAAGAGAAAGGGAGAAAAAAGCTATAGGGGAGATGAATTTTTAACAGTGTAATTTTATGATTTCTAACATATTTATTCTTTATCTAGATCTATCTTTTATTCCAAGTTTGCCATAGCTGTTTGATCTCTCTCTAAATGCATAAGTACATGGCTGTTTTTGTTACTGCCTAACCATTGGGGAATAAATTGCCCAGTCTCTCCCTCCAGATGTGCCAGGCATAGCTCTCAGCAAAAAGACAAGGTGTCTTGTTTCTTTAGTTTACCTAACCAAAAGACTCATTCCAAAGAGATTTCTATTTTAAAAATCAACTTTGAAAGTACATACTTTACATAAAACACCTATTGGAAACATATAGCTGGCTGAGTTTTGGCAGTTTACATGCCCATGTCACCATCACCACGATGAAGATGTACAACTATTGTTGTTTAGTCGCTAAGTTGTGTGCAGCTCTTTTCAACTCCACGGACGGTAGCCTGTCAGATTCCTCTGCTCATGAGATTTTCCAGATAAGGATACTGGAGTGGGTTACCATTTCCTTCTCCAGGGGATCTTCCCAAATCACGGATCGAACCTGGGTCTCCTGCACTGGTGAGTGGGTTCTTCACCACTGAACCACCAGGGAAGTCCTAGAGCCACCTAGGGTGGATGTCAAATTCCCTTGAATCTCCTTGAATTCCTGAGGATTTTACATTTACTCAGTGACATTGTGGATGTTGATTTCATCTTTGAATATTTTGAAATTAATTTGCTTTGACTCTAAATAAGAACCGGAAACAGGAAGCCAGGAAGTGATCTTGAACCATCGCCCCACCCATGACTCATGCAATAATCCTAAGAGATTTTGAGCCAATGAAATCCACGGTTAGATAAACAGTGAATTCTCCTTTTCAACACGTTTCAGATATCCCAGCTTGCCTAGCAACGTTCTAACTTGAACCCCAGACTTAACATTTAAAATTTATATTTTGTTGGCACTGATTTTGATTTTGATTTAAAAAATATTTATTTTTGGCTGTGCTGGGTCTTCATTGCTGCCTGGGCTTTTCTCTAGTTGTGGTGAATGGGGGCTCCTTTCTAGTGGCAGGGCACAAGCCTCTCATTGCTGTAGATTTTCTTGCTGCAGAGCACAGGTTCTAGGGTACACGGGCTTCAGTATTTGCTGGCACCTGAGCTCAGTAGTTGAGGCTCCGAGGCTCTAAAGCACAGGCTCAATAGATGTGGTGCATGGGCCTGTTTCCCTGCGGCATGTGGGAGCTTCCCAGATCCGAGATCAAACCTGTGTCTCCTACATTGGAAGGCTGATTCCTTACCACTGAGCCACCAGGGAAGCCCTGATTTTTACATAATTCCTGTATTTTACCTGAGTTTGTTGCAGTAAGCTGTTGCAGCCTGGCAGAACAGAGACCAGAATCTGCCCCGTGACTCAAGGATACGGCAAACTGTGCCCTCGTGATTGTCCTAGTTAGCATGCCAAATGGCGGGACATGCTCTCTGCTCCCCTTCACTGCCTACCCCTGTGTCTGTCCCCATGGAAACAAAACAAGATGTTCCTGATCAACTGTAGAGCCTTAACTTGACTCTTGATGGTGTGCTAATCAAACTCCCCGGTATAGCTATTCCCTAATGATCTGATGTGACTTCTGCCAATAAAAGTACAGGCTGAAAGGAGCCATTTTGTCTTCCTGCCATGGAGAGCAAGGCCCCCTGACTCTCCTGCTTGCCAAATTATATGTGTCTGTCTTTTCATTATGCGCTCGCCCCATGTCAGGTCTTTCTCACCCACTGTGCTGGATGGGGCAGTAAGCCATCTGAAATTACCTGTAAAATTAAGTGAATAGATGTGTAGTTCTTCACAGGCTTTCTGCTAACATCGTCTTTAAAATGTATCAACACTGAAATCCAGTCACTTCTCACACCTCTACTGCTTCCATCCGAGAACCATGCTCTCCTCCGTAGTAAGAGGCTAGTCTTCCAGGTGGGCTCCCTGCCCTGCTATTACCCACATGACAGAAGGCAAGATCCTTTTTCTTTTATTTTTATCTTTTAAGGAATGGCACCTTCCTTTTTATTTATTTATTTGGCCGCACCGGCTCTTCGTTACCACTTGTGGGATCTTTCACAGCAGGAGGGCTTCTCTGTAGCTGTGGCTGCAGGCTCAGTAGTTGCGGCCTGTGGGCTTAGTTGCTCCCAGCCACGTGGGATCTTAGTTTCCTGACCAGGGAGAGTTTCCTGCATTGGAAGGCAGGTTTTTAACTACTGGACTGCCAGGGAATGGTCTTTTAAACTGACCTTTTAAAAGACGACATGATCTTTTAAGCTGTGAATTAGAGCATGTCCTCACCACCACACCCCAAAGAACACTGCAGTGTCTACCCTCCTTAGAATGAACTCCCAGCCCCTCACCACTGCCTACAAGCCCCTCGTGACACGGCTCCTCTGGGCACCCTAGCCTCAGTCCACCACTCTCAGCCCAGCTACTTCATCTACGCACACGGGCCTCTAACACTGCTCGGTCCTGCCCAGGGCTTCTGGCCCTGCTGTGACTCCCCAGATGCACCCCTTCTCCAGAAACTCACCTGGTTGGCTCCCCCCTTCCATTTGGGTCTCTGGTCCAGTGGCCCAAGGTCAAGGCCTCAGAAGTGCGGTGTCTAACAAACCCTGAATTATTGGCCCTGCCATCGCCACTACCAATCTTCTAGCCCAGCCATAATTTTCTCCAGAGCAGTTATCAGTGATATCAGAATATTTGTTTTTGTCATCTGTATCATTGAAATATATATTCTTTAAAATAAGAACCTTGGGGCTTCCGTGATGGTCCAGTAGATAAGAATCCATTTGCCGATGCAGAGGACATGGGTTTCATCCCTGGCCCGGGAAGATTCCTCAGGCAGTGGAGCAACTGAGCCGTGTGCCACAGCCGCTGAGCCCGAGCGCTGCAACTGCCGAAGCCTGTGCTCCTGGAGCCTGTGCTCGCAGCAAGAGAAGCCCCTACTTGCTGCCACTAGAGAAAGTCTGCCCTCAGCAACAAAGACCCAGCACAACCATCAATAAATGTGTGCTGGGCTTAGTTGCTCAGTTGTGTCCCGCTGTTTGTGACCCCATGGACTGTAGCCAGCTAGGCTCCTCAGTCCATGGGGATTCTCCAGGCAAGAATACTAGAGTGGGTTGCCATGCCCTCCTCCAGGGGATCTTCCAAACCCAGCGATCAAACCCAGGTTTCCTGCATTGCTCTTAGTATAGGCATATATAGTAGCCTGCCTCAGGGAACCCTGTCCCTCCTCCTCCTGACCCTTAGACTGAAGTGCCTTTGTTTACATCATAGGGAGATAACCTGAGCCTGCCCATCTATGGAGGGACTGTGACATTCTTGGGTTCTTTGTGTGGGAAATGGCACCACTTGTCTGATGCTTACTCGTGTGGCTCAGAAGTTCAGGAGGGGCAGGGGGCAGTTGCAGAGGGGGCGCATCTTTGTTTATTGATATGGCAGGAGATATTCCATTTCATACCACCTCTGAAATAGCTGTAAGGAAGCAAAACTAACAATGCCCCCTGCCTGAGGCTTGCCATTCTAAGAGATATTTGCAAGAATTAAGTAGTCTTTTTACTTTGTTTCCTCACAGCCCCCCATGTCTGATCCATAAAGGAATCTGGCATCCAGGCCTCAACAAGATGGTTATTTAGAGACATTAGTCTGCCGTCTTCTTGGTCAGTCGGCTCTCCAAATAAAGTCGGATTCCTTGCCTTAACACCTTGTCTCTTGGATTTATTGGTCTATTGTGTGGCAAGCAGAGAGAGCTTGGACTCAGTTACAGTAGTACACACTGGAAAATATAGGGTAGGTTCAAGCCAAACAGTAGAGTAAGAACGATCTGAGACAGGCCAAGAGGGGCAGGCTGACCAGGGAAGGGTAACTTTTGGTAAAGGTAGAATTCAGAAAGAGAAGGAAAGCATGGGGTATGGGAGAGATGCCTCAGAGAAGAAAGAGCTGAGCAAGTTGGACCAATACAGAGCATGCCACGCACGGTACGTCAGGGTGAGCAAGCATAATCTGTCAGGGTGAACTAACATGACAGGTGGGGTACAGCAGAGAAGATTAAAAAAGAAAAATCTGTATACTGCTGAGAAGGACGGAGTATAAAAACATACTCGAAAGGTAAGTGTCATGTGGGTTACAGCAGGGCACAACCATTCCTGACAGAGGATGGAAAGGCTAAATAAATACAGAAATGACGAGACACAGAAGGCTTGGGTAAGGTGAGACGGAGCTGGAAAGGTAATAAATAAAAGTTGAGTCTGTAAAGAAATGTTGATCCCACGATGAAACTAAGAATCTGTTCCCATTAACTCATTACCAAGAATTATGTGGAATATAGTTGTGGTTGATGTGGGTTTTCAATACCGGTAGTTCTTGCCTGGAGAATCCCAGGGACGGGGGAGCCCGGTGGGCTGCCGTCTATGGGGTCGCACAGAGTCGGACACGACTGAAGTGACTTAGCAGCAGCAGCAGCATATATTAAGCAGGTCCCAATATTGATTATCCCAAATTCTCAGGGTCCTACATCAAGGTGTTCATCAACACGTTACCAATCACAGAATTCTATTCTGCCATTGGTCCTTAAACCTGCACAGTTTTAAAAATTATATATATAAAAAAAAACCAGGAACCTTGTCTATTTGTCACCACTTGTATCTCTTGAATCTAGAACAGTCCCAGTACTTAGCAGGGTTCAATAAATATGGGTTGACCATAGGCTGGCACAGTGCTTTCAAAAAGCAGTTTGAAACCCTGTAGGCTGCCAGTGTGCTCCGTCGCTTCAGCTGTGTCTGACTCTTTTTGGCCCTATTGACTGTTGCCTGCCAAGCTTCTCTGTCCATGGGATTCTCCAGGCAAGAACACCAGAGTGGGTTGCCACGCCCTTCCCCAGGGGATCTTCCTGATCCAGGGATTGAACCTGCATCTCCTGTGTCTCCTGCATTGCAAATAGATTCTTTACTCAGTGAACCACCTGGGAAGCCCCGAAAACACATATGACAAGCCTTAAAAATATTCACGCAGAACTTTCCTGGTGATCCAGTGGTTAAGATTCCAGCTTGTAATTCAAGTGACCCCGATTCAGTCCCCGGCCCAGCAGTTAGCATCCACATGCGGGCACAGGTAAGCCAGTGCGCCGCAACTACTGAGCCCTGGAGCGCCGGGACCCACCCACAACTAGAGGGTCAGGGTGCCACAGCAAAAGATCCTGCCACAACTGAGACCTCATGCAGCCCCACAAAAAAATGTTCATGTTCTTTGACCCAGTAATTTTTATTCAAGAAATCCATCATTTTAAAATAAAATACAGAATACTGTCTAGGTATGCAAATTTTATTTTAAAAAACTTTCTGTCATGCCAGGTGGCTTAGCAGTATCTCACTTCCCCAACCAGGCATTGAACCTGAGCCTCTGCAGTGAAAGCTCTGAATCCCAACTAGACCACAAAGGAACACCCTCAGGGCAAGAATAGTAATCAAGGAATTCCCTGGTGGTCCAGTGGTTAAGACTAGGCACTATCACTGCTGTGTCCCGAGTTCAGTCCCTGGTTGGGGAACTGAGATCCTGCAAGCCATGAGGGCAACCACAAATACAAAATAAATTAATCAAACTTTATTTGTAAAGATAGAAAAAAGATACAGAAGAGTGGGTATATTCTTTTTTTTTTTGGAAATAGTATACAGCTGGTAAAAGCAGTTTTTAAGGAGAGTTTATAATATATAAAGTTATTTATTGATTATAATGAAGTTTTCAAAAATAAGATTCAAAATAATTCATAATGTATAACTACAGCTATGCAATCCTGTATAGACACGCAAATACGTGGGAAGCAGTTTGTGCAACTGGGCGTAGCTAAGAAGTGACGATCTGCCAAAGAGCTCACCATGTCCCTCCCCGTGGAGACATTTGATGGTTCCTATCTTTCTGCTTTTATATGTTGTTATATATTGTTTGTGACTGCCCAAGGTTTACTTTTTAAATATGATTAGTTAGTTGGCCAGTTATTTTTGTCTGTGCTGGGTCTTCATTGCTCAACGGGCTTTCTCCATTTGCGGCGAGCTGGGGCTACTCTCTGCTTGTGGTGCACGGGGTTCTCGTTGTGATGGCTTCTCTTGCAGAACATGGCCTCCAGGGTGAGCAGGCTCCGGTAGTTGTGGCACAGGTTCTCAGTAGTTTCGGCTCCCGGTCTCTAGAGCACAGGCTCAATAGTTGTGGGCATGGGCTTAGTTGCTCCAAGGCATGTGGGATCTTCCTGGATTAGAGACCAAACCCCTGTCTCCTGCATCAGCAGGCAGATCCTTTACCACTGAGCCACTAAGGAAGCCCCTGACTTTTCTAATGGGATAACTTACTTATTATGATGTATTAAAACGTGCAAAATGAAGTTTTCATGAAAAAATTGAACTCTCCTTTCCCAACTCACCTTGGAACATCTCTCCTCTGACATCATGGGGCAGAAATCCCTACTGATGGTCCTCCAGGGGAAAGAATTGAACACTTTCTCCAGAATCCGTGATCCATTCTTGGATTTGGAAGTCAGCTGAGCAACGAAGGCAACACTAAGAATGCCGTCTATTATTGGGCTTCCCTGGTGGCTCAGATGGCAAAGAATCTGCCTACAGTGCAGGAGACCTGGGTTCGAGCTCTGTGTCAGGACGATCCTCTGGAGAAGGAAATGGCACAAACCACTCCAGTATTTTTGCCTGAAGAATTCTACGGTCAGAGGAGCCTGGGGGGCTATAGTCCATGGGATCCCAAAGTGTTGGACATGACTGAGAGATTTTCACTCACCCACAAGATCTTACCATCAATTACTGATTACTGATTGTTACATAATTTTAATCTCACCACATCTGAGAGAGTAGAATGGATTCTCTGATTTTCACAGCTTGAGAATCTGAGTCCCTTAGATACTAAATGTGTGGCCTGGATTCCCAGAAAATTTGACCTTGAAACTTAGATGACTCTGGACTTCCTGGGAAGCCCACCTAGGCACCACCTGGGTGACAGATGAGTGAGTCACTCAGCCATGGAGTATGGGTCCTAGCGTTCTTGGAGGTGTCTCCAGTTTTTCACCTGAAGACTCCTGCACATACTAAAACTATATTTTCTCTCTCTTCCTTCCATGTCAAGCAGGCTTTTCTTTAAAAACGCAAAGATAACTTTCCTAATATTAAGGTCAACCTGGGTCCCCCCTACCCCCGCTCAACCCCATGACTCATCCCCATTGGTAATCTAAATTTCAGTGAAACTACCCTCAGGGTTGTAGTTGAGCATGTGGATCCAGGACAGAAGTTATCTGGGGATTTGGACTTGGCTGATCTGGAAGGCAGTCCTGAAAGTTGATATTTTATTCTAGATGGACTTTGGGAAGGGATGGAAATGCCTGATGAGAGAAGACAGGTGAGAAGATTCCAAAAGCAAACCCCAGTGAGCTCTGGGTTCCAACAAAAGGACTTGGAAAATCTGCCAGCCATTCTTGGCTTATAGTTTCGAGTTTCAATTCCTTCTCAATTATAGACCATTCATTTGGCAAACATGTACTAAATATCTACTGTGTGCTGGCCGCTGCTCTTAGCAGGAACTGGGGCTGATGGAACCGCACTCTCCTGGCACTCAAGGTTGGCTCAGTCTTGCTCAGGCTAATATGGGTGAGGAAGTTTTAAGACAAATGGTAAGTGCAACCTGCACAGGTGCCTTGAGGACATATATGTAGACTGGCAGCTTTGAGCAAGGAGTTACAAAAACCTTATAAAAGAGACAGCATATGAGCGGCATTTTGAGTATAAGTAGGAACCCAATGGACACCCAGGACAAATGAACACGACTCGTAATCCAGGACATGCATTCCTTTGCCTAGGACAGGACAGGACTCAGACTAAGCTGACTGGGGAGGTTTGCCAGTTTCTTTCCTGGCAAGAAAGTATGCCCCCAATATCTGACTGCTCAGGAATCACAGTTACTAAATATTGAGATGAAGAGTGGGCAGGGCGGGGCTTGATTTGAACAGGAAAATTCTGCTGGGGGGATTGTTAAAATGCAAAGCCCTGGGCCCCCACCCCTGGAGTTCTCATCAGCAGGTCTGGGGTAGGTCCTGAAAACTGCATCCCAGGTGATACCAGTGTAGCCTGTTTTGGGTCTGCACTTTGAGAACTCTACTAGAACCACTTTCTTGCAGGAAGAGCAAGGGTTTATGAATCTAGTTTGGTTTCTAATATCAGAAGGGAGGTATGAGATATAGAATAAACCAGACCACACCTGACCCACCCTGGCGCTGCACGCTTACCCCAGTGACCCAGTGTTTGATTGCCTTGGGGTTACAGGAACTGCAAACAGCCAGGAAGGGACCAGATGTGGAGGTCAGAGAGGGTGCCCCAGAAGCACAGCTCGACACTCAGCAGCTGGGGCTGCTGCAGCTCCACAGACGGGCTCCTGCACCCTCAGGTCCTCCCTCACCCCTCAGAAGCCGACTTCCAGGCCCTCCTCTTACTCTACCTCAAATGTTTGGGCCTCTGATGACAGAGGAGCTCTGATCGCACTTTCTGATCCAGACAGGGTAACATAAGGTGACAGGCATGGACAAACTTACAGGTTAACAGAATGGGCTAATGATGAAGGCCCTGAAAGTGTTGGCACACGGCTTCAGTCAGGTGTCCAAGGAGAAACACCAAAGAATCACGTTGGCCTAGGAGTGTGACTCTCGCTTCGGGTGTGAGAGGTCCTGGGTTCAAATGCTGATCAAGCCCACATCCTTTTGGGCTTCCCTGAGAGCTCGGACAGTAAAGCATCTGCCTGCAATGCAGGAGAGCTAGGTTTGATTCCTGGGTTGGGAAGATCCCCTGAAGAAGGACACGGAAACCCACTCCAGTGTTCTTGCCTGGAGAATCCCCCATGAACAGAGGAGCCTGGCAGGCTACAGTCCATGGGTCGCAAAGAGTTGGACATGACTGAGCGACTAAGGACACAAGAGAAACAGCGAAGTGATTTATCTAATTTTTGAGACTTGGACATGGACGCTAGAGGGCGATCTGAGATTGCTGAAACTACAAGCATTGGTCCAACCACCAAAAGAATGCTTTGTAGGCTCTGCGAGCAATCTCAGTCTTGTCCCACTCTTTATGACCCCAGGCTGCCAGGCTCCTCTGTCTGTGGGGACCCAGGCAAGAATACTGGATTGAGCTGTCATTTCCTCCCCCAGGGGATCTTCCTAACCCAGGGATTGAACCGGGGTCTCCTACATTGGCAGGAGGATTCTTTATCACTGAGCCACCTGGGAAACTCCTAGATTGGGCTTTTCTGCTTGAATCAAAAATTTGTCAAATACTACTAAAAAATAATAATAATTTTTTAAAGTGGGAATTGCCTGGCAGTCCAGTGGTTAAGGGGCTTCCCTGGTGCTCAGATGGTAAATAATCTACCTATAATGCAGGAGACTCACTTTTGATACTTGGGTCGGGTATGGCTACCCACTCCAGTATTCTCACCCGGAGAGTTCTAGGGACAGAGGAGCCTGGCAGGCTGCAGTCCTTGGGGTCGCAAAGAGTCGCACTATCACTTTCGCTTTCACCAGTGGTTAAGACTTGGCGCTTTCACTGCTGTGGGCTGGTTAGGATCTCTGGTCTGGGAACTAAGATGCCACAAGTCACACAGCTAGGCCAAAAGAATAAAAATAAAATAGCCAATTTCCTTGAGCAAACAACTTTCACATGTTGATTAATCGTGCCCTTATTTTGCCTTTTAATGAATGAAAGACAGATATATAAAGAAAGAAAATACAACTAAAAGAAAAACAATATACTCAATTAAAATGGTGGTAGTAATTCAAGGAATAATATATCTATTTTCATACCGTAATCTATTTTTCTTCCAGTTTTATTGAGATATAATTGGCATACAGTACTACTGTACACATTTAAGATGTAGAGCATACTGATTTGACTTACATACATTATGAAATGATTATCAGAGACTGATATAATTTTGAGACATTAAAATACCTTCAATTCAGTTCAGTTCAGTCACTCAGTCGTGTCCGACTCTTTGCGACCCCATGAATTACAGCACACCAGGCCTCCCTGTCCATCACCAACTCCCGGAGTTCACTCAAACTCATGTCCATCGAGTCGGTGATGCCATCCAACCATCTCATCCTCTGTCGTCCCCTTCTCCTCCTGCCCCCAATCCCTCCCAGCATCAAAGTCTTTTCCAATGAGTCAACTCTTCACATGAGGTGGCCAAAGTATTGGAGTTTCAGCTTCAGCATCAGTCCTTCCAATGAACACCCAGGACTGATCTCCCTTAAGATGGACTGGATGGATCTTCTTGCAGTCCAAGGGACTCTCAAGAGTCTTCTCCAACACCACAGTTCAAAAGCATCAATTATTTGGCGCTCAGCTTTCTTCAGAGTCCAACTCTCACATCCATACATGACTACTGGAAAAACCATAGCCTTGACTAGACGGACCTTCGTTGGCAAAGCAATATCTTTGCTTTTCAATATGCTGTCTAGGTTGGTCATAACTTTCCTTCCAAGGAGTCAGCGTCTTTTAATTTCATGGCTGCAGTCACCATCTGCAGTGATTTTGGAGCCCAAAAAACTAAAGTCTGACACTGTTTCCACTGTTTCCCCATCTATTTCCCATAAAAACCTTAATGAAGATAAAAATTCTTTAAGTTATTTTTCAGTTTTTTCAGTTCCATTTTTCTCCTTTGGAATTATCTTTTACTTTATATTTTGATTTGGTTCACATTTCAACGCTTCAAAAGGGCTAGGAGTCTCTTTCATTCTTGTCCCATCCCTAACAGGCAACCACTGATCGAATTTCTTGTTTATTCCTCCAAAGATATTTCATGCATATGCAAGCAAACAGAATTCTATACGTATATATTCTTTTCCCCTTCATATAAGATTTAATATATGCTTTCCTGCAACTTGCTTTTTTACGTTTAACAAGATACCATGAATATACATTTCAAGAGCTTCCTATGTCTTCATTTTTCATTTTTGTTCTTTTTGTTTGTTTTGGGCTGCACCAGGAGGCATGTGGGATCTTAGTTGCCCCACTAAGGATCCAACTAATAACCCCTGCAATGGAAGCAGAGAGTCTTAACTCCTGGATCTCCAAGGAAGTTCTTTTATTTTTTAAAAAATTTCTTATGGTACTTTATTTATAGATAGGCAGTGTTTCTTAACCAGTTCCCTACTTGTAGGCATCTGGGATTGTTTTCTTTTAAAGTGAATACAACAACATATAATTTTGAATACAGTCATTTTGCAGATATGCCAGTGTGTTTTTGGATACAGTCCTAGAAGTGGTACTGCTGGGTGTATGCGGTTTAAAAACTTGGACAGAGATTGTCATATGCACTTCGAGAAACATTACAAGTTACAATCTCATCTGTAATATATTTGAGTACCTGTTTTGGTATGGTTATTTTTTAAACTATGAGAATATATGTGTGTGTGTGTGTGTGTGCTTAGTTGAGTCTAATTCTTTGTGACCCCTTGAACTGTAGCCGGCTGGGCTCCTCTGTCCAATTTTGCAGGCAAGAATACTGGACTGGATTACCATTTCCTTCTCCAGGGGATCTTCCGAACCCAGGGATCGAACACTCGTCTCCCGCATCTCCTGCATTGGCAGGCGGATTCTTTACCACTGAGCCACCTGGGAAACCCATGAAAATATGCAGGATACCTATTGGGAAGCCATCTGTATATAGATGATATTTAAAATCCTGGGACTGGATAGAACTAGAGCAATTAGGAAGTTAGTAAGAACAGAATAAGAAGGCCAGGTAAAGCTCTTAAACATGCCAACATTTACAGCAAAAGGAGCCAACAAAGGAGATTGAGAAGGAACAGCCAGTGTGGTAAGAAGAAAGCTAGAACAGTATGTCATAGCTTTAATGGTGCATGGGGTGGGGGTGGGGAGTTGGATCGTAAATATAAATTCATACAATCACTCTGGAGAACCATTTGGCATCTCATGGTAAAGATGTGCAATAATTCCACTCCTACAGACATATTCTATCGTGATGCATAGGGACCAAGGAGACAAAAGTTCACTGCAGGCAGCAGGTCTGCCATAAAAAGCAAAGGAAAAGTCAATGAAAAGTAAAAAGAGAGATAAATTGTAGCATATTCATACCATTCCCCAGGTGGCTCAGTGGTTAAGAATCTGCCTGCCAATGCAGGAGACACAGGAAACAAGAGTTCCATCCCTGGATTGGGAAGGTCCCCTGGAGTAGGAAACGGCAACCTACTTCAGTATTTTTGCCTGGAGAATCTCAATGGACAGAGGAGCCTGGGAGGCTACAGCCTATGGGGTCGAAAAGTCACAACTGAAGGACTGAGCATGCTTTCATACCATGGCTATTATCCGTCAATGAAAACAAATGAACTATTCGCATAAGCATGGTTCATCTCATACACAATGTTAACTTAAAAAGCGGGCTACAGAATGATAGATTGACAAGAAACAATGTACAGAGTTTTTCTACACAGGGTCTGGGCTGCCACACACAGGATCTTTTTAGTTGCAACAGGCAAACTCTCAGCTGGTAAGCATTGGGAGAGCAGAGTTTTAGTCACTGGACCACCAGGAAATTCCCCAGAGTCTTAAAACATGCCAAACAAAAGGATTTAGTAAATCCTTTTTACTAAAAGTCCTTAGTAAGATAAAAGCATCCATCAAATTCAAGACACATACACACACATCCCAGGCCATCCTGGCCAGGAAAATGTTAACTGAAACACGAATATCAAAACCACAAATGAAGAGTGTCTGCATAAGTTTCTACTGTTTACTATGTATATCACATATAGCAAGCAATACTACAATGTTACAAATTGACAAACCTGGTGACTCTATAAAACTTTCTTACAATTCTTTCTCTATTCTATTCTTCCAACTAGAATTACTTTGTAAAAAATTTGTGGAGTAAATCCAGAAGAACTGAACAAAATAAATAAAGGGAAGAGTTGCCAAATGTGGGGAAGGCTGATGAGAGGTAAAGAAAGATGAGGACATAGACATCTCCACTAGAATTAACAACACTTTGTTAGTGACCTTGACCAGAAGGACTTCCTTGAGGAATGTGAGCAGAAGCCAAAGGAAGTGACTGAAACCAAGAAAGAAGGATGAAGTAAGGACCACAGGCACAAATAAGCCTTGGGTGTCAAACTCTGGGGGTGGGTGGGGCAGGCAGGACTGGGAGGCGGGGTTGGATTCTGAGCATTCTTTGGATCCAGAGCCTAGAGAAAGGGAATTAACATTTATTTAGCTCTTTCCACAATCTTCAGAGAGATCTTCTGAACTAGGTTTTACAAACTGAAGAATGAATTCCTCCAATAGCCCTGGGTCCCTCAGAGAAATGAAGTACTTCGGCCTAGTTTCTGAATACAAAGACAATAATGTGAAGTTCCTGGGGGCTAGCTAGAAACTCATGCTCTGGGCCATTTTTCTCGATAATGTGTGAAAAATCAGTAGATTTTGCTTACCTGAAGCATTAAAAAAAACGGAGGGGGGGGGTCTTTGTTAGAATGTTTGCTATACAAGTATCTGACAAAGGATTTGTATCCAGAGTATATAAACAACTTCTATGACTTGATAATAAAAAGACAAACAACACAAGTGAGTAAAACACTTAAATAGGGGCTTTACGAGTGTAAGTATAGTGAGCACTTTAGTGAGTCTATTGATGGTTTTTAACAAATGCATGCAGCTGTGTCATCCACAGCCCTTTTCACAGTATAGAATGTTCCTCCCCAGAAAAAAGAAAAGGAAAAAAAAAGACTGTTGCCTTCACCCTAGAACATTCCCTTTGCTCCCTTTCATTTTCACTGATCTGGTAACTATCACCATAGGAGTCGTTTTGCCTGTTTTAAAACTTCATACAAAGGCACTCAGAGTATGGCCTTCTCTGTGTCTGGCTTATAATAAAGATACATGAATTGAAATTCGTATGTCAAAAAGTTCTCAGAAATAAAAAAAGTCAGGGGAAAATACAAACTCAAAATTTAGAAATCACTGGTTTTCCTGTAGCTCAGTGAGTAAAGAATCTGCTTGTAATGTGGGTCGGGAAGATCCCCTGGAGAAGGAAATGGCAACCCATTCCAGTTATTCTTGCCTGGAGAATCCCATGGACAGAGGAGCCTGGCAGCCTACAGTCCATGGGGTCACAAGAGTCAGACACAACTTGGCGGCTAAACCACCACCACACACCCATCAGAAAAGCTAAAAGTAAAATGTTGGCAAAAATGTGAAATAACCTGAACTCTTATCCATTGCCTATAGGAATATAAAGCAATCTCTTTGGAAATTAAGTTATGGATCTTCAAAGAAAATAAAACAACAAAGGCTTTATGGCCAGTGTTTATAATACATTCCTTGGTATTTACTCAAGAAAAATGATGATATATGTCCCTGAGAACTATATAGAAGAATGTTCTTAGTTGCTTTATTTGTAGTATCCAAAAACTGGGAATATCCTCAAATGTCGCTTCAGCTGTGTCCATCTCTGAGTGACCCTATGGACTGTAGCGCACCAGGCTCCTCTGTCCATGGGATTCTCCAGACAAGAATACTGGAGTGGGTTGCCATGCCCTCCTCCAGGGGATCCTCCCAACCCAGGGATTAAACCCAGGTCTCCTGCATTGGCAGGCAGGCTCTTCACCACTAGTGTCACCGGGGAAGCCCAGCAAGGGAATACTACTCAGCAGTTAAAGCGAAGACCTGCTGATGCATATAACAACCTGGACCCAGTGTCTGTGGGTCACAGAGATGTTCTGCCAGATGCAGAAAGCCCGACACAGAGAAGCACACTCTCTGAGTGCATTTGCATGAAGTTTTAAAACAGGCAAACGGACTCTACGGTGACAGTCACCAGATCAGTGAGAAGGAAAGGGAGCAAAGGGAATGTCCACCTTTCTATACTTTGATAGGCTCTGGATGACACAGCTGCATGTATTTGTTAAAAATTGTCAATAGATTCACTGAAGTGTTCTATTCATAAATGCATAAATCCTACCTCAATTTACCTGTGTTTGTAATTTAAAAAAAAAATTGTTTCTGTTTTGTTTTGGTTGTGCTGTGAGGCATGCCTGCCATTTCCTAACTTCCCATATCAAACCCAACCCTGGCAGTGAAACAAGGAGTCCCAACCACTGGATCTCCAGGGAATTCCCTACCAGGAGTTTAAGATCACTGTCTCCTTTAATCTACACAGTGTTCCTGTGAAGAGGAACTTTCCATTTCAGAGATCTATACCTGAGATTCCAGGGTTTAAATAATCAGTCTACAACATTGCCCAGGAGCAAAGCTGGAGGGGTACCCAGGACTCCTCCCTCCAAGTCTGCCTGTTTCCATGATCCCATCTCAGGACCCCAAAGAAGGAGGAAGACTTTGAATGGGTGGTGAGACTGGGGATAATGAATCAGCTGCATCTGCACAGAAAGAGAGGTGAAGCCTCCTCTCCCCTCCCCCAGCCCCTCCAAGGAACTAAACTCATCCCCTCTGACTCACCGGGCACCCCTCTCTCTACAATGGCTAGAACTGGGAAGGAAGGAAGAAGAAATTGCTTTTGCATTTTGTGGGCCCTTCTCCTCCTGGGGTCTCTGCCTTTCCACTCTTATGCCCCACACTGGTCCATCCACTTCATAACTGAGTGCCTACTGAGTGCCAAGAGCTGTGCTTGTCTCTGGGGGTAAGCAAAGGAGTAAGACAGCTCCTGCTCTCAAAGAGTTTACTGTGTAAGGGGAATGAAGACACTAGAGAAGGTTGCAATAATCTTCTGTGTTCAAATTGGGTGCCATCCCCATCATTGGAGGGAGGGTGCTTAGTATCTTCAGTCGTGTCTGACTCTGCAACCCATGGATTGTAGCGTGACAGGCTCCTCTGTCCATGGGATTCTCCAGGCAAGAATACTGGAGTGGGTTGCCATGCCCTCCTCCAGGGGATCTTACTGACCCAGGGATCGAACCAGAGACTGTTATTTCTCCTGCACTGGCAGGCAGGTTCTTTACCACTTGCGCCACCAGGGAGGACAGCGACAATTCAGGGAAGGGCACCTGGATAGAGCTGACACAGAGGGTATGACAGGCTCCAGAACTCTACTGGAATTCAAGTCTGGACACAGGTAAATGATGTCTTTCTGACTGAACTCTTTTCAGGCTTCCTGAGAGATGAGCAAGCTCATTCCAGAACAAGGAAGACAGGTGGGGTGAAGAGACCATTCCCCAAGGACATAGGCCCAGGTCACTTCTACTAGTTACCACTGCCTGCCCACCCTTCACACTTCTAGGTCCAACCTTCTTCCAAACCCCTCAAAGCCCTTGACGACATTCTGTGGTGTTCAGCATGGGTACCATGACCTTAGCCAGCTGCAGAACCAGACTAGTGAGGAACAAAGTAGCACTGATCCTGGCTGAATCACTAGGGGAGGTGAAGTCCCTTTGAGGCAGAGATAAACTTGGCAGTTCAGCCTCATTAAAAGCTTTAATTATAATTCCAAATGGTCTACAGACCCATGAAAGATCATTCAACGGATTAGCCATAACATCTACAGCTGATAAAGACACAGGGACAGGGGTGTTCTTTAAAATGGAAGCTTTGGAGACTAGAGACAGTTTCCTTAATTGTAAACATAATCTAACAATGTAAATGAAAATACCTACCACCCTCTGACCCAGCAATCTACAGTGGGGAGTATCTCCTATAGAGATTTCATGTTAAGAACATCTAAGGATGTTTATTGTCGATTTATTTGTAGTGTTGCACTGGAAACAGACCAAGTGCTCATCAAGTGAAAGACTAGATAGACTGTGATTTACACATAGTATAGACTGACGTGCAGCTATTAAAGAGAGGAGTTTAATCTATTCATACAGAGGGACATCTATGAATTACAGACTGTTATGAACAGTAGGTTCCTAATATTAATGAACTCAGGTTCAATTTTCGGGTCTAAAAGATCCCCTGGAGAAGGAAATGGCAACCTGCTCTGGTCTTCTTGCCTGGAAAAGTCCATGGACAGAGAAACCTGGTGGGCTACAGGCCACAGAGTCAGAGGCGACTGAGCGGCTGAACACGTGAACAGTATTAGCCTATTTCTGTAAGAAGAAGAACAAAGAAACCTCAGATATGCGGACAGATGCTTGTATGTCATTAAAGAAACATTTGGAGGGGTACAGTGCAGACTTAATGCATTTACCTCCTGGTGGTGCTAACAGAATATATTTGTTACCTTTGCTTTTCAACTTCTCCCGGCTTCCCCTTCCTCTCACTCTCACCTCTCTATCTCCCGGCAGACTACAAGCAGAGAGCTGACTCCTGGATTTGAGGCAACACTATCTGGATTTGGGAAAAGAAGATTTCAGCTTGCAGACCTCACAGGAGAGGTCATAGGGTCAGTTGTTGAGAAGAAAGAGGTTGGTTTACTGTGAGCAGTGGAAAAGGAGTAAATTGAGATACAGGGAGATATTTTCCCAAACTGGACAAAGCCTAAACCTTTCTCTCTTCAGCCCTCCATTCTTTCCCTTTCTTCTTTCTGCCTTGAGAGAGGCGAGAAGTTAAAATAAGTGGTTTGCTACCGTGGTTTAGAGCAAGACTTCATTGGTCCCCATCAGCCATTTCAGCTAGTTCTCCCAACCAGTGAGGTGATGGCTGGGCTGACAGCAGCAAGACCATCATCACACCTTTAGGAAACCTTGCCAGGCCAGCCACACTTGGCAGGGAGCAGTGGCCCTCACCTGCCCTCCCTGGGTCATGCTCTATAACCAGATGCTTGCATTTGTCTTTGTGCAGGTTCTAGACATTGCACTCATAATAAAGGATTATGTGGAGAGTTTGTTAGCCCAGCTCTAAATTCGTTTGGAGGACTTGTTTTTTAATGACTCTCTAAGACCCAAGTAGCTCAAGTGATAAAGAATCTGCCTGCAATGCAGGAGACCAGGGTTCAATCCCTGGGTGGAGAAGAACCCCTGGAGAAGGGAACAGCAATCCACTCCAGTATTCTTACCTGGAGAATTCCACGGACAGAGAAGCCTAGCAGGCTATAGTTGGAGTTGCAAAGAGTCAGACACGATTGAGCGACACACACACAAAAGAGTCAGACACGATTGAGCGACACACACACACACACACACACACACACACACACACCCAGACACACACACACACACACACACACCCAGACACACACACACCCAGACACACACCCCCAGACACACACACACACACACACACACACACACACACACACACACACACACACACACACACACACCCAGACCCAAGAAGTGCTTCCCAGGTAGTGCTCGTGGTAAAGAACCTGCCTATCAATGCAGGAGACTCGAGTTTGATCCCTCGGTTAGGAAGATCCCCTGGGGGAGGGCATCGCAACCCATTCCAGTATTCTTGCCTGGAGAATCCCATGGACAGAGGAGCCTGGCACGCTACAGTCTGTGGGATCGAAAGAGTCGGACACAACTGAAGCAACTGAGCATGCACCATGCACGCACAAGACCCAGGAGAGTGGAGGAGCCAGGTCTGATGACTCAACTGGCTTGCCATCTCCTGCAGAGAGCTGGCCTGGGCAGAAGTGAAGCTGCCTACCCTTCAGGTTTAACAGGAGGGTGGGGAGGGGAGGGGAGGGTGCCTCAGCCTTGCCAGCCTCAGCACCTCAAAATAGGGCTGGAAAGAACTGCAGACAAACTTAACTTTCCACTAAGGTTCTGGGTCGGACTGCAGGCAAGCACAGGACTGATCTGGCTCAGATGTCTGGCTACCAGCCAACCAGGCACCCAGGCACCCACCCCTCCTGTCTCTCCCTCTGGTATGGGACTCTTGCCAAGAAACATACCACTTAGAGCAATCAGATTACTGATTGTAATCTCAAAAGGGTATAGTTGAGTGAGGGGAAAGGCAGAAGGTGTTTTAGGGGCTACTGGGAAGACAGCGGTGCAGGGGCCACATGGGGAGAAGGGATTCTGGGAGCCTAGAAGGTGGCGAGCTACGCAAGGAGCATTGCTGTAGATATCCTAGGTCCGCCCCTCCCCCTCCTCTGGGAGGCTGTCTTCTTGGCAGACAGCAGATAGATGCATGACAAAGGGGCCCTGATGGCTCTGTCTTGGGGGTTGGGGAGATGGCTGGGGAGGGGCCCCTCCTGGTCCAAAGCACAGCTCCCCACCCCCACCAGGTCCCTTAATCTATCAGGTTTTTTTGGCAGTTAGTGGCTTAGAGGCAAATATAGCTCCAGTTTCAGTGCCCTGTAGATCTTTCATCAGACCTATGGGAAGTCTTGAAATGTACGCATATATTAGTTGCTCAAAAAGTACTCACAGATGAGCTGCAACAGAGGCTATGTGATATGAATTTAGGAGAGAGTTAAAAAAAAAAAAAAAGGCTCAAAGGATTCCCAGATACGACCAAGCTGAAGACAGCAAGCCACAGTCAAGAGGACCCCCAGCAGGACCCCCAGCACCTCAGAAGGCAGATGCTGAGCAAACAGCCTCAGACAGGGAGGGGATGAAGAGATGTCTAAGTCGACAGAGGTCTATGTTCCAGGCTCAGGATTCTGGCCTTCCAAGCTGTATGGAGCTCTGGTTCACAGCCTTTCCGGAGTCCCCCCAATTCACCTCAGAGCCTTCACTTGGAGCAAGTTTGGGGAGCAGACAGACAAACATCATTCCTAGCAGACAGGCAATCTGAAAGCTATTCTCTTGCAAACAGAGAATAAGCACTAAGCCTGCAGTGTGAGCCCTCAGGACCAGCCCAGACCCTGTGGGAGAGCTTAGGGCAGGCTTCCTGCACCTCCACCCCAAGTCGCTCTCCATCTCCCCCTCATCTTTTTGCCGGCCCCCCTAAACAAAGGCCTGGGGGGCTGGGGGAGGGGTAGAAGATGAGGCTGAATGCCTGCGTCCTTTAGAGGGGGACGGATACCTAGGCCCCAGTGGGCGGCCCTGTCTGAGGCTCACAGTCTTTGAGGGGTTGGGGGGGGTTGCTGCAGGAGCTGTTTTAGCTGCTCTGAGGGGGATTCTTGCGAGGGGATTGGGGCTGGGGGTTGGGGGGCAGGAAGCTGTCCCCAGGGGAGCCATCCAGGCCCATTCAAGGGTTGAGCACTTGTTTAGGGTTAGAGCTGCCCCCTCTGGGGACCAGGATTGTCCAGCCAAGGCCATTGTCCGGCCCCTTCCCCCAGTCCCTCCCAAGCCCCTTTGAACCTGAAGTCAGATATTTTTTTTCTCTCCTTCTCCCTCCTAGGCTTTCCCCACCCAGGGCCTAGGGCTGAAGGTCTGGGCTGGTAGGAGGGGGAGGGAGAACCTTCAACTGTGGTTCTAGATATTTGGGTCTCTGAAGAGGGGGGCAAGGAACTTGATGCACGGACCCACAGTGGGGGACCCGTGGTGTGGTGTCCAATCCCTCTGGCTGGACAAAGGTAGGGAGACTCAGGCCTAGTCAGTCCAGAGCCCCTCCCCTAGAAGGGAAAGTAGGGTTTCCATCCCTGGGTCTGGTAGGTGAGGGGCCTCTGGAATCAGGAAAGCTGGGGATGGATGGAAGCTGGTCTGGCAGCCTGCCCCTGGTGATAGGGTGGATTTTAGCAGGCTGGGCAGAGGGGTGCCAGGCATCACAGTTTTGAAAAGTGAAAGTGTTAGTCATGTCCGACTCTTTTCAACCCACGGATTGTAGCCCGCTGAGTTCCTCTGTCCATGGGATTTCCCAGGCAAGCATACTGGAGTGGGTCGCCATTCCTTTCTTCAGATCTTCCCAACCCAAGAATACAAGCATTGCAGGCAGATTCTTTACCATCTGAGCCATCAGGGAAACGAATCTGGCCAGTTGTCTAAATGGGAACTGCCTAGGTTCCTGGACTGGGATACTGGAGGACAATGGGGAAGGAGCCTGTTAAGAATTGAGGAGTAGCCCCAGTGGGACTTGACACATACAGCATAAATGTTTGAGGAGTTGAAAGGGTGGCTGGGCTCGGGTGAGGAGACAGTGCCAGGGTGTCTGGAGAGGGGTCCGGAAGAACGTGCAGGGGGCATGGAAGGGACCCCTCACCCCTGGTATGTGTGAGCCTGGGGAGGGCTGGGCAGCCTGTTGGGAGCTGGAAGTGAAGGCCCGCATGGGGGACCTGCGCCGAGAGCCTAGGAGTCTGGGGCCTGGGGAGGCGCCTGGGTGGAGATCCCTGGCTTTCCCCTTCCAGACACCACTGCCACCAGCAGGCAAACACCCTCCGCCTCAGTTTCTCCCACCCCCACCGTCCCTTCCCCCACCCATCCAGGGGGCGGGGCCAGAGGTCAAGGCTAGTGGGTGGGATTGGGGAGGGAGAGAGGTGTTGAGCAGTCTCTAGGAGATCCCTCGTTTTCCTAGGCCCCCGGCTCGGGGTGCCTTCCTTCCCCATGGCGGGACACCTCGCTTCTGACTTCGCCTTCTCGCCCCCGCCGGGCGGTGGAGGCGATGGGCCGGGAGGGCCAGAGCCGGGCTGGGTTGATCCTCGGACCTGGATGAGCTTCCAAGGGCCTCCTGGTGGGTCGGGGATCGGACCGGGGGTTGTGCCCGGCGCCGAGGTGTGGGGGCTTCCGCCGTGCCCCCCGCCCTATGACTTGTGCGGAGGGATGGCCTACTGTGCGCCGCAGGTTGGAGTGGGGCCGGTGCCCCCAGGCGGCCTGGAGACCCCTCAGCCCGAGGGCGAGGCGGGAGCCGGGGTGGAGAGCAACTCCGAGGGGGCCTCCCCGGACCCCTGTGCCGCCCCCGCAGGCGCCGCGAAGCTGGACAAGGAGAAGCTGGAGCCGAACCCTGAGGAGGCGAGTGAACTGCTGAGGGCGGGGGTCCGGTGACCGCGCAGGCCGGGGGCGGCCACGCGAGGAGAGGTGGTCGGGGACCCAAGGAAGGGAGCAGGCGGAGACGGCTCCCCGGGCCAGGGACCGGTGTGTGGCGGCTGCAGGCCGCTCTGAGCTGGAGCCAGGTGGGAGCCAGGGGCCGGAATTTAAGGGAGAACCGCAGGTGAGGGCAGGGCGGCCTGGGGCAGTCGGAAGCCGGCCTTGCTTCCCCCCTCGGCCCTTGTCAAGTAGGTCCTTCCACTTCCTAGGTCTGACCTGGGTCGGGTCACTCATTACCAGCCAGCACCAGCCAGCACCAGACCTAGCTTGGGGTCTGAGCCCCTTCTACCCGGATCCCTTCTGGGAAATTTGCGCCTTATCAGACCTGGGATCTCGGGCCTTAGGGTTAAGTGTGGCCTGAGGGTGAAAACAGTGCTTATCCTGGGGTTATTGTTCCTGAGAGTCTAGGGTGTGACTGGTTTCTGATAGAAGCTCCTGTTTGGGCTGTGTGGATGTGTGGAGTCTGGGTTTTCCTTCCATCAAGTTTAGGGCTTGTCTTCCCTTGACCTCTGCCTTGCACCCAATGAGTCACGATCAGGCAGAGCGCACACCCTGACACCACCCCCTTATAAGAAAGCTGGAACACCAATTTCAGCCGTAATTACATAAGCAGTGTACAGGGGGAGAAAAGGGGAACAAGTCATCTGCCGGCCATTCCTCAAATGGAGGGTTTGCTGAGGGACTGAAGTCTTCTCCATCTAACCCGCTGGGGACTATTAAGGATGTATCTTCTAGTCTGAGGAAGAGACAAGTGCAAGCAATTAGAGATCAAGTACTAAGCCTTTAGACCTCTCCGGAGGAGGTGTGATTGGTTTCAGCTGACCAAGTAGCTCTAGACGCTCTTTGCTGGAGGCGACTGCTGAGCCTTGAATAATAATGGCTGCCAATTGTGGTCCATTTCCTAAGTGCCTGGCTGTGGGCTCAGTTTCTACATCATTATCTCATTAACTGGCAGAAAATCTCCTAGGGAGGTATTATTAGCCTGTTTCACGGGTCTTAACTGCTAAATGGTGCAGCTGGACTTTGAACTGGGGTTTATCTTACTTCAAATCCCCAAAATATGATTCAGAAAAGCCAAGATGGGAAGACCTGACATTTACAGATTTGCAACATTGGTTGAGCAGAAGTTGAGTTTTACAGGACTGATGTCCCATCAAATAGTGGGTTGGCCACAAAGTTCATTCATGCTTTTCTATAACCTCTTACAGAGAAGCTCAAATGAACTTTTTGGCCAACCCAATACTTCTTTAGGTTTCTAGGACTGCACAGAGGCCTGGCTACTCTTTTCCATCTTCTGGCCACTGGCCTGCATTGGAGAGGCTCCATTCATCCCCCTTTGCTCTGTCTACCTTTCCTTTCATCCACTGTCAAGGCTCAAATGTCTTGTAGACATAACCACCACGTGTTCAGTCTCCTGGGATGGCTCCCTGCACTGCCCCCTCCCTGCCCATTACCCAGAAACTCAAGGCTCAAACTTGTCATCCTCATTCCTTTCACATCCTTACATCCAGTCCTTTGGAAATACTGCGATCTTTACCTTGGATAGACATTTTGGTCCCATTCGCCATCATCTATGCTGGGATTGCTGCAGTTGCCTCCTTACTCTGTGGTCAGTACATCAACTGGAGTTAATCAAGAGTCAGGTCATTTCACTGCACAAAACCCTTCAGCGACTTTCCATTTCTCTGAGTAAAACTTAGTCATGGTGGCAGTTGCAGGATCTGCCCTGCTCACTTCTCTGATCGCATCAGCTCCCCTTCCCTTTCCTCAGTCCTCTCACCCTCCCCTGGCCATGCTAGCTTTGTTACTGGCCTTGCTGCTGACTTTGCTACTGCCCACCTCAGGGCCTTTCCATTTGACTCCTTCCTTTTGCTCAAACATGACCTCTGACTCTCTTATTCAAAATTGACCCTTTCCCCATAATTCCCTACTCTGCTTTACTTTTGTCCATAGCACTTCTAACCTACTGAATAAGAATTATTTCATCACAATGAAAGCTCTATGGGGCCAGGGTTTTTTGTCTACTTTGTAGCCACTGGCTTACAGAAGGTGCCTAATAAATCTGTGAAATTTGTCAATGAGGATGCTTTTATATTGCAAGAAAACAAATAAAAATATTTTATTTAAAAATAAGGGATAATCAGGTTTTTAAAAAATTGGGCACTAACTATATAAAAAACACTTTATTCATACCTCGTATGACATCTGTTTTGTAGTGTGGATGTGTTTGTGAACGTGCATATTTTGTTGTGGTTTGTGGGACCTTCAAAGTAATCTGAGAGAATCAGAGACATGGTGCTCTGTATTTCTCTAGATGCAAAACTTCCTCAAACTGGGGTTAATAAGAGTCAGAAGCTTTTGTGAGTACTAAAGAACTAAAAGGCAGGGCCCCCCTTCCTAACCTGACATGTGTCCTCCTTGAGGTTAGGGCTTCTCTTTGCATCATTGAATGGTGTTCTGCTTCTGGTGGGTGTGTTGCTTTCTGGGCTAGATGACATTTGTGTTATTTCTGGTTGTTAGGTGGGCAGGCTAGAGGCAGAGATACTCTCACATACCTCGGGGCCCCAATGGAAGAGGGGGTGAGGTAGATAGCTGTCATATGTTCTTACATATCCTCTTCCTCTTAAAATGCAGTCCCAGGACATCAAAGCTCTTCAGAAAGACCTTGAACAATTTGCCAAGCTCCTAAAGCAGAAGAGGATCACCCTAGGATATACCCAGGCTGATGTGGGGCTCACCCTGGGGGTTCTCTTTGGTGAGTCTCCTACAGCATGTTTTGACCCACAAAACACAGGGGGACTACATCTGCCCTGGAACAAACATCCCTGAAATGGGGACTTTCCTCTCCACCAAGGGAGTGGTGGAGGGTGGAGTTGGGGGGAAGGTACTTGACATGGACTTTTGAGTTTCTCTGGGAGGAGTAGCCAGCGTGGGGTCTTGGAAGGGTGGGAACAGGCGGCAAGGCCTGTGTCGGTCTTGTGGCAAAGGGAGCCTACCTGCTACCTCACCTTGCTTCTTCCAACCCACCTCCCCAGGAAAGGTGTTCAGCCAAACGACTATCTGCCGTTTTGAGGCTTTGCAGCTCAGTTTCAAGAACATGTGTAAGCTGCGGCCCCTGCTGCAGAAGTGGGTGGAGGAAGCTGACAACAACGAGAATCTGCAGGAGGTGAGGGTGGGAGGGATGCACAGGGACGGCCCTATCTCAAGTCTGATTTCCACTGCTTTCGTCTCTGGCTGGCAGCGCGCCCTCTGGGAGCCAGTGGCCCTCAATGGCATGAAGTGTGATTCCTCTGTTCTGCTGAGAGAAGGTCCAGGATCACTTGTCTAAACCTATCTTTCCAGGATCTTTTTCATACCTCCTGGCCCTGGTGACAACTGGCTGCTGCTCCTGAATAGTTGGCTCTTGAGTCACTGTCCCCGATACTGGTCCTTAGCAGGTTTAGGGCTTGCCCACCCATTTCTTTCCTTGTCATCTCCTCCCCACCTGCTCAGATATGCAAGGCAGAGACCCTTGTGCAGGCCCGAAAGAGAAAGCGGACGAGTATTGAGAACCGAGTGAGAGGCAACCTGGAGAGCATGTTCCTGCAGTGCCCGAAGCCCACCCTGCAGCAAATTAGCCACATCGCCCAGCAGCTCGGGCTGGAGAAGGACGTGAGTGCACCTGCCCCTGTCCTTGTGTGTGCCGTCTCCTCCCCGGTCACACCTCCCAGGTCTCAGGACCAAATGCCCCTCCTGTGTCCTCCACTCCTAGGTGGTCCGAGTGTGGTTCTGCAACCGTCGCCAGAAGGGCAAACGATCAAGCAGTGACTACTCCCAACGCGAGGATTTTGAGGCTGCTGGGTCTCCTTTCGCAGGGGGACCCGTATCCTTTCCTCTGGCGCCAGGGCCCCCTTTTGGCACCCCAGGCTACGGGGGCCCTCACTTCACTACGCTGTACTCTTCGGTCCCATTCCCTGAGGGTGAGGCCTTTCCCTCGGTGTCTGTCACCGCTCTGGGTTCTCCTATGCATTCAAACTGAGGTGCCTGCTCACCCCAGGAATAGGGGGCAGAGGAAGGGGAGAGCTAGGGAGAGAACCCTGGGGTTTGTACTAGGGCTTTGGGATTAAGTTTTTCATTCACTAAGAAAGGAATTGGGAACACAATGGGTGTGGGGGCAGGGAGTTTGGGGAAACTGGTTGGAGGGAAGGTGAAGTTCAGTGATGCTCTTGACTTTAATCCCCACATCACTCATCACTTTGTTCTTAAATAAAGAAGCCTGGGACCTAGTAGGTGGATATTTTTGTCTTTGGTTTATCCTCTAGTTATTGAAGAGTGGATAGGATATTTAATAGTGGGTATTAACAGCTCTCCGACCTAAATGACCCCGAAACAAAAGTTGCTGTTTACACTGCGCAGTCACAATGTCAGAGGGAGGTGTGGGGTTGGATCCTAAGTTTATATGGACAGGGCTCTTTATAAGTGTGAGCTAGTTCTTAGGAACCTCTGACTTGCGGTCCTGCAGAAATTGGAGATGAACACCTTTGCCCAAAGATGCAGTTATTACATAGTCCGTTCCCTATTAGGATCTGGTTTTTTGCTTTCCTCCATTCTTCTCTGTAGTCCTCAGTGGCTTTGTGCTAAGAAATCAAGCCTTTACTCATTTCTTCTATCACCCCAACCAGAAACTCCACTTTGTGCTTTCTTGATACTGGGATCCATTTGGTTTTCACTTAAGGTTTTTGCCTTGTCTGTGCCTCACCTACCACTACACACACTTTAGACCTGACTCTGCCACTTCCTAACTGGGGCTCTTCCTCTGGAGCTTTTCCTTGATCTGTAAAAACACTTGGGTTGGTAAGTCTAAGTAGAGAAGGAAGGGGATGGACATGCAGGTTGCAAGAAGATAGGTCAAGACAGGACTTTCCTAGTAAGAACTATAGAGACACTGCTTTGACAGTGTGCTGACTTGGTGTGCAACTCAGAAGAGACTCAGTGGAGCATATGTGGGTTGTATCGATCCTGGACCAGGCTGACATCTGCTCTAGCTGGTGTCTCAGGTTCTCTTCTTGGTAGTACTGATGAAACTTGTAGAAGTTCCACCACCCTCATGAACTTGATCAAATTCAAATGACATTTTAATGGCAGTGAATGTTTCCTTTTAAATTAGCAACTGTAATTACCTAGATTCCCCTTTTCCTGTCTTCCTCTGCCTCATCTGCTTGTCTCTTCCTGTAAGTATCTGAATTTATTTTCCAGACTAACCAACTCCATTCTCTCAAGAACTGGAAGGCAAGGATTATCAGACCCACACAAAGAGTAAATACCTTAGAGCGTATGAAGCTGCTCATTATTTATTTGGAAATGGAAGCAAAGCTCTGAGAAGTCAGGTCATAGTCATTGTGGTCAGCAGCAGGACCACCCACAATGTAAGGAAGTTTGGGGTCTGTGCTCTAGGTTTTCCCAGAAATGCCTTAGGGATACCATCAAAAACATTAAGAACTTGCTTGTTCAAGGCTGGGGCTTATAACTTCCCAGGCATGACCTCTACAATTGATGGGTGCTCTTGACCACAGACATTCGAGTATCCATGACAAGGACCTACAGCTTGTGACAGTGGGAATTTCCAGCTCACTGGTAACTTCCTGGAGGCAGCAATATCTTTGGCAGGAAGCCATCTCTTCTGTCACCTTGGCCACAAGGCCCTGCTCCAGGCCTTGAATTGATAATCCACAGGAGTGGACCCTTCTCCTGAGTCATTCCCTCCTGGAGAGGCAAGGATAGAAGAGGGCAGCTCTTAGGACCCATTGGCACCCTCAGTGTCCACCCCTGGACTGGAGGTGCTGGCTCTGTCCTCTGGTGCTTTGGCGGTGGGCCTTAGGTCTGGATGCCTGCACGACAGCCTGGGCACCGGAAGTCGGCCTCCCTGGCAGCCTGAATGCTGCAACCAACACAGGCCACGTGGAACCAGATGTCACAGCCATCACACTGAACCCAGGCCACTGTCTCTTCTTGGGGTAGGCAGCAACAAGGGGCTGCACAGGGCTCCCCGCCCCCAACTGCAGGGGGAGCCCTGGAGTTGCTCAGTGGGTGCTTCCGAGGACGCCCGCGTCGATTTCTGAAGGAAGGGACACAAAAACCAAGGTCACTGGAAACCTGTAGAAGCCTGGAACTTCTCCCCTGGATAACTGTAGAGGGACCCCATAGAGATTCACTAGACTAATGGTGAATCTGGCTAGCACAGCTAACCCAGATCTTGTCATCACAACAGCTGTTCCACCTCCCATCCCCACCACCCACGCATTTAGGTACATCTCAACCTAGGGCTCTAAAAGAACCAAAGGCAGTGAAATAAAGCCAAGTTCACTTACCCACTGGGTGTCGGCGGGGTTTTCTCTACACGGAGTTTTTTCCTAGGCTCTGGCAGGACTGGTGAGGGGCTCTTGGGAGCCTCTCTCTCATCATCCAGTTCTTCCAATACGCGGTGAGCCGACTTCCTCCGGTTTCTTGGGGGTGGGGCAGAAGGGGCAGTCCCCACTTGCCCGGTGGGAGTGGGAACCGGCGGACTCTGTGGCCCACCCCCACTCCGTGAGAAGGTGAGGGGCTGCGAGTGGAGCTTGCTGAGGCTGCCAATGGAGTTGAGGATCAGCGTTGCTTTGGGGGCTGGGGAGAGGGTGCTGAGCGGACGCTGTGGAGCCCCCTGGGAGGGCAGCATGGGCCGGAAACCAACCCCGGTTCCCTCTTCTCCCCTAGACCGTGGGGTAGTAATGGCAGCAAAATCTTGAGGTTTGACTCGGACTTGCTGAAACAAGTAGAACTCTGAAGGGCTGGTTCCTGGGGGCCCTTCAGGGCCAAAGGTCAGAAGATCACCATCATTCAACTCCAGCCTGTGACCCCTTGGGAGTCGGACATTATTGACCAAAGTCCCTGTTGATTATGGGGCACCAGACAGATACAGAGAACGACAAAAACAAACGACTGGTCAGCAGTGGAGAAATCTGGTCCTGTCTGGTTTTCTGGGAAATATGAGGAAGAACACATGCATGTCATGAAATCCTCACATTCTAAGTCCCTCAGTAAGTAGGTGTCATCAGATAAGAAACTCCCTGGGAGCTAAGAATTTTTTTTTTTTCCCTATGCTCTCCCTCAAGGCACATGGAATGAACTTCCCTCAATCCACTGAGGTTTGGGTCTCAGAGATGCTCACTCTCAGTTCCAATTAACAGCATAGCTCAGACTATCTGAGTTCAAATCCAAATTCCACCATTTACCTGTCACGTGACCCTGGACAAGTCAGCCTCTTTATGCTTCACTTTCTTTGTAAAATGAGGCATTTGTGCTCACCTATATTTAATGCACATAAAACAGGTTTTGGCGCATAATAATAAACAGGAAATGAATGTCGGCCAATTGAAGTTATCTAATCCCCACAACACTCCTCACTTTCAAAGACATATTTTAGCTAAGAGGAAACTAAGACCTAGAGAGGTGAAGTGGCAGGTCTGAGTGATGTTACCAGGGCCCAACAGCAGAACTCGTAAACCCAGGCCTCCTGAGGCTGCCTAACTGCCTCCAAGTCAGGGAGTAACGCCCATGTCCGGATAATTAAAAGATAATTCAACATAAAACACAACTGCCCTAAGGCAAGGACAAATGTCTAAACAATCTGGAAACTGAAGTCTAAGCTTGCCCCCTCACTGCCCACCATGGTCTCAGAACATCCCCACTGTGATGCCCCAGTCTGTGGATCTATCTCCCACCCACTCTATGAGCTAAACAGGATCAGCCCCACAAAGAGCTTCCGACACTGCACATTTCTGGTGGAAAGACAGAAGTCTGCATGACAACCGTCCATCCAACCTGATGGGGAGTTTGGGAGGCCGGCAGAGTCCCTGTGGAGTCTCTTAATTCATTCCAGCCCAAAACTGCGACTGCCCCGGCATAAGGCTGCTCTGCTCACTCCTCACCTTGGCTGCTGTGGTTCTCCAGGCTGACCCTCCAGTCATCACCCTGGCGCTCCGCATGCAGCTCTGCGTGGACCCCAGAGATGAAGCCTGGCTCGTGCTGTGGCCGCAGGGTCACATCACAGAGGTCGGCCCTGCAGCCCAAACGGTAGGTGCAGCCAGCTCCACTGGGGGGGTGGAAGGTGTGGAGATCGACACCCTTGCCGACCCCTATGCGCAGCAGCTGGAAGCAGGGCAGCATGGGCGGGGCCCCCTCGGCACCACCTCTTCACTTCAGGAATCCATCACCTTGTCCACTTTCCTGGGCCGTGCACAGCTGGCCTAAATTCACTTTCCGTCTGATGCAAACTTGAGCTATCCTTTGTGCAATTTCGACTTTGAGCACACTCCCTGAGTAGGGCAAATTCAGGGTGCACGGAGCCTAGGATGCGATGTAAAATTGGCTGTCAACAGCTTTGCAACGGAAAAAATTTGGTGAAAATTCCAGTGTAGTGCAAAATAGAAGGCGTCCTGTGGCACGAAGTTGAATCGGATCCTCAGGCCGCAAAATGTTCCAGGAGCCTTCAATCTGGGCAAGTCAACAATACATTAGGCAGCTTATAGGGAAATTCGAACTGTAGGTGTCGGGGGGCGGGGGAGGGGCGCTGCTTCTGTGTGATATACTAACTTGCCACTTCAGTGTAATTTAGAGATGAGAAGCTTCTTCCTGTCAAACCTGCTTTTCCTAATAGAGTAACCCTCCTGCTAGCTCACGCTTCACTCTTCTAACCAATTCCTCATTCATAACTAGCTAGCTTGAACCCCAGTGGGAAAATGTACTCAGTCACCCCTCAAACGCAGTGCAAACGGGGCTCTACGTTGTCCAACAAAGTGGATCTAAACCCCTGCTTTCTGGTTTCTCCAGGTGGGATAAAAACAGAGGAAAGGGCTTCCCGGGATGATTCAAGACAAATCCAGCCTTTTCCCTCCCCGCCCCAGCCCGGATTCGTATCTACCGCGCTGTGCAGTCTCGGAATGGTTCCCTCTCCAGGTAATGCCAGCCTATGCCGCAGCCCAGGACCTCTCGGGATCGGCCGGGGTTGGTGCTCCTGCGGCTGTTTGACAGCAAAGAAGCCAGGGCCAGGAGGGGCGCGGTCTCCGCGCGCGGGCATCGTCGACCCCGCCTTCGGAATTCCCGGGTCCGGACTTCGAGCGGAGTGAGCGCGTCCCCCGAGCCGTTTCTGATTGGCCATCTCTTTTGCCTTCCTTCTCTCCATTGGGCGACGCGCTGGGATCTCCCGCCTTCCGCGTTTTCTGATTAGTTCACAAGTTTTCCCGGGTTCCCGGAGTTGGGAGGAGCCGCCAGGGCGCGGAGAAACCCCTAACGCCTTAATTGGGCCTGGCTTTAGACGCTACTGCGCCTGCGTGCGCCGCTTCCCCGCCTCCTTCCGGAGAGGTAACCCTTCAGGCTTAATAGCGTCCCGCCAACCTGCCCGCTTTGCGCAGGCGCGGCCAGGGATCCAGGCAGCGACTGGGAGCTAGGTGTAGGGGGTGTGGCCAAAGGGCTGTGGGGTCTCTCGCGCTGGGTAAGGGACATTCGGGAAGAGTCAGTTGGGGGCGGGAAGGGGCTGAGAGGGGGTGCAGGGGTGGGTTCAGGGGTCCACCGGGCGGAGGGGTGTAAGGGCAGGGTAAAGGAACAAATGAGGTGGTCAGAACAGCCTTAGAGCTCAGCGTCCAGCAGGGCGAAGACTCGGGAGGATCTGGGAGAGAGGAGGGAGGGAGTGCAGGCTACTGAGACATGAGAGGGTGAGGGGCCAGCATGATTCCTTCAGGATAAAAGCAAATAGTGATGTAGGGAGGGATAGGGATCCCAGATTGGGAGAAAAATAGGTGAATTCGGGTGGGAGGGTGGGGAGATCTTGACAAGCCCTCTCTGCTCTAGGACTCTGGAGAGGCAGGTGGGAGGCAGGAATGGAAGCTGAAGGGACGATAGAGAGAAACTGAGTGGAAAGTTGCTGGCACGGTTTGGATAAGATGTCCGAAACTAGCTGGCTTTTCTGCTAAGGAGTCCAGGCTGCCTGGATTCCCCCAGGGGTTCTGGGGAGGCATTCTGTGCTACATGTGGCCGCATTCATCAGGGGCCAGGCCTTGGGCCAGCGCTCTAATAGGGAAGGACCCGGGAGTCATGGCTTGGTGGTGTCTGGATGGGCTTCCCCAAGGTCTTGGTGAGCCATGGAGAGAACTCTGGAGACTGGGCTCACGGCCCCTGCATTGCATACCTCAATTGTCACCTTCATCCAGGAACTGCAGAGACCATAGAAACTTAAGGAGGAGGGTAAAGGCACTGTCCCGAATTCTAAACGTATGAGTAAAACTTCACAGCCCCTCAGCCTGTCTCAGTAAATTCTCTCCACCTCATGGCTGTTGCCATAGTCTGTCAGGAACCAGACTGAGACAAGCAAGGGATCTTGGGGTACTTCCTGCTTCTTTTGGGAAGTAGAATAAGAAAAGCTAAGAGTCGTATGGACCTGGCTGTTATTTAAGGATTATGACTTTGTTATTGTAGGGGCTCTCTTTTTGGAAGGAGGCCTGAAAATTGAATTGGAGTGTCCTTGTTTCTCCTATTGTTCAGGGGGGCATAGATGGCTGTACACCGACTCTAGAGACTTCAAATAACGTGGAGATGTTTCGACCTTCAGGTCAGTGGGACCTGGCATGGGGACTGGTGATTGTGTCTCCCTGGAGAACTGAGTACCTTTGTCCTTACGATTCTTTAGGTTCCACTGGGCTGATTCCCCCATCCCACTTCCAAGTTCGGCCCCTTCCAACACTGCCGAGAATGGCTCCCACATGGGCCTCAGACACTCCCCTGGTCCAGCGCCCAACCCATCAAGATGTTTTAGAGAGGCGGCCAGACAACCAGAGACCTCAAGTGACCATGTGGGAACAGGAAGTTTCTGGCAAAGGGCAGGAACCAGAATGGAGAGGCAGGTATGGATCTAATGTTACTGTTCTCTTGGACTTGCTTGCCAATGACCCTTCTTGACTGTAATGGAGTCCTTACCCTCTTTCAACCCTTAGTTCCACAATTTGCTCATTTTTTTTTTAGAAGCAATTGTTGGTGTCTACAATGCATAAATAATAGCAGTGTGCTAGATGCTAGGGACAAAGATAACAAAAATAAATAAGATATCTTGATATCAAAGAATTTTAAATCCTAAGGGAAGAAATTGGTTGACCCACAGCTGATTGTACTAAGCGTAGTATAAGGCAGGCTGAAGAAGTGTGGGCTGGGTATACAGACTGGGTGCTGTAGTAGTACGAGTTCATCTGGTGGAGCTGGCCATGCTCTCTGTCAGTGTGTTGTCTGTGAAAATTCTTATTCTTGATGTTTCATGTGAGTCTTTTTCCAAATGTACTGGACCATCCTTCTGCCATTTTGTTCCTGAGCAGGATTGCAGTTGGGTCTACTTTGGGCCCTGTCAAAGGGAAAGAAGGAGGATGATGAAAGGGGAGCGTGAGAGTGTCAGGGGATGGAGACTCTGTGGCTTGTTTGGCTACCCCCTAGGGGTCCTTTGTCCAGTCACTTAATTTCTGTAGGCTACGGATCCTGTAAAAAGGTGTTGGGGAGTCCAGTGGTTAGGATTCCAAGCTTTCACTGAAGGACACATGTTCAGTCCTTGCTTTGGGATCTAAGATCCCATAAGCTGCACGGCACAGCTGAAAAAAAATTTTTTTTACAGTGCTCTGGTTCTGGGCCTCAGTGAGGGAACTGTGTCAAGAATCATCTTATAAGCTGGTTTCAGCTCTCTAGAGGTTGGGACTTTGTGATTTATTGAGATGCTGCCCTCTCAGACTTCTCATGCACGATATCTAACAGTTAAATAATCTCAACTGGCGCCTGGCCTTGCCATACTGATATTGGAAGCCATCACCTCTCTTTGTACCTCCATCAAACTTTTCCCTGCCCTTAAGTCAGAATTCAGCAGTCTCAGTGTCCTTCAGACTTCTCCAATTCAGAATGTGTAGCCTAATGATGTGGAGAAGACGATGGCACCCCACTCCAATACTCTTGCCTGGAAAATCCCATGGACGGAGGAGCCTGGTAGGCTGCAGTCCATGGGGTTGCTAAGAGTCGGACACGACTGAGCGACTTCACTTTCACTTTTCACTTTCATGCATTGGAGAAGGAAATGGCAACCCACTCCAGTGTTCTTGCCTGGAGAATCCCAGGGACAGGGGAGCCTGGTGGGCTGCCGTCTATGGGGTCGTACAGAGTCGGACACGACTGAAGCGACTTAGCAGCAGCAGCAGCAGCAGCAGCCTAATGATGTGCATGTGTGATGGTTAACACATCTGTCTGTATATTGCCTTCAAGAGAGGTTATGGTCCGTGAACTCAGCTAGCTTTTCAGGTCCTGTGGACCCAGATATGCTTAGTAGGGCTGCCTTGAATGATGATGGTGACGGAATGCAGAGATCCCCATGGCCCAGCTTCATTCCCTGCCATCTCTCCACATAGGAGCAGAGGGATCCTCTCCTCTTCTCTTGTCTCCATTCATGCCTTGGCCGCTCTCACCACCTGACTAACCTGTCTCACCTATGCTTACTTGTCTCTGAAGGTGCACGGAACTGGCAGGGTCACAGGCCCTGAGTCAGCAGGCTGAGCTGATCTCTCGACAGCTGCGAGAGCTGCGGCGGCTGGAGGAAGAGGTCCGGGTGCTACGGGAGACCTCGCTGCAGCAGAAGCTGAGGCTGGAGGCTCAGGCCGTGGAGCTGGAGGCACTGGCACGGGCGGAGAAGGCTGGCCGCGCTGAGGCTGAGGGCCTGCGTGCCGCTCTGGCTGGGGCCGAGGTTGTCCGAAAGAACCTGGAAGAAGGGAGCCAGCGGGAGCTGGAGGAGGTTCAGAGGCTGCACCAAGAACAGGTGAATGTGGGTGTGGGGAAGGCTTGGCTGCCCAGTGGGGAGCTAGGCGGGAGCTCCCCAGCAAAGAGCAGGCTTTGCCGAAAACAGCGATGAGGTGTTTGGTGAAGGTAAAAAAATACAGGTGACCTGGAAAGAGGGAGAACTTGGGTGTGTTGGTCATATTCAGATTGCCCTTTTCCACTCAGACTCAGGTGACCTCCCATCACCTGAAGCCCTGCTTCCTCTTCCAGGGGGAAGTAGTTTGTCTTCCTACTTTACTCCAAGTACCCAGTTCATCTGGGAGCACTGGGAAGGGGAGTGAGGGGTGTGGGAGGGGTCCTGAGGTGGACTGGGAAGGGGAGATTATTCAGTCATAAGGCATGTAGCCATGCTCCCTCTTTGCCATTCCTGAGACAAGAGCTGGGACACTGGGGTGAGCAAATCAGTCAACTCCCTGTCCTCGTGGGTGGAGCTGACAACCCAGTGGAAGACACACACATTCAGTGCCTTATTTAACTATAATTAATTACCTGTGATCGGGAGAAGTACCATGAAGGAGGACAAAGGAGCCCCACTGGTCGAGGGGCTGGGGAAGGTCACCCAACTAGTTCGGAAATGGAACCATAAAGATACTGAAAGAAAATGAGGGTGAATTCCTTTGTGACTTGGGGATGGGAAAGACTTTCTACCTATGAATCAATCCAGAGCCATTAAAGAAAAGATTGACATATATTGACTTTATAATACCAAACTTAGGAATGACAGAGTAGAATCAGAGGGTAAATCATGGGCTTCCCTGGTGGCTCAGCTGGTAAAGAATCAGCCTGGAATGCGAGTGACCTGGGTTCGATCCCTGGGTTGGTGAGAAGGAAATGGCAACCCACTCCAGTATTCTTGCCTGGGAAATCCCATGGGCATTGGAACCTGACGTTATAGTCCATGGGGTCACAAAGCATCAGACACGACTTAGCAACTAAACAACAACAAAAGGGTGAATGATAAACTGGGGGAGAATATTTCCAGGTCATACCACAATAAAAAGTTAATATCCCGACTATGTAATGTGTGCCTAGAAACCAATAAAAGAAGGACAGCAATCCAGTCGAAAAATGGACAAAGGGGGTCGTTCAAAAGAAAGCTCTTTTCAGTTCATGAAAGATGCTTAATGATAAGCAGTCGACATTTGTGTTAAATCAGAGTTGGCTGGTGGGTAGGCCTGGGGGGAGGCGATGGGCTGGTGCATGTAGATGTGCATGGGAGGGGGCCAGAGAGGCTTGAGCACAAGCGACAAGACAGGCTCTGGGGCTGTGCTGGAGTGTGAGGCCTTGGGCCCGTTCAATTTTATAGTTTACCTTAAGAACAGTGGGCAACCATTGAAAGGTTTCAGCAAGGAAATGACATGATCAGATTTGTATTTTATATGTAGAAGTTTTGTGATTCGTGTCCAAAAAGCTCACGGTGACTGTGGTATGGAGACAGGGCTAGAGGCAGGCAGGCCGGAAGTGAGGGCAGCCATTTCCACTCCTTCGCCCACCACAGCATGACTCCTTCAGCGTATCTGACACCTTTACCACTGCTGGAGGTACTGTGAGAAAGAGACAAGCTCTTGCCTTCCTGGCTTCCTTCCAGCTGGCAGGAAGTAAATAGTAAGCAGGTGCAGAAGCAGGATCAGTTTGTAATGATACGTGCAGGAAGGGCACGAACAGATGACGGGACTGGGTGGGGGGTGGGTGGGGAGTAGCGGCCCCGGGAGGCGATGTCATGGAGATCTGAGGAGCTGGGGGAAGCAGGCTTCTGGGTAGACGCTGAGGTGGTAAGGAGCAGACTTGTTGGGAGTTCGGGGGGCGGATGATGAGAGAGCACTGTGGCTGCAGCAGAGTGGGCAGTGGAGAGACAGGATGTGAGCTCAGAGGCTAAGAGCTGGCAGAGGCCAAGGCATGACACAGGCTTCACAGACCCAGGGCAGAAGCTGGTCTGAACGCCGTGGGAAGCCACTGGAGGATTCTAAGACCGCTCAGAAGATTGTTGCCATTGTCCAGGCCAGAGATGAGGTGGTTTACCTCAGGCTGGTGGCCCTGGATATGGAGAGAAGTGACAGTATTCTAGGGGGAGGCCTGACAGGAGGTGCTGATGGCCTGGAGGGTGATGGGAAGTGAAGCGCCAAGGATGGTCTCTGTTTTGCTGTGTGCAGTTAGATGATTTCTCGGGTGATTGTCCAGGGTCACAGAAAGTGGGAGTGAAGGCCAGTGATGAAGCAGGGGGTGGATTTGGAAAGCCCAAGTGTGGGCCAGCTGGCCCCTGCTTAGTCCTCCCTTCTCTCTGTAGCTCTCTTCCTTGACCCAGGCTCACCAGGAGGCCCTTTCCAGTTTGACCAGCAAAGCTGGGAGCCTGGAGAAGTCTCTGAATAATCTGGAAACCCGAAGGTCAGGGGAAGCCAAGGAGCTGGCTGCGGCCCAGAGGGAGGCCGAGCTGCTGCGGAAGCAGCTGAGGTGAGTTCCGGGAGGTGGGCGACCCAAGGAGGATCTGGCAGTTGGCGGGTTGGTGGGGAAAGTGGGTCTCCAGGGTGGCCCCCTGATGGCTCCTCTGCTCCCACCCCAACCCTAGCAAGACCCAAGAGGACTTGGAGGCTCAGATGACCTTAGTTGAGAACCTGAGGAGGTATGTGGGGGAGCAAGTCCCTCCGGAGGTCCGCAGCCAGGCATGGGAATCAGAGCGACAGGAGCTTCTAGAAACCGTCCAGGTGAGAGTGCTCGGCCTGGGACAGAACACGGGGGCTCAAGTCCTGGGCAAGGGCCCCTGGAGAAGAACACAGGCCCCGGGAGAAAAGGCAGTGCCGTCGAGGGGTGCACAGGTTGGGCGCCACCGGAGGGCCACTCGCAGACCTGATGGAGGTGGCTGCCCGCTGTCCCCACCCCGCCCGCAGCACCTGCAGGAGGACCGGGACAGCTTGCACACCACCACCGAGCTGCTGCAGGTGCGCGTGCAGAGCCTCACACACATCCTCTGCATGCAGGAGGAGGAGCTGGCCCGGAAGGTAGGCCCCTGGCCCAGGCCCCTCGGCCCCTGTGCACGGGAGGGGTTGGTGTGCCAGTCCCAGAACCTGCTGACATCTTTCTTCCCCTGAACACCTCTCCTTGCTGTGGCTCCTGATGCCAGGGCCAGATAGGAGAAACCAGACCCACCTCCTTCTTCTGCTCCCCCAGGAGCCCACACTCCCTGCTTCCTCCATCTGCAGGTTCAGCCTTCAGACTGCCTGGAGCCCGAGTTCACCAAGAAGTGCCAGTCCCTGTTGAAGCGCTGGCGAGAGAAGGTGTTTGCCCTCATGGTGCAGCTGAAGGCCCAGGAGCTGGAACACAGAGAATGCGTGGAGCGACTGAAGGGACAGGTTGCCTGGAGCCCACTTCCTCCCGTGCTCTCCCCCAGCTCCCTGCTCCTTGCGGAAGGGATGGCGTTTATTCACCAGATACTTGGGGGGCTCCCCTGTGCTGGCTGCAGAGCCCTGAGCAAAGGTCTACAAAGAACTGCTCTTGTAAGGCTTACACTGTGAGGTGGGCCAGCCTTAGGTAGGGTGGTCGGGGACAGCCTCTTCCAGGAGGTGACAATGTTCAAGGACCCGTGGGTGGCATGGGCCGAGGCTATGGGTCCTCATGGGCAGGTCACAGGGCAGTTCCTCAAGGTGTGGGCACATGGAACATGCTTCTGGAAGGAAACCTGGACTCAGACTCCATTCTCAAGAACTGGGCTTCTTGTCTCTCAGTGTGGCCTTCTTTCAGAGGCCTCTGCACCTGCCCCTGCCTTCCCAATGCTTCCCCCACCCCCACCTTACAGCTTTCTGCTCTGGACCTGCCTCCTCTCCTTCCCCAGCTGGCAGAGCTCCAGGAAAGAGTGGAAGCCCAGTGCCAGGAGCAGGCCATCCTGCAGCGCTCCCTGCAGGACAAAGCTGCCGAGGCGGAGGTGGAGCGGATGGGCGCCAAGGTCAGTGTCTAAGACGGGCAGAGGCTGAGGGATGGTAGGGAGACCCCAAGCAGGGACCCCTTTCTTTACCTCACCCTTCCTAGGCCCTGCAGATGGAGCTGAGCCGCGTTCAGGAGGCCCGGCGCCGCAGGAAGCAGCAGGCAGCCCCAGCGGAGGAGCAGCTGAGGCTTGTGGCCAATGCTGTCAGCAGGTATCTGGGGTGAGGGTGGGTGGAATAGCATTCCTGCTTCCCCAGCTTCCTGGGCATCTTGAGGTTTAAGAGCCTCGGGCAAGTGGGACTGGAAGGCTGGTCGTCTGGAGGAAGCAGGGCTGGATGTATCTAACCCTGTAAAAGTCTGTGTTTGTTTTCTATGGGGCACCCCCCCACCTCCACCTTGCCACATTCTCACCAGGGTCACTTGTTATGACTCCTACCCACTGCATGTTTGGCTGAGATGAGGTTAATTTCCTCCTGCAGTTAATAACAGCTTGAGCTAAACAGAGCACCTAGTAGGAAATGTAAGAGATGCGGGTTTGATCCCTGGATCGTGAAGGTCCCCTGGATTGTGAAGATCCCCTGGATCGTGAAGATCCCCTGGAGGAGGGCATGGCAACCCACTCCAGTATTCTTGCCTGGAGAATTCCTTGGACAGAGGAGCCCGATGGGCTACAGTGCATGGGGTTGCAAAGAGTCAGACACGACTGAAGTGACTTAGCACAACACAGGAGGATCTCCACCTTCAGAACTGTTCAAAGATGGGGAGTATAGACACTTGATCTTTCTTTCTTTCTTTCTTTAAAATTTTGCAGGCAGGTCCTGTTGAGTTGGAAAAAATTTAACCTGTTTTTTTTCTTTTAAAGTTGACCCACAGGCATACCTTGTTTTATTGTACTTTGCTTTATCATTCACAGATATTGCATTTTTTACAAGCTGAAGGTTTGTGGCAACTCTGCGTTGAGCAGGTCTATTGGCGCTATTTTTCCCCAACAGCGTTCTTTTCAAACTAATGCTGTTTTTAAATGTTTAGTTGTTTTTTAAGACATAGTGCTATTGCACACTTAATGGACTACAGTATGGCATAAACATAGCTTTTATAAGCGCTGGGAAACCAGAAAATCTATTTGACTTTTGCTTTGCGGTACTGCTTTGCCGTATTTGCTTTGTTGCAGCGGTCTGGAACTAAACCCACAGTATATCCGAGGTCTGCCTCTACTTGCTTACTAGATATTCCGTCTGTTAATAAAGCGTACGCCAGTTTCCTTTTTAATCAGTTGCAAGCCTGTCTCTCATACCAACTTCCGAGGTGTTTCCTTCACAGCTATTGTTGTAGAACCTTTAGAAACTAGATTGCTGAGGAGATGCACAGGTTTCTTTGCACAGGTAACAACCCTTCCTCGGCTTTGGATGTCGGCTTCAGCTTCTCTTCCCCTTGGGTTGATACCCCTTCCTTACTTTCTCCATGTACGTAGCAGCGCAGGATAGAGGGGTTGAGTCTTTTTGGAAATGAGGTGGGGTTGAGGATTTGGTAACCTCGTGTCCTCTCCAGCTTTCAGACCTGGCTCCAGGGCACTGTGGCCGAGGTGGAACGCGCCGCAGCCCAGCTACCCAGCCTCAGCAGCCGAGTCAGCTACGCCGTCCGCAAGGTCCACACCATTCGGGGTGGGTAGGGCAACTACCAGCCGCGCCCTGCCCCTGCCCCTGCCCCACCAGCTCTCTCATCCTACACCTACCCTCCTGCCTCCTCCCAGTCCGAGCATCTCCTTACGCCCGTTTCCCCTCCTCTCTGCAAACGCATCTCTCACACTCTGTGCCTTTTCTCCCCAGGCCTGATGGCTCGAAAAGTGGCCCTTGCTCAGCTGCGCCAGGAGAGGTGAAGTCCGGGCCACTTTAGATTTACTGGGGGGGCAGGAGTACTGGCCTTTAGGGTGTTGGTTGCTGGGATCTGAAAAACACAAGGATGGAGGAAGGATAAGGGCTTAGGGGTCAGGCAGCTGGGTGATTTCCCCCATCTCTGTTTCCCTTCCTGTCTCAGCTGCCCGGCACCTCCACCGACCACAGACATGAGCCTTGAGTTGGAGCAGCTGCGGGAGGAGCGGAACCGTCTGGACGCAGAACTGCAGCTGAGTGCCCACATCATCCAGCAGGAGGTGGGCCGGGCCCGGGAGCAAGGTACGCCTGGTGCTTGCAAGTCAGTGAGCATGAGCCGGGGGGCCAGAGTCAGGGGGCCTTAGGGAGGAAGAGGAGGAGGGCAGAGCTGGGGTCTAGGGCAGGGAGGAACCTGAGTGGGCACCTCCTCTTCCCAGGGGAGGCAGAGCGGCAGAAGCTGAGCGAGGTGGCCCAGCAGCTGGAGCAGGAGCTGCAGCGCACGCAGGAGTCCCTGGCCAGCCTGGGGCTACAGCTGGAGGCGGCTCGCCAGGGCCAGCAGGAGAGCACAGCAGAGGCTGCCAGCCTCCGGAAGGAGTTGACCCAGCAGCAGGAGATCTATGGGCAAGGTGTGCAGGAGCGGACAGGGGCAGTCCCGGGGTCGGGAGTGGTGGGCACCTTAAGCCCAGGCTCCCCTGACGCCCTGTGTGCACCCCTACCCCAGCGCTGCAGGAGAAGGTGGCCGAAGTGGAAGGTCGGCTGCGGGAACAGCTCTCAGAATCAGAGAGGAGACTGAACGAAGCTCGTAGGGAACACACCAAGGCTGGTGAGAGTGGCTGGGGTGCACGTGGGCTTCCAAGAAGGAGGAAGTGTTGAGGCATGAAATTATTGTCAAAACTATTTTGAAAGCTTTTTCTATTTGGTGTGTGCAAGTCATGAAGTTATCAAGGAAGATGAATTCTCAAGTGGTAAACACACTTGTATAGCCAGTGCCCAGATCAAACAATAGCACTTGACCAGCCCCAGATCCCCCCAGCTCCTCCAGTCACCCCCCTCCACAGAGGCAACGTGACATGCCAACGATTACCCCCAATTCTTATTGGGAAGAATTTCAAACACTTAGCCAAGTTAAAAGAATCATGTAATGGATACTCATCTGCCTTCTCCAGTGAGAGCAGCATTTTATAACCTTTGATCACATTTCCTGTTTATCTGTATATTTACACATATTGATATATATACATTTGGGGGGGCAGTTATTGAGAGTAAGCTGTAAACAACCTGACTATTCAGCTGCATCTCCCACAAGGAGAATATTTTCCTATGTAACCTCAGTACCATGGTCACACTTTAAGAAAATGAATTGCACAAAATCTGATATCCAGTACCTATTCAGATTTCCCCTCCAGTCCTCCAGGAAGCTTCAGGGATGGGGGAAGTACTTTGGGTTCATAGATTCACAAGATTCTAGAGCATCAGCCACCCCTCTGTCTATACAGAAGAGACTGAATGCCACAAAGCGTCTGTGGCTCCCTGGGTCACAGAGCTGGGGACCCCGTGTGCCGCCCATCCTTCTAGGCTTGTGTTCTCACTGCCTCGCAGCCTCTAGGCTGCCAACACCCATCCCCTCTGTGGCCTGGCTTTCCCGCAGTGGTCTCCCTACGCCAGATCCAGCGCAAAGCCACCCGGGAAAAGGAGCGGAACCAGGAGCTCCGGCGCCTGCAGGATGAGGCCCGGAAGGAGGAGGGGCAGCGGCTGACCCAACGCCTGAAGGAGCTGGAGAGGGACAAGAACCTCATGCTGGTAGGAGGCGGAGACACTGGGCCCTTCATGGGCTGGTTGGGGAACAGAGCTGTGGAGAGGGGAGGGGCCCCTGCCTGGGCTCGGTGGCATTTAACCCTCTCCTTCCCAGGCCACCTTGCAGCAGGAGGGTCTCCTCTCCCGTTACAAGCAGCAGCGACTGTTGGCAGTCCTTCCCTCCCCATCGGATAAGGGCGTACCTGTGGAGCCCAGCCCGAAGCCCTCAGAGTCGTCAGCACCCACACCCCCGGCAGCGGCCGTCTGCACCAAGGAGTCCATCAAAGGTAAGGGACGGAGGGCAGGGGGACCTTGGGAACCTTTCCTCCAGGCACTCTGCAGGGCTTGAGCCTTGTTCTCTGTGACACTGGAGGCCCACAGCCTGCCTTGGGCCAAGAGCTTTCTCCCTTATAACTCTCCCACATCTGGTAGCGGCCCTGTTCCTTGGCACTGTGATTGACAGCCTTGTCCACCTCCTGTCCCTCCAGGATCCCTTTCTGTCTTGCTCGACGACCTGCAGGGCCTGAGTGAGGCCATTTCCAAAGAGGAAGCCATTTGTGAAGGGGACAGCCAGACCTCTTCTTCAGTTTGCCTCTGACCAGCTGTGAGGACCAGGAGGATGAGGATGGAAGGGGAATGGGTCGGGAAGGGGACTTCCTCCAGCCGCCCGTGGGGACACCAGCCGCCAAGATGTCATGAATTCTCCCGTGGCTCAATAAAGATGACAACAGTAGGAGTCATGGTCTGGACAGTGCTCTCTGGGAATATGAGGAAATTTTCTCCCTGTAGCCTCTCTTGTCTGGGAAATGTGAGAACCAGTCCCTCATACAGCTCTTCCTGTAGATGGTTCCTTTTTCAAAACCCCTTTTCTAGGCTGCCCAAGAAGTTTTTGGAGAAGCTCCAGGTTTTGTTTTATCCTTAACTTTTGTTTTAAAACTACCTCTGGAAAATGGTCAGGGCAAGGGCACGAGGCAGATAAAACATTCACGTGCTCAGCAGGAATCACAGAGCCAGGCAGCGTCCTGCCTTGAGGGGGCCACTGGTGGGTTTGATTAATGGGTGGGTCCCTGCTCCCGAGACAGTTACCTTCTGGTGGGAGAGACAGACAACGGGCAGGTACCTACATGAACAAATGAATGTTTCAAACAAGTGCTGTGAAGAGGAAAAAAATGATAGTGACATGGTAGAAACTAGCTGTGTGGGGAGGGGTGGCTTTAGATGAGGGGACAGGCAAGGCTTCTCTCAGGAGGGATGTGCTGCTGGGGCCGGAGTGCGCTAAGGAACGGGCTGTGCAGCCATCTGGGAGAAGCACCAGGATGGACAGGTCCTGAGGCTGGGGGGAGCCCAAGGGAGGGTGCCGCAGGGAGAGGCCAGGCCTGGTGTAGCTTGGGTTTTACTCTAAGTCAATAAAAAGCCCTTGGAGGGAGGTTCCTGGTGGTCCAGTGGCTAAGACTGCGCTCCCAAAGCAGGGGGCCCAGGTTCAATCCCTGGTCAGGGAACTAGATTTCTACATGCCACAACTAAGGATCCTGTATGCCACAACTCAGACCTGGTCCAGCCACATTAAATAAATAGCACTTGGAGTACTTTTTAAACTGAGAACAGCCACACAATTTGACTTACATATTTAAGAGACCTATCAACTGGCTGTGGAGGACGGGTTTGGGGGCACGGGATGAGGAAAGAGACGAATGAAGTCTTTGAAACATTGAGCCGCAGGGGACAGTGGTATTCCTGGCCACTGGGGAGCGGACCAGGTTGTGGAGGAAGTGAGTTCAGTTTTGGACATTTGCTTCCGAGCGGCTCGTGGGACATCCTCACAGAGGAGTCCTCGCTGCAGGAAAGTTCAAGGGGCATCTCTGAGCGACTCAGACCAGACAGACTGACGTCTGAAGGATGAGGGGGGAGAAGGGGGCTGCAGAGAGTTCCCACCAAGGACCAGGGGAAGGGCAGTGAAGATGCTAGAAGGAGGCGGAAGAGGCTGAGGTGCCAGGGGGCGGCTGAGGCAGCTTCTTCCAGAGCCTCTGGGTGTGACTGACTGGAACCAGCCCTGGGGTGGGGAGAAGGAATCAGGATGTCTTGTACTTCCTCCTTCAGCTGCAGTCAGCCCAGGTGGCTCCTGTATGAAATTCCTCGTGTGTCACTACTCGGGAGGCCCCCTTCGTGCCTGGAGAAGGTGTATGCTGGGGAGTGCAAATTCCAGGAAGAACTGAGCCCCAAGAGAGGGTTCACCCTGGGGTGGGTGGAGGAGGCTCGGTTTACCAGCTGAGATGGCCCTGGCTGTGTCCCAGGTGTTCAAGAGAGCACCCCCGCCCATCCTCTCCCTCCTTGTCCCCCCAGTTGCCCGCCCTCTGCCCCGCATCCTGCCTCTCAGCCCCTGTAATGACACTGCTTCCCCACGCATGCTTGCTGCCATTCCTTGGCTTCCGGGGACCTCGAAGGATGAGAGATAGGAGTCCCTGTTATTAGGGTTCGCTGCAGGGTGTGTATGAAGGGGGACATGAAAACAAGGGTGGGGTGAGCAAGGTCTAGGTCATCGATAGAGCCTGGGTGGCTGGGTCCTGAGCTGAGGGACGCCGCCATCAGCGGCTACACGCCAGCCGTGGCCTTCCAGACGGGTTTGACCAGTCAGGCTTGGATGCAGTTCCTTGTGTGACAGGGCCGGCCCCTCCCCAGAGACAAGCCTCCACCACTCCCTCTTCCCCTATAAAGCCGCTTAGGGCTCCCAGACTCCCAGACTCAGGTGACCCCTGACTTTGGGGGCCAGGAGATAGCCAAGATGCTCAACTGGAAACTCCTGGGGATCTTGGTCCTTTGCCTGTTTGCTGGAGGTGAGCTGGGAACAGAGGCCCGGAGTATGATTTGGGGTGATGTGGGACAGTCAGGATGAGGCGAGGCTGAGATGGATGCATAAGGACAGGGAGATTCTAGGAGATCCTGGGAGATGCATGTGAGGGGAAGAGTTAAGGGGATGGAGGTGATGTGAGTAGGTTCATTTTAGCACAGAATAAACTGCTGGTTTGGCTTTAGCTCCATGTGGCGATTTAGATCAGCATTCAGGGGTGCAGGCAAGTGTTCATCAGAGCTGGGGTCTCTGTTATGGGGGAGAAGGTTATTGTAGAGATGGAGTCTGAGTGCTACATGGGGCCTGGGTATAGATAGTTTTGGACCTCAGACATGTATAGGGGTCCTGCCAGTGGTGTGTCCCAAACAGGGTTGGATGGAGTTTATAGTGGGGGAAGGGAGGTCATGTCAGTTTAAAGTTGGTTCAGTCAGTAGTTCAGGACAGGGTTTGATACCATTTTAAGATCATGTTGGTATTCTGCGAATGTGTGGAGAGTTACTTTTGAGTTTTGTTTGTAGAATCAGCTCAGGCCGTGGTCCATCACAGAGAGGTGATGCTCCTGGGGTCCTAGCTGCTGGGAGAGGGGGGACCTTCACAACCTCTTACCTTCCTTCTTCTTCCTCTACAGGCATCTCAGGCAGTGGAGACCACCCTTCCCCCTCATCCAGAGAGATCTCAGAGGAGGAGGGCCCTCCACCATTGCCTCAGGGCCCCCCAATCCCTGGTGACCCCTGGCCAGGGGCACCCCCTCTCTTTGAGGATCCTCCACCTCCAGGCCCCAATCGTCCCTGGAGAGACCTGCCTGATTCTGGAGTCTGGCCTCCTGAACCCCCTAGAACTGATCCTCCTCAACCTCCTCTGCCTGACGACCCCTGGCCCGCAGGACCCCAGCCTCCAGAAAACCCCTGGCCACCTGCCCCTGAGGTGGACCACGGATCTCACGAGGAGCCAGAACTTGACCCACCCAGGGAGGAGTACAGATAACGGGCCTCCAGAGGCATCCTGGACCTCTGCTCTCAAACCCGTTTCTACCCTTCTGACTCCCCTTGAATTCTCCCCAATTTACCATTAACTCCTTAATTCCTTTCCTCATTCCTTCAGTTTTATTCTGAAGATGTTGTGCATATTTTCTGTCCCCTCTTGAGATCGGTATTTAAGCCCCACTTTCCCTCTCCTTTTTTCTCTGACAGCAGAACATCCCTACCTCCACCTCCCAGCTCCTCTTCCCCACCCCTGGAACTCAGGAGCAGGGCTGGCAGCACCATGTTCTCTCTGCTGCCACCTGGTGGCCAACCACTGGGAACTGTCAGGAGCCGATGATGCTTCCATGAAATGGAAAAATAAAATACCATTATTTCTTAATTTTGACTCTAGGTTGCTTCTTTGCCAATGAGCAGGTCTTTGAATGTTCAGATGCACTTGTCACAGGCACAAACCTACAGAGATCTGGAAGTCATCTGAGTTCCTGTCTTGCCCATATGCATAAGGATGGGGACTCACCAGGAGGAAGGTTGGAAATGCAACTATCAAGAGTAACAAGGAAATTCAGACCCATTCTGAGATCCCTGTTTTGGAGAATGAGAAACCAAGTTAAGTCTCTCTTTAATTAGCTGACGGTTTGCCTACTCTGAGTGAACATGATAACTCTCCATGGGCTTTCATGGGCAGGACCAGGTTTTAATGAGGATCAATTTCCACAAACGTATGTGTTCCTTCCTAAAATGAATTTTCTTGAGAACTGTGTTTTCCATCTGCCTCTATTAACTGTTCTCCCACTAGACAGAGGAAGGCTGAGCTCTCTCAACCGCTGTGAACTGGACCACAGTGCTCTTTCTGGAGCTGGTAAATGAAGTCAATGGAAAACAAGAACCAGCCCTTTCCATCTCATTAAGAGATGTGTTTTCAGTAAAATTTACTTTTTTGTTTAATCACTGTCAATATTTGTTCAGTTCAGTTCAGTTACTGAGTCGTGTCCGGCTCTTTGCAACCCCATGGACTGCAGCAAGCCAACTTCCAGAGCTTGCTCAAACTCATGTCCATTGAATTGATGATGCCATCCAGCCATCTCATCCTCTGTCGTCGCCTTCTCCTCCAGCCTTCAATCTTTCCCAGCATCAGGGTCTTTTCAAATGAGTCAGTTCTTCGCATCATGTGGCCAGAGTACCAGAGTTTCAGCTTCAGCATCAGTCCGTCCAATGAATATTCAGGACTGATTTCCTTTAGGATTGACTGGTTTGATCTCCTTGCTGTCCAAGGGACTCTCAAGAGTCTTCTCCAACACCACAGTTCAAAAGCATCAATTCTTTGGTGCTCAGCTTTCTTTAGAGTCCAACTCTCACATCCATACATGACCACTGGAAAAACTATGGCTTTGACTAGTCAGACCTTTGTCAGCAGAGTAATGTCTCTGCTTATTAATATGCTGTCTATGTTGGTCATAGCTTTTCTTCCAAGGAGGAAGAGTCTTTTAATTTCATAAAAATTGTTGTAGTTTTGATCAGTTGCATCTTTTAATAATTGTAATTTTAAATCCAGGACAGAGTAATTGTTTTTAATACTTATAGTCTTATGGTCACACAAAGTAAGTTTAAATTTATGTACATATTTTTGTTAGAGATATACAATAAAAGACTTTCCCCAAATACACTAAAATACAAAAAAAGTGATGCAATGGAGAAAAAAATATAGGGAAATGAAATGGGAAGAGGAACTAGAAAGACGAATGAGGTAAATTTGCTGACTGGCTAATGGATTTGTTCACTTATGTAAAGGGTGTTAATGAACATGAAAGGGCTCTGTGTTATATTCCATCCACTAGATTTAAAAGAGTGATATGACTTTCTAAATATATAAGTATTTACAATTCCCCAGAAAGTGTGTCCTTTCAAGTATTTAAACTTAAGATTAAAAATCTTAGTTGTTGACTTTAAAATGTGTAAAGGGTACATAGTTTCCCCAAATTCTTTCAGAGTGTATCTGAGCAGGAAAGCTGGAAGGGGTGGGGCCTAGAGATCCCAATGGCCTAGTGTCAGTCAAGTGGCTGGCTGTGTGGGATTGAAGAGGGGCTGAGAGAAATGAGGGCCCCTTGGCTTTAAAATCCACCCCTTAGGACTCAGTTTGCTTATGTGATAACTCCCATCAAAACCTACATGTGATTGATTTGAAAAACAAACAACAAAAGACCATCTAAATTGAGAATTTGGAAATAATCTTAAAACTGGTAAGAACAGTAGAGGTTGTGTAATTTAATAAGCTTCAAAGTAGACTAGATTCAACCATTACCTAATACTCTCAATATATCCTCCAATGTTAGGTGCCACATAGTAATACAATGAATAAAAATATACAGTTCCCACTCTCAGGAAGCCAAAATCAGGGGAGACAGAATCTACATGCAAAGTTAAATAACAATGTCACAGACTGTAAGGGTGCACTAACTTCATAATTACATGAGTAAACATCATAGTAAACGCCATGAGTTCAGAAGAGAGTCGCCCTGGAGCAGCTGGAGTAGTCAGGGGAGGCTTCCAAGAGGAGGCCACGAGCGGGGCGCGGCAGGAAGGCCTGGTGCCAGAAGGGACGACCCGCCAGGAAGGGGCGGACGCGGGAGCAGGCGCGGAAGCTCGGGGCTCGCAGCCCCACGCCCACTCGCTCCAGGCCCCGCCCTGAGCCTCTCTCAGTGTGCGTGCTGTTTCCGCGGCCTGGAATAGTCCTCCTCTCCGCACCGAGGCGCGTTTATCTTCCGCGACGCCTCTTCCGCGCTGCTCCCCACCCTCACCAGCTAAGTCATGCGGTGCAGGTGTGCCTGGAACGGATCTCAGGGGGCAGTGTTTATTGCCAGCTCCCCTCCCCTCCCAGACTCTGAGGCCCTTGGGCAGAGACTGTTCCGCGCATTCCTTCTCGGCCCGTTTTGGTGCCTACTGCAGTGCGCTGTCACCGTCAGCAGCCCACCTGTGCCTGGAAACCTTTCTCCCCGACATCGTTCGCTCTCCCACCGCGCAGCCCTTAATGGATGACAGACAAACACAGGGGTATCAGTACTCTAGTCTTCTGAGCCCAGGTCGCCCCCCGTCAGGCTTCGCTTGGTTCCACGCAGTTGCTTGGCCTTCTTCCCTTCCTGGCCCCACTTTCCCACTCCCTTTCCCTCCTCCCCACCCTTATAACTTTGCTTTATTTTTTGGCTGAGCAGCCAGTCCTGTGGGATCTTATTTCCTCCACCTAGGATGGAACCTAGCAAGGGGATCCAACCAGTCCATCCTAAAGGAAATCAGTCCTGAATCTTCACTGGAAGGACTGATACTGAAGCTGAAACTCCAATAATCTGGCCACCTGATGCGAAGAGCTGACTCATTGGAAAAGACCCTGATGCTGGGAAAGATTGAAGGCAGGAGGAGAAGGGGACAACAGAGGATGAGATGATTGGATGGCATCACCGACTCGATGGACATGAGTTTGAGCAAGCTCTGGGAATTGGTGATAGACAGGGAGGCCTGGCATGCTACAGTACGTGGGGCGGCAAAGAGTCGAACCTGTGCCCCTTACAGTGAAAGCGGGGAGTCTTAACTACTGGACCACCAGGAAGTCCCCATAACTGTTCAATAAATCCCTTTTACTTGACTTTTTGTTTTAGGATTTGCTTCTGGGACATCCGACCTGAGACACTAAGTAAGGTTTGCTACAAATCCTTGCAGCTACTTTTTACTGCGCATGTGCAGTAGGGGCACTGTTCCCCGAGGCTACAGATTAAGCTCTCACTTGATTTGCACAATAACCCTATCAGAAGAGAGAAACAAAGGCCCAGAGAGGTACAGCGAGTCATGCAAAGTCACACTGTGGTGGGGGTGGGGGCGGGTTGGGGGAAGTGGCAAAACTGGGAGTTGAACTGAGGTCTGTCCTGATTTTATCCCATCTCTTTAGTCATCTGTCTAACTCCCTGGGACTGCATGAACACTTAATATATTGTATTAGGGTTCTCCACAGAAACTAAACCAATACAATACACATGTGAAGTGAAGGTTGCTCAGCTGCATCTGACTCTTTGTGACCCCATGGACTGTAGCCCGCCAGGTTCCTCTCTCTACAGAATTCTCCAGGCAGGAATACCGGAGTGGATTGCCATTTCCTTCTCCAGAGGATCTTCCCGACACAGGGATCTTCCCTGGGGGATTGAACTCAGGTCTCCTGCAACAGGGAGATTTACTATAGGAATTGTCTGTTCAGATTATGAAGGCTGAGAACGCCCATGATCCGCCGTCTGCAAGCTGGAGAACCAGGAGAGCCAGTGGAGCAATTTAATCCCAGTCTGAAGGCCTGAGAACCAGGGGAGCCAATGGTTTTAAGTCCCAGTATGAGTGCAGAGGCCCAAGAATCAAGGGGTTGATGGGGGTAAATCCCAGTCTGAGTCCAAAGACCCAGAACCAGATGCCTGAGGGCAGGAGAAGATGGGAGTCCTGCTCAGAGAGCAGAGTTGCCCTTCCTCCTCCTTTTTGTTCTATTCTGCCCTTAGATGGATGCCCACCCACACTGACGAGGGCAATTTTCTTTACTCAGTCTACTGATTCAAATGCTAATGTCTTCCAGAAACACCCTCACAGATACACCTGAACTGTAAGGTTTCATCAGGTCTCTGGGCATTCTTTAGCCCAGTCAAAAAAAATTTTTTCAAATATATTGATTTAGCTGCCAGGTCTTAGTTGCACCCCATGTGGGACCTAGTTCCCTGACCAGGGATCGAACCTGGAGTTCCTGTGTTGGGAGTGCAGAGTCTTTAGCCACTGGACCACTGAGGAAGTCCTCTGGCCTAGTCAAACTGACACATAAAATTATATCATCACATACATGTTTTATGAATGGCTGAATTCATTAGTGAGTGGAGAGTAGATGAAAATGGTGAATGTGTGTGTACATATATATTTATATATATATAATTTTCTTTTTCCTGGCTGGCTGCACCATGCGGCTTATGGGATCTCAGTTCCTCAACCAGGAATTGAGCCCAGCCTTGGCAGTGAAAGCTCAGAATTTTAACTACTGGGCCACCAAGGAACTGCCAGAGTGAAGGGTTTATAGCCTGGAGAGGAGGGCGAAGCTGTGGGCCAGGTAGGTTGAGGGGAATTAGAGAAGGTCTCGGTGCCCAGCTCAGGAGCTCATATCTGAAAGCCTTTCTCCTCGGATAGAACTGTGTTCTTTGTAGGGAAGTGCACATACCTGGCTGGTGTATGGTGGCAGGAAGGTATGGAATGGAAGGGAAGAAGGAAGTCTGGACCCCTCAAACTGACTCTCAGCAACTTCCCAAGCCAGTGTAGTGAAGTTCACTGGGAATGGAAAGAGAAAAACATTCTTGAAACAGAGAAAGTGAGTGGAAAAACCGAGTCCCTGGAAAGGATCTCAGGCGCTTTACATCATTTCCACATGTTGGTTTCCATGTCTTTCTCACCTCGTTAAGTGTGAGCTTCTCGAGGGCAAGGATTGCGTCTGGTCTGTCTTTGTATGCCTTCCTTTTCTCCTAGTACTGGGCCCACGAGATGTTCAGTAAAGCAAATTATTAGCCCATTTCACAGATGAAGAAACTGCTGCTGACAGAGGTGGCTCACCTTCCAAGACAACACATGTGCTAAAGTCAACACTGGATGTGGCCTCCAAACCAACTTTTCCTCATTTGACCCAACAGGTGGATGAGTGGGAGAATGAAGGGAAAGCAAGAAGGAATTGGGGATTGTAATTCCTGTCACTAGGCAGCAGATATTGTCACCTAAAAATATGCTGTGTTTATTAGCTGGGAGGAGGCCTGAGTGGGACTGGATGGTATGGAATATTAACACAGGGGAACCCATTGTGCCAGCTTATCCATTCAAATTAGACAATGCTGATTCTTCCCCACCTGCCTTGGCTGACCTCACCCAGGAGTGAATGCAGTGGGGACACTATTACATCTTATGTCAACATGGAGTCATAGAACTAAATAATAGAAGAGGATCAGAAAATCAGGGAACAATGGCTCAGTACCTTGGACATGCCAGGTAGTCAGTAAATGCTTAGCCAATGAGAGAAAAGAAACTGGAACTAGTATCATGGTATAATCTAATTATAGAAGTTGAGTTACCTTGAGAAAGCACTGGGCACAGCCCTCAGCCTTTGGGCAGACAAATGATGTCTTCGGACTAGACAGGAGAAATGGCTGTGTGTTCTTCTTTGAAGATCTCTAGGCTTGGAAATGCCCAACTATTCATTTGTTTATCCATTTGCCCATATCAGTTCAGTTCAGTTGCTGAGTCGTGTCTGACTCTTTGCAACCCCATGGACTGCAGCATGGCAGGCCTCCCTGTCCATCACCAACTCCCGGAGTTCACTCAGACTCACATCCATCAAGTCGGTGATGCCATCCAACCCTCTCATCCTCTGTCGTCCCCTTCTCCTCCTGCCCTCAATCTTTCCCAGCATCAGGGTATTTTCCAATGAGTCATATAATGGTTATTTATTGACCACGTACTGTGTGAGGTGCTAGGTGATGGTAACAGTCCCAAGAAGCTTCAGTCGTCCCTGCCTTCAAGGAGCTCTGTGTCTCAAGAGGAAACTGAGATGTAAACCATGACAATAAAATGTGATAAAAGTTAAGTTAGTAAGGTACGAGCCCAGGAGGGAAGTTCTAACTCCTCTGCCAATTTCATGTTTCACTCATTTGATTGAAGACTTGTTTTGATATAGTTCTCCAGGTGGCTCAGTGTAAAGAATCCATCTGCCAATGCAGGAAACACAGAAGACGTGGGTTCGATCCCTGAGTTGGGAAGAGGAGGAAATGGCAACCAGCTCCAGTATTCTTGCCTGGAGAATCCCCATGGACAGAGGAGCCTGGTGGGCTACAGTCCACAGGGCTGCAGAGAGTTGGACACAGCTAAGCACATTCTTCCTCCTCCTAAGCTTTCTTGCTGTACATTTATCCCTTTAGTCTTTAAATAAATGCCCACCAGGTGTCTGGTTCAAGTAACTTGTTAGAAAGAAAGAAGGAAAGTGAGGGTGCTCAGTCATGTCCAACTCTTTGTGATCCCATGAACTGTAGCCTACCAGGCTCCTGTGTCCATGGGATTTTCCAGGCAAGAGTACTAGAGTAGGTTGTCATTTCCTTCTTCAGGGGATCTTCCCAACCCAGGGATCGAACCCAGATCTCCCACATTGCAATAACTTGTTGAATTAAACCAAATCCACCTCCCAAGTTTTTTCCAGCTAATATCCTTTTCTTTTATGGCATAACCTCAACTCCTGTGATGGAGGTAAACAGGATAGTGTAGTGGTGAGAGCATCGTGTTGTGATCTGATTCGTTGTTCCTATTCTGCCATATGATCTCTGCGTGGCACTTGGATGCAACTTTAGGGGATTTCTTTCAGTTCAGTTCAGTTCAGTCGCTCAGTCGTGTCCGACTGTTTGCGATCCCATGAATCGCAGCACACCAGGCCTCCCTGTCCATCACCATCTCCCAGAGTTCACTCAAACTTGCAACCATCGAGTCAGTGATGCCATCCAGCCATCTCATCCTCTGTCGTCCCCTTCTCCTCCTGACCCCAATCCCTCACAGCATCAAAGTCTTTTCCAATGAGTCAACTCTTCGCATGAGGTGGCCAAAGTACTGGAGTTTCAGCTTTAGCACCATTCCTTCCAAAGAAATCCCAGGGCTGATCTCCCTCAGAATGGACTGGTTGTATCTCCTTGCAGTCCAAGGGACTCTCAAGAGTCTCCTCCAACACCATAGTTCAAAAGCATCAATTCTTCGGCGCTCACCCTTCTTCACAGTCCAACTCTCACATCCATACATTACCACAGAAAAAACCATAGCCTTGACTAGACAGACCTTAGTGGGCAAAGTAATGTCTCTGCTCTTGAATATGCTATCTAGGTTGGTCATAACTTTCCTTCCAAGGAGTAAGTGTCTTTTAATTTCATGGCTGCAATCACCATCTGCAGTGATTTTGGAGCCCCCCAAAATAAAGTCTGACACTGTTTCCACTGTTTCCCCATCTATTTCCCATGAAATGATGGGACCAGATGCCATGATCTTTGTTTTCTGAATGTTGAGCTTTAAGCCAACTTTTTCACTCTCCTCTTTCACTTTCATCAAGAGGCTTTTGAGTTCCTCTTCACTTTCTGCTATAAGGGTGGTGTCATCTGCATATCAGAGGTTATTGATATTTCTCCCAGCAATCTTGATTCCAGCTTGTGTTTCTTCCAGTCCAGCGTTTCTCATGATGTACTCTGCATAGAAGTTAAATAAGCAGGGTGACAATATACAGCCTTGACGTACTCTTTTTCCTATTTGGAACCAGTCTGTTGTTTCATGTTCCATTCTAACTGTTGCTTCCTGACCTGCATACAGATTTCTCAAGAGGCAGGTCAGGTGGTCTGGTATTCCCATCTCTCTCAGAATTTTCCACAGTTCATTGTGATCCACACAGTCAAAGGCTTTAGCATAGTCAATAAAGCAGAAATAGATGTTTTTCTGGAACTCTCTTGCTTTTCCCATGATCCAGCGGATGTTGGCAATTTGATCTCTGGTTCCTCTGCCTTTTCTAAAACCAGCTTGAGCATCAGGAAGTTCATCTGTAAATTTCCACACAAGGCTGAGAGCCTCAATTCCTCCTTTGTGGTGTCCCACAGTCTGCCACTGGAGGGCAGCATAGAGACTACTCCAGGGTGTTTCCCTCCAGAGTCTTCCTTGCTCTTACTTGAACATCAACCACTCCGCCCGCCTCCATCAGGCCCCACTAATGCCCTTAGTCGCCAAAGTGAGTCCTTTAAGGTGAGTCAGGCACATGAGGTGAAATGAGGCAGGCACGGGGGCCCTCAGGAAAATTCAGGCCAGGATGCTTGCCCTAGGGGTCCACACCTTCATTATCTATTTCTCTCATTATGAACTGAGTTTCCTGCATGAGCCAGGCAGTGCTCTGGAGCTGTGGAAACAGTAGTGAATCAGAAAGGAGGGTCCTGCCCTCACGAGGCTTACCTCCTAGTGGGGGAAGTGAACAATGAGCAGATCATACAGGATGTATGTGATAGGAAACCATGTCCTGAGAAGAGCTATGGAGAAAAAGAAGGCAGAGGAAGCACATAGAGAATGATGGTCCCTGAGTGTGGGGATGGGGATGAGGGAGTACAATTTTAAATAGAAAAGCCATAGGGGGCTTCTGAGGCGGTGGCAGGCCACAGAGGACCAAATGAAATGAGAAGACACTGCCAGGTCATGTAAATATCCGGGTAGAAGAGGAAAAACTAGCTTGGTGCTAAGTACAGGCTACAGCATCAGGATTCCAGGTAAAGTCCCCAGCTTCTGGTAGTAGCCGTCATCTTAACACTCTGAGCTTGTGCCTGCAGCTGCAAAGGATAAACGATAACCTTTGTCTCCTAGGAGCATGGAGAGAATTAAGATAAATCTGGCACGTGCAGATGCTGGTGACGAGCTGATTGTTACACCCCATCAGGGAGGAGTCGGTGTCCTTCTCTGGTTCTAGTCCTGGGGCCCCAAGAACAGAGCTGGACACGGGATGCCAGCCTCTCCAACGGGATTCGGTGTTTCCTGCTGTGCTAACCTGCATCTGCGGGTGATACTTCAGGCTCCAGAGGCACATTGCGGGGGGAAGAGACGCTCCCTGCCCGCGAGGAGCTCTCAGCGTGAGACACTGAGGCTGGCGGGAAGGAGGAGGGAACAGCGGCCCCTGCAGATCCCACCCAGGAAACTCCAAGGGCCACACCCTGCCTGGATGTCCCTCTGACATGATCCTTCAGCCTCACCCGAATACACACTCAGGTTGCGCCGAGGTCCCCTCTCTCACCCTCTCCTGCTGGAGCCAGAGGGAGCTGGTTCTCTAATTCTGGGTGACCAATAGCAATAAAATGCATGAGTGGCAACAGTGGAAAGAATGACTGTTTAACAGCTGAACGTAATGAGTGGACGATGAGCCCTGGTTTCCTTAGCGCTTGCTCCACAGAACAGACAAGAGGAAAAATATTGTTGTTACTCCAAGAGCTAATCACAGCCTCCACATTCACCTCCTCACAAGACAGGAGGGCCAGTGGCCAAATCAGATGTGGCTTAAACAGAGCTGTGAAGTCTCGGACTCAAGGAGCATGACCATCGCTCAGCTGACTCCCTGATTCGTGCAGGAGGGCAGGAGGAGGAAGGGGAAAGAATGGGGCTGGGGGACAGATAGCCTGGTGGGCAGAGTGCCCACCTGCCAAGTTCTTCCTCTATGGGATTCACTGGCTGAAGTTCTGGATCTGACCCCGGCCCTCACTCCCATGTCCCTGCTCTGGTACTCGGGTCTCTTGAAGAGCGGAGCTGCCAGGAGGGTGAGAACACGGCCGAGAGGAGCGAAAGGGCATGCCGACTTGCTGACCAGGCCAAGTTCCAGAAGATCAGTCTTAATGGAGAGAGTGATGGACTGGGTTGCCAAGGGGAGAAGGGAGGGTGTGGCCAAGTAGGGATCACACCATGGAATATATATATGTATATAATTAATTTGGCTGCATCTGATCTTAGCTGTGGATTCGAACTCTTAGTTACCTCATGTGGAATCTAGTTTCCTGACCAGGGATCAAATCTGGCCCCCCGGAATTGGGAGCAAGCAGTCTTAGCCACTGGACCAATGAGGAATCCTCCATGGAAAGTATTTTGAAGACCACTCTCCAGGACAGTGATTCTCACATTATGTAGGGGTGAGCTCCCCTGAATCACCTAGGGGATTTTCTGACACAGCACTGCCTACCCCACCCCAGCATCAGATGAATCCTTGTTCAGGGGGAAATCCCAGGACTTCCTCCTCAGGGCCACGTGAGCTCTGCTCTCTGGTAATGGAAGTGTGCTGTGTCCCGCAGGAGAAAAAGCTCATCCAGGGGAGAGAAGAGAGTCTCAAGGGGACCAGTCACTCATGAGGAATGAGGGCGGGACAGACAGGCCCACAAGACAGCACGGCTGAGTGGCTCTGTGTCAGAGCCAAGTTCAAGTCCTCCACAGGTGGAGGAAGGGTGTTGGAGAAACAGCAGGGGAGGAACATGGTTTTGGAGCAAAGGTGGGGAAAGCCCACAGGCACTGGAGCCCAGAGTGGCCCCGCTGGCCTCTCCACCTCTCCCCACTGGCCTCTCCTCCTCTCCCTGCCATGGAATAACCTCCTCTTTCAGGCTTTTTCACTTCCTATCTAAAAAGATATATATTTTTTTATTTGATCTTTGTTGCAGCACTCAAGCTTCTTAGTTGCGGCATGTGGGATTTAGTTCCCCGACCAGGGATCGAACCCGGGCCTCCTGCATCGGGAGCACAGAGTCTTAGCCAAAAGGCCACCTGGAAAGTCCCCTATTTTTTTTTTTTTTCTCTCTCCTTTTCCCCCTCAAGCGTAAGCCTTAGCTCTACTGAGGACCACTGTATGGAACACTCATTCCAGAACTGCTGTCCTGACTTTCAGGCCCATGGGTGAAATGCAGAGAAGAAAAGCTTGAGTGGAAGGGACTTCTCACTCAGGATTTAGCTTCTGAGACTTTGATGACAGAGGAATTTGAACATATTCTTGCAGGGATTAAGGATCAGCTGAAGCCTGTCCATGGGCCACTGCCATTAATTTATGGCACAGGGTCAGCTTCATGAAGAAATGAGACCTGTGTGGACTGCGTTTGAGTCCTTTCTAAACTCTTTTGCTTATTATCAGCTGGTTTGGGCAAATAATTTAAACTGAGTTTTGTCATCTGTGAAATGGGGCGGGGGAGAAAAACACTCATCCACAGGGCTGTTGTGAGGATTAAACACCAGAGCAGATGTTGGCTATGTGGGACCAAGTCCGGCCCACAGTCGGCAATCAGGAAACCGTGGTTCTCTACTCCGAACCTCCTCTCCCCGGGCTGTTCCCACTCAGACCCCTCAGTTCCCCTCGCCCCCCTCTAACCTGGCTATGGTCACCGCCCCGCAGGTCCACGCAGTCCATTCCTCCAGCCTGCTACTCTGCGCCTACGCTTCCCACACCAACCCAAGCCAGCGCACCTTCTAAATATTTTCAGCACCGCCAGGGCCCCGAGTCTGAGCCGTCTGCTCCCTCTCTTCTCTTCATTCCTCAAGGGCCAGGGAAAGTCCTGCCGCCTCCTGGAAGCCAAGTGCCTGCCCCCTTTCTCCAGGCCGGCCTTCCTCCTAGGCTGTGAGTTCGCAGCTGGACAGCAGCTCCTCAAGGGCAAGGATGGGTCATCATCCCCCACCCACGTTGCAGTTTAGGATGGTGGACCCTGAACCCGAGCCCCATGCAGAACACTACGGCACAGGGGAGCCCGGAGAGGCTTGGAGTGGATGCAGCCTGCCTTCTCCAGATACGGGGCAGGGACCCTATGGGCAGCACGTGCTTTAAGCTTGACCTTGTCTGGTGGGGGGTTTCCCCTGCCTCACACTCTCACTCACTCCTTCCACTGGGCAGGGCACTTGCTGGCAGGTGAGGGGTAGACTCCGCGGCTGGAGAACACAGTGGACCCACCTATGCCATGTGGGCCTCGTCTCACCGGTCAGTGTCCTGAGGTGGCCCTGGCTTGGGCACTCCCTCAGTCTGTGCCCTTCCCTGCCCTCCTGGGTGCCATCACCTTCAGATTTTTGCTGCCTGAGCTGAGAGGCGTTAATGGGGAGACCCAGGGACACAGCAGAGTAAACCACGTCGGGGCTGATTTCAGTAAGAAACAAGGGGCTCAGAGGGCCCACGTGTGGCAGGCGGTGGAGGGATGGGGCAGACATGGGTGCGCGATGGGGTGGGAGCGTGGATAGGAGGACAGCAGTCGGGAGGAGGAATGTGGCCACACCACTGTGTCGTGTGGGTGGCTGGAGATCTGGCAAGAGGCCCAGAGAGACGGTGCCTCCTCCAGCCCCAGCCCCGCCAAGGTCAGGAGGCACGGGAGGGAAAAACAGGACAAACATCACCACCTCTGTTTGCGCTGGGAAAGAATAACCCACAGAGCCCGCTGTTCCTCCTCTTCTCGCCACCCACGAGGCTCCTCTTCTCTCGGCCGCTCCCCTGTCTGCTCCCAGGGCCCCCTCCCTCCTTGCCCGCTGGACCTGGAGCCAGTGGGGCCTGAGAGTCTAGGAAGGAGCAGCATTTTCAACAGCACCCCTGTGTGCAATGTCCGCTGCCCTGTAGTAGGGGAAGGGGGCAGAGAGGAGACTCCTAGAGGTCAGCCTGGGGAGGGCCTGGGGCTGTGGGTGAGCCCAGCCTAGTTGCCTTCCCCCGGTGGAGCACACAGGCATCATTTAAAATACTCCCGTTTTGTAGATGAGCACATTGAAGTTCAGAGGGTTTGGGTGAGTTGCCCAAAGCTGGGAGGTTAGCTGGGACTTGAACCCAGGTCATCCTGATTCTGAAACCAGTGGGTTTTTTTTTTCCCTCCCCACTGCATCAACCCTCTTCAGAGACTGCTGTCTCGCTACCCCCACAGCCCCCCCCCCCATTCTCATTTTGGGTACTGGTGGACACTCAAGGGCTAGATTCAACTGATTTTAGCCACTAGGCACATGTAGCTATTTACATTTAAATTAAGACTGAAAATTCAGGGCCACTCTGGCGGCTTAGTGGCAAGGAACCACCCGCCAGTGCAGAAGATGCAGGTTCCATCCCTGGGCAGGGAAGATCCCATGTGCGGCAGAGCAACTAAGCCCTGTGCCACAACTACTGAGCCAGAGCTCTAGAGCCCGGGAGCCGCAACCACTGAATCCACGTGCCGCAACTGCTGAAGCCTGCGTGCCCAGAGCCCGTGCTCCGCGACAAGAGAAACCACTGCAACAAGCAGCCCGTGTACTGCAACTAGAGAAAGCCCGCACACAGCAGCAAAGACCCAGCGCAGCCATCAGTAAATACATCTTTAAAAGATTCGATCCCTCCAATCATAGTAGCCCCATTTCACATGCTCAGTGGCCGCAATGTGGCAAGTAGCTACCATTTTGGACAGCACAGAGTCAGAACAATTCCATGGTCGTAGAAGATTCTGTAGACAGTGCCGGGCTGGGTCAGGACCAGGGAAAGGGTCAGAGAAAAGGACAGAGGAGCCCAGGGCTCCGGAAGAATGGCAGCCTCTGTGAGGAGACTGGGTGGTTTGGGACTGAGGGTCCAGGTGAGGGGGCAGGGAGAGGGCTGGGTGGGCTTGGGACGGAGGCAGAGAACCTGACCCGACTCCCAGGTCCCTCCCTCTGATACTGATACTGTGGGCAATACCAGTGAGCAATTAATTGGCTGGGGTGGGGCCAGGGTTAAAGGGAGAGGGTGGGGAATACAGAGGACAGGGACCGCCCCCCTCTTAGCAGACCTCAGAGCTCTGCTCCTCCAGGCCTGCCCTTCATCCTCAGGGACCGGGGAGTCCGCTGACCCTTCTTTGTCCTACCCAGGATCCTACCCAGGCCGAGCCAGCTGCTTCCTGTTCGCTCATTCAGGCCAGGCAGCCAGTTAATGGGCGGCAGGGCCACCACCTTCCCAATTAGTCTTATTAGCCTCTTGCTCACCCACTGGAGTCAGGGTCACCCCTGGAGGAGGGGCTGTGAGTGGCCTGTGAGTAACCGAGGCCCAGCTATGACAGGAGTCCTGAGCCCAGGCCGGTCCTCAGGCTGAGGCCCTGGCGTCCAACCCCCACATGCTGTCCCTGGAGCCCCCCAGAAGGGAGAGATCAGGGGGCTGGTTTTGGAGTGCAGGCTCTGAAGGCCCACTCACTGATGGAACACAGAATAGGAGTGTGGCAGGCATGGGACCTGGGCTGTGACAGCAGGAGGTGGGGAGGGAGGAGGAGAGCGGAAGCTGAGTGATGGGTCCCCAGGAAAGGACGGATCCAGGTGCTGTGGGTGGGATCCCAGGCGGGGTAGGGGCTGCAGTCGGTACCTGAGGGCAAGTTGAAATGCCCACATCTGTGCATGGAGAGAGGATGGGGTGTCAGACACGCCAATACTGGGGAAGGCAGGAGAGTGAGGGAGCCAGGTGACTGGGCCCCGTGGTGAGAGTGGCTGCCCCAGAGTGGGCGGCCGCTGGGGCAGAGCGCCTGGTTCCAGGTTAGGCAACGAGGAGCCGGAGCCGGCTAGCCAGCTGGCCCCTCGGCCACGGCACACTCCACACACTGCAGCCGGCCCTGCTGCTGAGTAGGCAGATGCTCCAACTGATTGCTTCAGCTCCTCCCGGCCACACCAACTTCCCCCAGGCACCTACCCCTCCACCCCTCCTCCCCTCCCCACAGTGACTCCTGCCCCGAGAATGTCCTGCCCTGGCATAAAGGCCCCGGGTGTCCAGGAGCTGCTGTCAGTCAGGAGGCCACGCGGTCCAAGATGGGCTCTTCACGAGCATCCCAGATAGGGTGTGTGGGAGGGCGAGGGGTGCTGGCTTTGCTGCTGGCTGGTCTCCTCCTGCAAGGTAGGAGGTTGGGGCCCTGGGAGCGGGGAGAGTTGGGAGAGGAGGGAGATTCAGGCTCAGACAACTGGTCAGGGAAGGCTGGAGGGAGCCCTGCGGGGTGAGAGTCCAGGAGAGGACTCAGAGAGGGGAGACTGGGGGGAGGGCTGGGGCTCTGGAACCTGATGCTTGAGTCTAGAGGCTGCTCCTCACTGCCTTGGCACCTCAGGCAACTTACTTAAACTTTCTGAGCCTCCCTTTCTGAAAGTTTAAAAATGAGCTTAATGTTAACACCTCGCTCTATGAGTCTCTAATTAAGTAATACATGTGACACGGCTGTGGAAATTATAGATGGTTATATGTTGATGGATGTTGTTGTAATTATACTATTATTGGGGTGCTAGAAGATGAAGATTGGATATTTAGTAGTCATAATAATTGCTACCATTCATAGAGGCCCTTTTATATGCCAGACACTATTAGCACTATATTTATTTTTAATTTTTTAACCATGCTGCGAGGCCTGTGGGATCCTAATTCCCTGACCAGGATCAAACCTGCACCCCCTGCACTGGGAGCACAGCAGCCTTAACCACTGGACTGCGAGGGAAGTTGCATGTACTAGCACTTTAAGTACATTAGCTTTTTTAATCAATAGAAGAACTGTGTGAGAGATTTGTTATTCCCACTCTGCAAAGGAGGACACAGAGGTTGGAGAGCTGAGGAAACTGGCTCAAGATCACAAATTAGAAGGCAATTAAGCCGGGCTCCAAGCCCCAGGCTGGGTGATTCTGGGACCCGTGCTGCGTGGCCACAGCTGTGTGGCATAGGGGAGCAGAGGCGGAGGCGTGGGGGAGCTGCTGATTGGTGCAGCGGAGTGGAGGGGGCTGCAGGCAGAGCCGGGGGTTGGTGTGAAGGTGGATGTGTTGAATTTCTTTTTTAGGAGAGAATGGGGACTGCACGAATTGTGGAGACCTGGTTTTTGGTGGGGGTTGAAGGAGGAGTAATAAATCATGGATAATGCTGTCTGTTTTTGTAAAGCAGTTTCTAATAGATGATCACATCTAGTGGTCACAGTAACGCTGTGAGGAAGGCAGGGCAGATCTGGCCTCTCCAAATGAATAAGCTGAAGCACGAGGCTCTTGGGACCGGAGGGGGTCGAGGAGGGGAGCAGAGGAAGGATGGGGGGAGGGTGAGCTGGGGTGAGGAACAAAGGGTCAGTTCCGGAAAGACAGTCAGACGTGGGCCTGGGGCGGGCAGGCAGTCCTGCGGTACTGAGGAAGGTCAGAGGCCTGGGGAGGGTTTCGTTCGCGTCCCTGGGCTGGGCTCGGGTGCAGTGTCCTGTTGCTGCGCGGGTACCAGCAGGTTCTGAAGCAACAGTGCGTGCCCTCCTGTCCTGGCCCCCGCCCAGGCTTGCTGGCGTGGCATCCTGAGATGGGAAGCAGGGTTTCTATCCTGCCCCCGAGCCTGGCCTTTTGAGGGAAGCAGGTGACGGAATCGTGGTCCCCGCGTGTCCTGCCCTTTACTGCAGCCCCTGTGCCTTTCTCCTGTCTCTCTTTCCCCTGTTTCCTTGTTTCCTTTCCCTGTTTCCCTGCTTCCTTTCCCCCGTTCCTCAGCATCCCTTTGGCTATTTTCCCTTGCTTCTCAGTCCTCCATCATCTGCCTTTCTCCTCCTCCTATTTGGTCCCAAGACCTCTCCCACCTCTCAGAGCCTCGCTCTCCCCCACTCTGTCTCTTTGGTGTTCTGTGTTTTAGACCTGTTCGCTCCTGCCACTTCTTCACGCCCTCTCATCTTCCTCTGAGGCCTCCTGCTTTGGAGTCTCATATTCTTTTTCTCTGGTCGATCTCCGGCTTCCCTCCTGCCTCTTCTCCCAGAATAAGCTGCCATCTCATTTTTCTTCCGCTGTGAAGGCCACTTCTCTCCGCCTTTTCCACCCCAGACTCTCTCCCTGGGCTCCTCTTGGGAGAGATCAGAGTGTCAGATGCCTGAGGTGGGCCTGGGAGGGGAGGGAGAAAGCCCAGCCTCTCTGGCCCTTACTAACCACTGCTTTCCTCACCAGGGACCTTGGCCAAGAGCATCGGGACCTTCTTAGATCCCTGCAAGGACCCCACACGTATCACCTCCCCCAATGACCCCTGTCTCCTGGGGAAGGGGGGCTCCAGCAGCTCCAGTGGCTCCAGTGGTGTTTCCAGTGGCTTGAGTGGTCGCCCCAGCGGCGGTTCCAGTGGCAGCTCCAGTGGCTCCAGTGGCAGCTCCAGCAGTTCCAGTGGTGTTTCCAGTGGCTTGAGTGGTCGCCCCAGTGGCGGCTCCAGTGGCTCCAGTGTTTCCAGTGGCTTGAGTGGCCGCCCCAGTGGCAGCTCCAGCAGCGGCTCCGGCAGTGGCTCCACCGGGTCCATTGTTGCCCATGGTGGTTCTTCTGGATCTTCGTTACTTAAGCCAGGAACAGGGTATTCCCAGATAAGCTACTCCTCTGGGTCAGGCTCTGCTCTACAAGGTGCATCGAGCTCCCTCCACTCAGGAAGCATCAGCTCCCAGTCAGGAGGAGGCTTGAGCTCTTCTGGTTCCCAAACCTCCTGGATGTCCAGCAGCGGGGGCCAGAAGGTCAGCTCCAAGCTGCGGCCCTGTGGTCCCGACATCCCTGACTCTCCCTGCAGCGGGGGGCCCATCGTCTCTCAGTCTGGCTCCTACATCTCCAGCTCCCACTCTGTGTCTGGGGGTCAGAGGCCAGTAGTGGTGGTGGTGGAGCAGCATGGCCCCGGTGGCCCCGGAGTGGGTCAAAGGGTCCCCTGCCTCAACGGAGGCCCTCCAGGCAAGCCCTGCCCCCCCATCACCTCTGTGGACCAACATGGCAGCTACGAGGTGGTGGGTGGCTCCTCCAACAGCTATCTGGTCCCAGGCATGACCTACAGTGGGGGCAAAATCTACCCGGTGGGCTACTTCACCAAAGAGGGCCCCATCAAAGGCTCCCCAGGGGTGCCCTCCTTTGCTGCCGGGCCCCCCGTCTCTGAGGGCAAGTACTTCTCTGGCAACCCCATCATCCCCAGCCGCAGCTCTTCTAGCTCCAATATCTACCAGTCCGGAGCTTCCTCAACTGTGGTGTTCCAGCCAGTGGGCTCTGGTGGGGTCCAGCCCTGTGTGGTCGGCTCCCGGGGCTCTAAGGGGCCCTGCTCCCTCTCCAGCTCAGGAGTCTCCAGCAGTCCCAGCATTTCCAGCAGCTCTGGTTCATCTTTCCATCCCTGTGGTGGTGTTTCTCAGGGGCCCTGCTCCCCACCAGGCACTGGCTCCCTCAGCGGCAGCTCTAGCTCCCTATCTGGTGGCAAAATCGTCCTTCAGCCCTGTGGCAGCAAGTCCAGCGCTCCTGGTCACCCTTGCATTTCTGTTTCCTCCTCGACACTGAGTGGAGGTCCAGATGGTTCTCCCCAACCTGACCCCTCAGCTGGTGCCAAGCCCTGTGGTCCAGGCAACTCTGGAAAGAACCCTTGTCGCTCCATCCGGGAGATCCTAGCCCAGGTGAAGCCTCTGGGGCCCCAGCTAGCTGACCCTGAAGTTTTCCTACCCCAGGGAGATCTACCTAACAGTTCATAAAGCAGATTTTGCCTCCACACATGTGCAGGCATACACACACACACACACACACACACACACACACACACACACACATCCCATCTCTCAAGTGGGAGAAGTTCAGGGGTAGTCCAGGCATGGGGTAGCTCAGTTTCCCTCCTCCCTCCCAAACGATGGACTTCCCTGGTGGCTCAGACGGTAAAGCGTCTGCCTACAAGGTGAGAGACCCGGGTTCAATCCCAAGGTTGGGAAGATCCCCTGGAGAAGGAAATGGCAACCCACTCCAGTGTTCTTGCCTGGAGAATCCCATGGATGGAGGAGCCTGGTGGGCTACAGTCCATGGGGTCGCAAAGAGTCGGACACGACTGAGCGACTTCACTCCCAAAAGAGCTGCCCCTACTTCCCCCATCGCCCCGATGTGGCAGACTCTCCCTTATCACCTCTTCTTTCTATGCCTCCCCAAACTGTAGGCTCCAAATCCTTTTCCTCATTCTCTCCCCTTCTACTGCAGTGCCCCACCCGCTGCCAGATTCCCACTCCCCAGAATTTCCTCTGCCATTTCTTTGAGATGGTATAGTCTACTGGCTAACCCTACCCATTCAGATTCTTAACTGGGACCCCCCCGAAATCTCCTAGAGGAACTGTGATGCCCGGACAAGTCATCCCCTCCCCACGCTCATCCCTGCTTTGCCAAATAAAGCACAAACCAAACGATTATTTGAAAACAATGACCATTTTTCACTGATCTCATTCCACCATCTGGTCAACCAGCGAGATGCTATTGGGTTCTCACACTCCCAGTTCCATTCCTGCCCTCCATTATAGAGCTCACCACGCCCTTTGTGAGTTCCCAAACACTCCTCCTGTCTCTCAGTCTCCATCTCGGTCCAGCACTCAGATGCTTCGCGCCCTGTGTTGGGGAGATACCAGACTCTCTGCGGAGACTGGGACAGCCTCCCTGCTCTCACTGGGTCCAGGACAGATGTTCCAATAAACTGTGAGAACTAGATTAGACTCTTTGCCTTCTTGGTGTCCAGGGTCTCCTCTTAGGACCTGGGTGATGCTCTCCTATGCCTCTAAAGGTCCTGTGTCCCCCACTTTCATTTGTAAATTGGCCCCAGTATTTCTTATATCTTACATCTCCTCCTACAAAGGAGGAAAACAACAAATATTTATTGAACCGAAAGCAGGAGGCCAAGCAACCTTGGTCTCCCAGATCCTTCTTCCCACGTCTCTTCTCTCTCACTCCCCAGGAAATCCATTCTCTCCACCACCCATTCACCCGGGGGTCCTCCCCTCTCCTTACGAAGAGCCCTAATGACTTCCTCCCCGCCCCACACCCGGCTCCTTCTCCTCTACCTTTAGTTGGCCTCATCTTTCAGATGCCATCCTCTCTGGGTGTCCTGAGCATTGATTTCCTGGGTTTCTGGGACACCTGGAGCCTTGGGAAGGCTGGAACACAACAGCCCAGGCTAGATTCCTGGGGACTGAGTAGGAGCCCAGGCGGGTGTTGTTTTGGGAGCTGTGGGCGGAGAGAGTAAAAGACGGAGAGGACGGCAGCGAGCAGGGTGTGCAGCCCAGCAGGGTGACTCACTGGCCCTTGGTGACAGGCCCCAGCCACAGTAGAGCACGGCCAGCAGTGTCCTTTCCGCCTTCACTCTCTTGCTGCCCCTGCTGTGGATCTAGAGTGAGAGCTGGAGAGGTGAGAGGGGAGCGCTACAGTGGGAAGGAGAGGTAGCCTCCCCCAGAGAAGACCAAGATTGTGGAGCATGTACCGAGGGCCATGTGACTATGTTCTGGAGACAGCAGGGGAGACGCCAAGGCCGAGGCAGCTCTCACACCCCAAGGAGGGGACAGTGGATTGTGCTTATCCCTACAGGAAGGGCCTCAACCCAAAGCACAGGGCATCTCCCAGAGCCTCTGCTTGGCTGCAAAGGACCTGACCCCTGGCCTAGGAGCCACTTCATTCTCTCCTGTTGGGATGGTATTCAGTTCAGTTCAGTCACGCAGTCGTGTCCAACTCTTTGTGACCCCGTGGACTGCAGCACACCAGGCTTCCCTGTCCATCACCAACTCCTGGAGTTTACTCAAACTCATGTCCATTGAGTCAGGTATGGTGTTAGCTGGCCCCAAATTTTGGACTGTTGTTGAGATTCCTGAACCAGCAGAAATATTGATCAGAAGTGACCTGGAGCAGGGAGCCAACCTGCAGGGTTGACTGAAGACAGAGGAGGGCTCCAGAATAATCCTGTCTGTGTTATCACTGTGGAGTTGCCCTTGGTTGCTATTACCTGGACTGCAGCCAACAATAGGAGTCAAGACCCTTGACCACCACTGAGGGAGGGCTGCAGCCTCTGACCTGGACCTCTAGTTTCTGGTGTGATCCAGGTCAAAAAGGTTTGTAAAACTGATGGATGTCACCCCAGAAGGCTGCTGTCCTGTACCCACTGGCCAGATTTGCATCTTTTTTTTTTAAATTTTTAATGGAATATAGTTCCTAGTTTTAAAAAATAAAGCATTATTAATATTGATTAATATTTACATTAGGCTATTCAGGTTTTGGGCTTCTCTGGTGGCTCAGTGGAAAAGAATCCTTCTGAAAAGGCAGGAGCCTCAAGTTCAATGCCTGGAAGATCAGAAAGATCCCCTGGAGAAGGAAGTGGCAACCCCCCAGTATTCTTCCCTGGAGAATTCCATGGACAGAGGAGCCTGGTGGGCTACAGTCCATGGGGTCACAGAGTCAGACACTATTTAGCGACTAAACAACAACAACAAATAGTTGACTTACAATGCTGTCCACTGACCAGATCTGGAAAGAAGCTCTTCCAGGAGTCAGCCAGCAGGGCCTGGAGATGAGGATGAAATGGTAAAGTCTAGCAGCTAATATTTAGACTTCCTGCAACAAGGGAAGCCTAGTCTGGGTGTGTCCTGGAAGCCAGCAATAGAGTAACAAAGGCATTTAGATACTTTTTATTGTAAAAATATCAAGCAGATTTAAGAGTAGACAAAGTAGTTAATAAACCCCTATATTCTCATCACTCAGCCTTAACAAGGATTAACTCCTGGTTACTTGACAAGAGCATATCAATGCCCTCCTTCTACTTAGCTGGAAATATCTGTTCTCTCTCTGTCTCTTTCTCACTGTATCTCTTGTGTTCTGTGGACATATTTGACCATCTAAGGTAGGCAGAATGGTGCCCTCCCCATAATCTAAGATGTCCATGCCCTGATACCTGAAAACTAGAGTATGTCAGGTTACATAGCAAAGGGAAATTGTTTGCAGGTGGAATTAAGGTTGTTAGTCAGATGACCTTAAAATGGGAAGATTATCTGGGATTACTGGGGTGGGCCTGATATAGTCATAAGGATTTTTAAAGAGGGAAGAAGAGGAGGTCAGACTGACGCAGTATGAGAAGATCCTGCTACTTCTGGCTTTGAACGTGGAGGAAGTGGACCACGAGCCAAGGAGCCCGCGTGGCCTCTAGGAGCTGGAAGATGCAGGGAAATGGATTCTCCCCTGGGGGCCTCCAGAAAGGCTCTACCTGGACTTCTGATCTTCACAATTGTAAGATAGTAAATTTGTTTTGTAAGACATTCAGTTTGTGGTTACTTGTTATAGCAGCCGTAGGAAGCCACATACCAACCATCTTTTAAGGACGGGAACCAGGTCTATTTCCCAAGACACAGGGTCTCATCTAGGAGCAGCCCCTCAGATGGGGGCCACTTTGAGGTCACGATGATGGAGCTTTGGGGATACATGAGAAAGGGGTGCTGGAAGGGATAATCTGGATCCCAAAGAGAGAGAATCAAGTGTTTCTATTGCTGAAAAGTGAAGAGATGGAGACCCCAAGGGCGAAGGTCCTCATGTGCTTGGCATAGGGAACTGGGAAGAGTAGGGCTGGCAACCAGCGATGAGCCGCAAGCCAGAACACCTGGATTGGGAAGGCGTGGGGAGCTTGAGGAAAAGAGCAGGGTGGGAACACTTAGCCTCCCTGGGTCATTCAAATGGCACCTGTTGCCACAGAATGAATTAGAAATTAGGGTGGAATGTGGGGATTTATTGTCTCCATAACCACTGGCTCAGCCTGTTTCTGGTGTCCCCCGCCCCACTGACAGGATAAAGGGCTGGATGTCTAGGGGCTGAGGGAAATGCAGAGCAAGATGCAGGGCCGCGTGGTGGGGAAGCGGGCTCCTCTGGGGCTGCTCCTGGTCTGTCTTCATCTCCCAGGTATGGAGGCTGTGCCGCTCCTCGGGCAGGAGCGGACTGGGGGGCCTCAGGGGAACTGGGATTGAGGGAAGGGGTAACGGTGGGAGGCTGTACGCTTGGGTCCCTGAGCAGGTGAGAGCTGGCTCATGGGAAGTGAAGGGACTTGAAACAAAGGGGCTCAGGGAATCAGGGAGGGGAGGGCATTGGGACCAAACATCTGGTTCACTGGCTGCCTCCTCTTGCCCTTCCCCCAGGCCTCCTTGCCCGGAGTATCGGTGTGATGGAGGAGAAAGTTCCTCGAGACTTGGGGATCAGCTTGCCTCTGCTGGGACCACCTCCCTTGACCGGCCCCTCCAACACCGAGCATCCTCAGCCCAAACCAGCCCCTGGGCCTAATGATTTGTCCAGGGCTGCTGTGAAGCCCAATCCTTCTCCATCACATGGCTCTCAACCTGTAGGAGGTCCTGGGGTGCAGCTCTCCATGGACTCCTGGCCCTCGGAAGACCCCTGGCCGATGCTGGCAGCTGCGGTCAAGGACCACGCTGGGGAAGTGCTGCCCGGAGAACTGTCTTACCTTTCTAGGGTGGCTGCCCTCCCCGTGGGCAGCAGGCCTTGGCCTGCAGGGCCCTCTGCACAGCCCGGAGACCCCTCACCCGAGTCCTCACCCTTCCACCAGGACTCTGAGTCTAGACGGCCACTCCGTCCTAACGTGCTGGGCTCCCCAGGAGACATCCTTGCCCGATCCCCACTGTGGGCTCTCATCAACAGAATACGACGGCCGCTTCTGCCTGGTCACCCCTGGGGGACCCTGAATCCCAGTGCGTCCTGGGGAGGTGGAGGCCCTGGCACCGGATGGGGAACAAGGCCCATGCCATACCCTGTGGGAATCTGGGCTAACACCCATCAATACCCAAGTATCAGCTGGGGGAATATTCCTCTATACCCAGGTATTAATCAGTTTCCTCCCCGAGTTCTCCGTCCTCCTGGCTCCTCTTGGAGCATCCCAGCTGGCTTCCCCAATCCTCAAAACCCTGGGTCACAGTGGAGTTAGGAGGGTGACAGAGTGGGGAAAACCCCAGTTAGAAGTCAGAGGAGGAAGTCCGGTTCCCTCCCCTTGTGGCATGAGCTAAATCAAGATCCTATCAGTTGTTTTCTAGCATCATCCCCACTATCACTGCCTCCCTGCTCTCCCTGCGCTGATCTCCAATAAAACACAGCACTTACTGAATCCACTCCTTCTCAGTGTTTTTGTTTCTGGGTGCAAACTGGAGTTTTGTCCATCCCCATTTTCTCATCTCCACGTTCCCCCAGGGTCCTCCTGATGCTCTCTTTCCATCCCCATCCTTTGCAAGAGATCAAAGCCCAGGTGTCTCAGGGTAGGGCCTCATGGTCTCACCTGGGCCAGGTGGGAGAGCTGGCTCCACTGTCCTGGACACTGAAAGGGGGAGGAGGGGCAGCAGGACTAACAGATGGCACCTGCAGCAGGAGGGAAGGATGAGGTCCAAGTGGGGAGTGAATGCCCTTTCATTCAGAGACACAGAGGGTCAGAGAAAGTCATTGAGTCTGCTTTTGTCTTTCTTCCCAGAAAGTCACGGTTCTTGGAAGTGAAGGAGGCACTGATCTCCTCCCTTACATGCACCACTTGGCACATTGTGCCCCAAAGAATCACGGGCTTAGGGCATTTGCTGAACAAAGAGCAGACCTCTGTAGAGGAAGAAAGAAAGGGAGAAGAGACTGGAACAGAGAAACGTGGAGCCAACAATCCTGCCTGTGGATGCGTTTGATGCTTTTATCCCCACGTGATGACATGGCTTTTGCTTTTGGTCACACTGCCCTCCCTCTGGTTTTCCCAGGAGCTCTCCATCCTTGTACAGGAGTTAGAGTGCAGTGATGAAGGCTCACTCTAAGAATGCGCACAAGGAAGTTAACAGAAGTTGCTGGCGGTGATGAGGTTTCTAGAAGATACAATCCCTGGTGTCTACCCATGTCTTCCCATCACTAACCACATGACCCTCTATCACGTCAATCTCTTCCCTCAATCCTTTCCCACCCTGGATTCTCAGTTTCCCCCAGTGCTGGGGCAGGCGATTCTGGTTCTGATTTCAGCACCTGTCTGTGCCCCACAAGCTCGGCTGGAAAGGGGGTTTATTTTCTTCACTGAGGAACTGCCAGCACCATGGACAGCATCTGGACCGAGGTCAGCGTTCAGCAAACACTGAGTCAACACTCCTGTTTTCTCTCTTCTTCCACTTTATTCCTGAGCCACAAGCCTGCAGGACTGCTACTGTGCCTTTCCCAGAGCCTCACTGACATCTCCCCAACAAAGCCCTTCTCGGTCAGGAATGCCCTGTACATTCCATTCTTTAACCTTCATTAACAACTCTGAGGAAGGTGTTGCAAGTAAGATAAAGCAACTGAGGCTCAGCGAGATTAAGCAATTTACACAAGGTGACTTAGCCAGCGTGTGACAGAGTCAGTGACTCAAATGAAGTATTTCTCATTATCTGTCCAGGGAGTGTTCAGGTATAATATGCAATTAACAGAAATCCATCTAATTTTTATTGAGTACCTGCTATGTGCCAGACTCCGGACGAGGTGCTTTCACAATACCCTTCCAGCTAATCTCCAAAACAATTCCACTGGGTAGGCACTGCTGGCCCATTATACAGGTGGAGATACTGACGCCCAGATAGGGAAGTGAGCCAAGGCTGACAGGGTAACACAGAGCCGAGGAAGTGGACTTTGTCCACTACTCGGTGCTGATGGAGGGTCCTGGGTAGCTGTGGTCAGCTTTGTTGGACTGGTCTTTGCTGTAAGGTTGTTTTGCTTTAAGTTGTTGCTATTTAAAATAGTGGGATTGGTCAGCAATCTGTGATATAATGAATGTCCTGAGGTTTGCAGCGAGAGCTGCTGCTCATGTACTGATTTGTATGCTTCTTGTTGTTGTCCAGCTGTTGAATCGTGTCTGACTCTTTGAGACCCTATGGACTGCAGCACACCAGGTTTCTCTGTCCTTCCCCATTTCCCAGAGTTTGCTCAAACTCAAGTCCATTGAGTCGGTGAGGCCATTCAACCATCTCATCCTCTTTTGTCCCCTTCTCCTGCCTTCAATCTTTCCCAACATCAGGGTCTTTTCCAATGAGTCAGTTCTTTGCATCAGGTGGCCAAAGTATTGAAGTTTCAGCTTCAGCATCAGTCTTTCCATTGAATATTCAGGGTTGATTTCCTTTAGGATTGACTGGTTTGATCTCCTTATAGTCCAAGGGACCCTCAGGAGCCTTCTCCAGCACCACAGTTCAGAAGCATCGATTCTTCGGCACTCAGTCTTCTTTATGGTCCAACTCTTATATACATACATGCCTACTAGAAAAACCATAGCTTTGACTATATGGACTTTTGTCAGGAAAGTGATTTCTCTGCTTTTTAATATGCTGTCTAGGTTTGTCAGAGCTTTTCGTCCTTGAATTACAAGGCAGAGTCTTAACCGCTGGACCACCAGGGAAGTTCCATTATGCTTCTATTAGTGGTTAACTGGTGGAAGTGGTGACTGGAGTAAAGTCATTTCTTCTGCCCCAAGAGGGAAGGTCCCATAGTAGAGTGTGCTTGTCTGGAAGCTGGAAGATGAGGTTCCCCTTCCATGTGCCTGGACGGCTCTCTCAGCTGTGTTAGTTTAGCTGATCACTTGCCTCTGCAGACCTTGGTTTGCTCATCTGTAAAATGGGATGAAAGCAGATGTCCGATCTACTTCACAAGGTTGTTATGAATTTTAAGATAATAATAAAGTAGATTAGAGACTGAAAAATGGAGCAATTGTGAAGATTAGAATGCAGGCTGTTGTCTCAGTTCAGGAGGTCCTGCCGGCATCACAGAGAAGGCAGTGTCTGTAGTTGACGTCACAATTGATTGTTGAGTGTGGTGTGATGCTTCCCCCTGGGAATTACACCTAAGAGAATTATCCCAAGATCAAGAAGGGACAGTCAGCTTCTACTTGAACTATTTCCTTCCTTGAACTGTTCTCTTAGATGTTTTTCACTTATGCACTTTGGGGCGATCATAATCACGGCATCGATTTATCACATATATACCATGAACAAAACCTGTTACAGGGTCATCTTACTTCTCACAACAATTCTAGGATGCACTTACTCTGACTATTTATGTTTTACAGGAGAAGAAACTGAGGCTCAGGAAGATTAGGCAACTTACCAAAGGTCACAGCCAGTGAGGGGGAAACTTAGGTATGGTACCATTTGGAAATAGCAAGCAAAGGCGGGCAAACTGTACAGGGCAGGTGAAAGTGGGATTCTCTAGCTCCCATGGCTTAATCACCACCTGGAATCCGTCCTTCAACAAGTTCATCTTCACCCATTTTCATGTCATCTGAAGATCGGCAGCCAGGCTAGTGGTTTTATCTCTCCCTCGAGACCAAATGTCTCTTATATTCCTCTCATTCCACTGGAAAGATGTCCCATATTGCTTATCTATACCTCTTTATTTCTTTCTTCCTACCTCCCTTCCTTCCTTTCCATTTTTTGGGTACTTCCGGGATCTTAGTTCCCCGACCAGGGATTGAATCTGTGCCCTTGGCAATGAAAGTGCTGAGTCCTAAGCACCTGGACCCCCAGGGAACTCCTTCTACCCTTTCTAGGTTGGCTTTCCCCTTTTGCTGTCAGGAAACTGGTGAACACATCCAGAAGACACTCTTATGAACCCAGATTGTCCCACCTGAGAGTGAGCACACCAGCCCTCAGGAAGACTGGCCACATGCCAGGGTTTCTACTTCTGTCCACTCACAGAATATCCTGGTCAAGGAGGTCTGTACAGGGACTTCCCTGGTGGTCCAGTGGCCAAGACTCCGGGCTCCCAATGCAGAGGGCCCGGGTTTGATCCCTTGTCAGGGAACTAGATACCACATGCCACAACTAGGGGTTTGTATGCTGCAGCTAAAGCTCCTGTATGCCACAACCAAGACTGCAGATCTGGCGTGCTGCAACTAAGACAAGTTGCAGCCAAATAAATAAATATTAAAAAAACTAACACAATTCACTCTAACCTCTAAAAAAAAAAAAGGATTTCTCTGAGTGGAGAAGGGACTGATGGAGAGTGAATATGAATGAGCCAAGGTGGAGATTCTGAAGATGGAGAAGCTTCAGTCATATGAAAAATGGGTGCAGAAAAGGGCTTCAGATTTGTGGGCTGCTGACTCCAGCTGGACAAGTCACCTGGAGAGGAAATGACTCCTCAGATGCCTCCTCGGGGCCTGGCACAGTGCACGTTTCATGCACAGGGAGGTGCTTTTGTTTAATTATTAAATTTGTTTCCTGTTTGTGCCCTTCTTTCTCACAGAGGGATCCTCACGGCCTCTGGCCTGGGTGGTTCTGGCCATCTCCTGATCAGCCTCTTACACATAGGTCTTGTCTCCTCCAGCCCATCCTAAGTCAGCTGGAGCTGGGGAGAGCAGAGAATCCGGAGGTATGGTTTAAAGGGTATAGGCTTTCAGACTTACAAGATGAAAAGCGTTACGTGATGGATGGTGGTGACGGCTCCACCACAATGCAAATGTTTTTAATATTACTGAACTGTACACTTAAAATGGTTAAGATGGTGTGTTTTATGTTATGTGTATTTTATAATAGTAAAACTTTGAAAAAGTCAGCTCTAGTCAGGCCACTCCCCTGCTCAAGTATCAGCCAGCTGCAGAGCCCAGAACCTGCACCGAAGATCATTGCCACGTGGCCACTGCCCCTGACTTCCTCTGTTCCTCACCCTCATTCCTGGCCCTGCTCTCTGCCAGGGCAGACACTACTGGAGGAACTCAGAGAGGCTTTAGAACTGATGAATGCAGGTAAGCAAGCAAACACCTAGCTCCCTGCCCTGCACACCCACCCAGAGCCCAGCCTTCAAGCCCCTGGCCATTCTGTACCCTTACTCCTGTCATCCACCCTTCTTCTCAGTGAAAATGAGGAAAGAAAAAAAAATGATACCCAGGGAAAAAAGAGAGAGATACAGCTAGATCTCTTTCAAGTAGAATATTCATGGAGAAAGTTCTGTCAGGATGTTATTCAGCCGTTACTCCCTGCTAGCGGAAACTGAACTTTGTAACCATAGGCACTGTTCGAACTTTTTCAAGGAGCAAATACATACAATACTAGGCTTAAAATGAAAACAAAGAAACCAAACCAACAAAGAGGCCAACCCATCTGTAAATGACTCCTGGTTCAAGAAGCCTTTCTTGACTCCTCACTGAACTCTCCTGCCTTTTGCATTTTTTGTGACATTGGATCATTATTGTTATGACTGCTGTAACTAATGGGCCAGGTATTAAACTCTCCAAACCTCAGTTTACTAATCTGTGTAAGGGGGACAGTCAGTTCCCATGTGATGGAATTGTTGAGATGACTCAAGCAAATAACTGCTTGTTAAATTCTGACCATAGCATCTGCCAGAACAAGAACTTAATAAGTCTTTGGTTGCTTTTAGTATTTTTTGAAAATTTTTATTTATTTACTTTTATTTTTTGGCTGTGCTGGGTCTTTGTTGCTGCACGTCGACTTTCGAAATTTGTAGCGAGCATGGACTACTTTCCACCGCAGTGCTCAGGCTTCTCATTGTGGTGACTCCTGTTACAGAGCGCAGGCTCAGCAGTTGTGGCTCATGGGCTTACCTGCTCCACAGCATATGGGATCTACCCAGAACAGGGATTAAACCTGTGTTCCCTGCATTGGATTCTTAACCACTAGACCACCAGGAAAGTCCTGCTCTTACTATTATTATAATTTATTCTAATTCCAAACAACCTTCCAATGTAGGCATTATCAACATTATAAATGATGAAAATAAGGCTCAGAGAGGTTTGGTAACTTGCCTAAAGTCACACAGCTAATAAAGGGCTTCCTTTACTAGTTAGATGGAAGTTCATCACCCATGAGTGAAAGTTGTGGCGAATTTGCACAGTACATGAGAGACACCATCTGGGGAAGGAACTGTAGAGGTGTTAAGGAAGTTTAGGAATAACTAAATCCAAACAAAGGAAACATGCCTGGCTGGAGACTGTAACTCAGGAAGAAAAAAGTGATTTCAGGGTACTGGACTCTATCTGAAGAAAAAAATGTGGCTGCAGGAAAGGGTGAACTTCATGGGACCCAGGAAAGGGAGACCCAGGGGATACGAACTGTGAGTTGTTTAATTGCTCCCTGTAGGGAGACAGGCTTGTTCTGGCCATGAGTATTCTTTCTGTTGTAACCTAGTGTTAATCACACCAAATGGCTGTGATGTCAAGTGTATAATAGCACGGAACTAACATTCATGCTCTACGTATCAAAAGATGGGTGGAGAGAACTTCTTACGTCAGTTTGATGAAGAATTCATGATTACACTAGAATCTCTTGATGGGTTAAGCTGGACCAACGGCAGAGGCACATGGATTGTGTTATTCTGAGTGACTCTGCCTAAACATGGTACCACCAGCCATCACAGGGACACTGGAAGAAATGAATAAATCCTGTGAAACTTGTATTCACGATAAAGATGTGGCTGGGATTTTGTTCACTTTATCCCACCACTTCTATGGAGACCTCTTTAACCCAGGAAAAGGAATAGCTCTGCATCTCCTGAGAGGTTCTGGTCTCTTTTTAGTTTACAGATGTTGGGTGCCAGATAATGACTGTGTTTCCCTCTTTGAACTGGCTGCTAGAGAGCTCAGTTACAAATCTGTAGTTTTCCTTCCAGGATGATGTTTATATTAACCTTACTCCTGGTTTTATCCCATTTTTCTAACTATTCATTTCCCTGGTTGTAATTTTTATTGTTTAAGCTATTTTAGATTATGTTTAAAACAAGGCCCTCCTCCAGGGGAAATCTTCCTGACCCAGGGATCGAACCTTCGTCTCCTGCAGCTCCTGCATTGCAGACAGTTTCTTTACTGTTGAGCTACTGGGGAAGCCCTGTTTAAAACAAGGCTGGTATAAGTGAATACCATGGTTATTCCAGGACTGGGATTTACTGTAACCTGGATGAAATGTTTCCAATGAACCCACCTCTCTTGACTGATTTCTTGGTCACCAAGCAGTATTCTGATTGGCAGTCATTTTTCCCTTCTAGGAGTCTTACTACTAGGAGGTCGGCATGCTGGATAGTGGGCAAAAGTATTCCATCTCAGGAGTTAAATGGTTTCTAAACCAGAGATTCAGCAATATCTTGGGTGTGTCCCAGTTTCTCTTTGGGTGTGGGGATTGTTCTAGAGCTCAGAAGGGAGATTCCTGGGCAAAATCACAGTACAGCCAGTTCCCTTACTTCATTCTATATGAGGTAAACCCCTCTGTGATGCTCTCCAGGGGAAACAGAGGAAGGAACCAGCATTAAGGAGAGACAGAAAGTACTAGGCAGCTTAGCGTGTGAACACATTCATTTTGGAGCTAGTAGCTGCTGACCTGGGCCAGGTTAGAGCAGCTAAGTTTTCATTTATAAAATGGAGATAATAAAGTCGCCTAATGGCAATCCACTCCAGCACTGTTGCCTGGAAAATCCCATGGACAGAGGATCCTGGTGGGCTACAGTCCAAGTGGTCGCAGAGTCGTACACGACTGAGCGACTTCCACTTTCCTCTTCCCAACTTGCAGCTTCCCAGGTGGCGCTAGTGGTAAAGAATCCGCCTGCCAATTGCAGGAGACGCAGGTTAGATCCCTGAATTGGGAAGATCCTCTGGAGGAGGAAATCACTACTGACTCCAGTATCCTTGCCCAGGAAAATCCCATGGATAGAGGAGCCTGGTGGGCTACTGTCCATGGGGTTGCAAAGGGTCGGACACGACTGAGCACCTGAGCACCCAACTTGTCTAGATTAAATAAGTCGACTCATGTAAATCACTTAGCATAGCTGCTGCAACTATTGCCATTTCTAGCGCTGCCAAAACTGATATAACCATCACTGATGCTCACTTCAATTCTACAAGGTAGGCTGAGTGAAGCGAAAGTCGCTCAGTCATGTTGGACACTTTGTGACCCCATGGACTATACAGTCCATGGAACTCTCTAGGCCAAAATACTGGAGTGGGTAGCCTTTCCCTTCACCAGGGGATCTTCCCAACCCAGGGATAGAACCCAGGTCTGCCTCATTGCAGGCGGATTCTTAGGAGGTAGGTTCAGTTCAGTTCAGTTCAGTTGCTCAGTCGTGTCCAACTCTTTGTGACCCCATGAATTGCAGCACGCCAGGCCTCCCTGTCCATCACCAACTCCCGGAGTTCACTCAGACTCACGCCCATAGAGTCAGTGATGCCATCCAGCCATCTCATCCTTGGTTGTCCCCTTCTCCTCCTGCCCCCAATCCCTCCCAGCATCAGAGTCTTTTCCAATGAGTCAACTCTTCGCATGAGGTGGCCAAAGTACTGGAGTTTCAGCTTTAGCATCATTCCTTCCAAAGAACCCTCAGGACTAGTCTCCTTCAGAATGGACTGGTTGGATCTCCTTGCAGTCCAAGGGACTCTCAAGAGTCTTCTCCAACACCACAGTTCAAAAGCATCAATTCTTCGGCGCTCAGCCTTCTTCACAGTCCAACACTCACATCCATACATGACCACAGGAAAAACCATAGCCTTGACTAGACAGACCTTGGTCAGCAAAGTAATGTCTCTGCTTTTCAATATGCTATCTAGGTTGGTCATAACTTGTCTTCCAAGGAGTAAGCGTCTTTTAATTTCATGGCTGCAATCACCATCTGCAGTGATTTTGGAGCCCCCCAGAAATAAAGTCTGACACTGTTTCCACTGTTTCCCCATCTATTTCCCATGAAGTGATGGGACTGGATGCCATGATCTTCATTTTCTGAATGTTGACCTTTAAGCCAACTTTTTCACTCTCCTCTTTTACTTTCATCAAGAGGCTTTTGAGTTCCTCTTCACTTTCTGCCATAAGGGTGGTGTCATCTGCATATCTGAGGTGATTGATATTTCTCCCAGCAATCTTGATTCCAGCTTGTGTTTCTTCCAGTCCAGCATTTCTCATGATGTACTCTGCATAGAAGTTAAATAAGCAGGGTGACAATATACAGCCTTGATATACTCCTTTTCCTATTTGGAACCAGTCTGTTGTTCCATGTCCAGTTCTAACTGTTGTTTCCTGACCTGCATACAGATTTCTCAAGAGGCAGGTCGGGTGGTCTGGTATTCCCATCTCTCTCAGAATTTTCCACAGTTTATTGTGATCCATACAGTCAAAGGCTTTGGCATAGTCAATAAAGCAGAAATAGATGTTTTTCTGGAACTCTCTTGCTTTTCCCATGATCCAGCGGATGTTGGCAATTTGATCTCTGGTTCCTCTGCCTTTTCTAAAACCAGCTTGAACATCAGGGAAGTTCACAGTTCACATATTTTTGAAGCCTGGCTTGGAGAATTTTGAGCATTACTTTACTAGCGTGTGAGATGAATGCAATTGTGCAGTAGTTTGAGCATTCTTTGGCATTGCCTTTCTTTGGGATTGGAATGAAAACTGACCTTTTCCAGTCCTGTGGCCACTGCTGAGTTTTCCAAATTTGCTGGCATATTGAGTGCAGCACTTTCACAGCATCATCTTTCAGGATTTGAAATAGCTCAACTGGAATTCCATCAGCTGCCCTAGCTTTGTTCGTAGTGATGCTTTCTAAGACCCACTTGACTTCACATTCCAGGATGTCTGGCCCTAGATGAGTGATCACACCATAAGATGACTCATGTTTTGAAGACGGGACGGGGGTAACGCGCGTTCCTGTCACTCCGCAGGCTGCCACTAGAGGGCAGGCTGAGGTAGGGCGTGCGGGAAGGAGCAAGGCCTCTGGTTAGCTCCGTAAGCCGGAACAAGCGGTTAACAAAGGGGGATAGAAGCAATCAGCTCTTATTGAATAAGTGTGAGCCCCGGGGTTTTAAAAGTACTAGCCAGGGCTCTGTCTCTTTCTCCCCATCCCTCTGCTCCTGAAGTCTGTCTGTCCGTCTCAAAGTCTCAGGTGGTCTTTGCTTCTTTTTGGATCACTCAGCTCACAGTAACGTCTAAATCCACCCCCTCTCATTCATTCTTCTCTCCATACTCTCTGGGACTTAAGGACTGGGTCTCTTTTACCCTCAGATTTCTTTCGCTCCAATAAATAAATGAGAGACAGGATACCGAATCCCCACTCTGGGGCAACTCAGGCTTCTCCTGTAGGCAGAGCGACAGCAAATAACATGCATCATTCCGTCCTGCAGAGCCTTAGATCCACAAACTCACTTGATCCCACCACCATAATTCTGGTGACGACCCCGTAGGCCTTGTCCCATCCCGCCTTCCACCCACACGCTCCAAGCCCCATGGGCAGTCGTATGCAGAAGCTTCTGGTAATAGGGCGAGTGTGGGGAAAGCCTCACGCCCTTCCGCATGCAAGATAGGCAGCATCAAGATTTAAGGAGTTACTGCTAGTGTATTCTAAGCACAGTTCTAAATGCACCGATAGTTGCTCTTTCAGTCCTGGAGTCTACTGGTAAAAATTTCTGTGAATGCACGCAGTTTCACTTCTAAATGTCTCAGGCAACAGAAGGCATCACAGATTCTTTGGACCCACTGAGGAAGCCCCAGGCTGTGCATTTAGCAAGAGGACATTTCAAGAGGGGACTCGGGCTCAGGTGGATTCTGACCAGTTTGGTCCCCAGGCTCCTGACACTGGAGCCCAGTGAAGATCCAGTACAGGAAGTTTGGTTCTGTGAGCAGCACAGCGAAAGGGCCTTTTTCTGTTTCCAGGAGGAATAGCTATTCTTGTGTGTGGCTTGTAAAGATCACACACAGCACAAAGGCCACTGGGTGCTGCAGAAGGAAGACGCTGGGCCTCATGAGGAAGGTAAACCCCTTTACTGTTAAACCAGGTACAAATCCCGGAGTGACTGGCTGTATTACTGGCTTATGTGCTAGTACAGAAAAATAAACTGCTCTATTCTCTAGACACAATTCTAGATGCAGTAACAGTTGCTCTTTTAGTTCTGAATTCTATTGGTAAAACTTTCTGTAAACACACAATTTTTCACTTTTAAATGTTTCAGGCAACAGAAGGCATCACAGCCTCTCTATCTGTAGAATCTTGAACCCTGAGTGTTGCTCTGAGATTTCACATACCCTCCAGAATCCCCTTCAGATTTCTGAATGTGAAGCAAACGTGATTGGACATGAAGTTGTACAAACAAAAATGTTCACGATAAATAAGGCTTTCCTTGAGGTTGGCTCTATTATTTGGGCAGATAAAAACTATGTTATTTCTAGAAAAATGAAACCAGTTATATTCGTCAGCTTTGTTTCTACTGAAAGGCAGAAATCTGACTCAGGCTTGTCAAACGGTGAGTCACTGTCTTACTGAACAAACCAAAGAAAAGCCAGGGAGCAAGTGAATCTCAGGTACAACTAGAACCAAGGGCTTGAATGCAACTAAGACTGCCCACCTCTTGTTTTCTCTTGTCTCCCACAGGGGAGCTGTATGACTCCTCCCTGGGAGAATGAGGGCTCTATCCTGCTTAAGTTAAGGCTACTAATGTCTACCACATTGATACAAATTGGGAAAAGCTATTTTCCTAAAACACAATCTTCATCATTCTCTACTTATTTCTTGGGATCCATATATTGGAACCTTGGGCAAATAGGCCCTAAGTTTTCCTACCAACAGTAAGAGTCTATTCCTAATCTCTTGTTGCTTCAATTGCCTGGGAAACCAAGGAGGCATTAACCTTGAGTTGTACAGGTTCCATTTCTTTTAGTTTCTTCTCTTCACTCTCAGCGCCTGACTCTCTCCTTCGTCTACTAAGCCCGCTGGCTCACTCTGCAAATCATCCTCTCAGCCTGCAGATCACCTGCTGTGCCTGGATGCAGGCTCTTGATGGCATCAGCGAGTGTGAGAAGCCACGATAATCCTGAGAGCCAAGGAACACGTCTGCAGGATTCCGAATCCACGAATTAGAGAGTAGAGGCTTTCCCCCTCTCTTGCAGGAGGTGGCGCCAGAGGACAGGTTTCGCCTTCACTCACTTGGGTTCCCTGCCCTTGAGAACTGGCACTTTCCACCCCTGCACCTCAGTTCCCGGTCAAGGGTGTGGCCCCTCATTGCTTCTTGTGCCTCCAGAGTCTTTGGTTCCTTGTTGAAGCCACTGCCGCTGGCCTCGCTGCCTGGTAAACCGGGATAGCAGGTCCTTCGCTTGTGTCGGGGATCCTCTGACCCGTGGGGGGGATGGGGGAATGCAGGCGGCTGTGACGGGGCAGGCACCTCTGCCGTGTCCTGTGTGGTCAGGTTCTCCTCCGCTGCTGTGAGTTGGGGGTGGAGAGGCCGAAGTCATGGGCATCTCAGTGGCTGGTGGGTTGGGGCCTCAGGACCCACTTCTGTGGCTGCCTCCCTGGGCACCGCTGAGGCTGGAAGGCTGGATTCCCGGGTCACCTTGCTGCTACTGCTGGGGGTTCCGGGGCTTCCGGCTCCGCGGCCGCAGCTGGAGAACAGGATCGCGGGCTCCGCTCCTGCCCTTCCCTCGGCTCCGCCTCCCGTCTGGGTCCCTGTCCACCCACTTTACGCGCATTGTGTGGGGTTCTCCGCATCCTGGGGTGTTGCGCAGAGGCACTTCTGTTTTGTTGTGCATGTTTACCGGTTGTGGATGGAAGGGGAGAGACAAAGGCAGCTTTTCGCTCCTCCTTCTCCTCAGGGTCCAGTTTTATGTCCAGAATCTGCTGATTCTGTTTAGCTGGAGGCCTGGCTCAGCTGGAGCCTGTGGGGCTCTGGGGAGCCTCCCTGACCTGTCACCCCCGAAGTCCTAGGTCAACATCAAGGCCAGAAGTTAGATTTGGGTCCAGGACTGCAGGGCCTTTAACGTCAGGTTGGGAGATAATCCACACACTGGAGATATCTGGCTGCCTTGTCTTTTTATTGTACATCTTCCTGCTGCTGCCCAGGTGCCAGAACTTTTTCTCTCTAAGTGGAGGCGCTCAGACCTCAGTGGCCTCACCCTGTACTCTCCAGATGCCGCTTTCTGGGTCAGCTCACTCTCACACCTCCTGAGAGGCTGTTCTCACCGCCATCTCCCTCCTCAATCCCCTCCTCTGCCTCCCCACTCCCTGTTGTTAATGGTGAGCTTCTTTTTAAACTCAGAAAAGAAAGAGGGACATAGGTGAGAAGTCCATCCTCCTCCTCCTGCACTCCCACCCCTGCACCTGCATCCTCCCCTTCCACACTGATGCTGGTCGGTCCCCTCCTGTCTAAGGCCGCCCCTCAGCAGGGGCACAGGATCCGGCTCCATCCTCCCCTGTGTCATCAGTTTCCCACTCTCTACTGGCTCCTTCAGTCCTGCACACAAACATGCTACAACTCCTTCCACTAAAAAAAAAAAAAGTCCAACAAAACTAACTAAATATAACAAAGTCCTCCCATAAACATCCACCACTCCGCGTCCAGTTTTTTTTCCAACTACTTCTCCATATCTAGGACTTTCCTTGCAGAAACAGTTCTCTCACCCACTGGGTTGCCTTTTTATTTTTATCTAATGAATATATGCACATAGTTTTCAAAAGTAAAACTCTTCTGATATCTAGATAGACTTGATATCTAGACTGATGTCCCTAATCTTCCGTGTCACCCCATCTCTTGAATCTCAGAGACAGCTGTTTTAGTTCTTTTGCCTGATTCTCTGATTGTCATCTCAATGCCTCTAAATAACATGCCCCTTACCATACTCCTTCTCTGTTTTTTAGTTTTATGTATCATTTTTCATTCTGGTTCTTCTTTCACAGACCCCTCTCCTTCAGATATAATTAGAACTTTCTTTTCCCTGAAATAAATAATATGTTAGCTTTATTGTACTTATTTTAACTCATTCCCACCTCTCCCCAGAGTCCTGTCTTCATGAACATCTGTGAGCACATTTGCTGTTCCACCAAATTCATCTCTTTGCACAGACTGTCCTGCAACCCTCAGCTCTGCCCCATGGGGACAGGTTCCCTGCACACCTGGGGCAGGGCTGAAGTGCCGGATCTCCTCATCTCAACCTGGGCAGCCCTCTGTCTCTGGGTTCTGCTGCCTGTGATCTCTTTATGTTTATCCAGTTAAGGAAAACAACACCAAAAGCTCAATGTAATATAGACAGGGATTATCTCCAGTGATGGGCAGTTTTGAACAATTACAACCTTAAGGTGATAAACTTCCCTCATAGCTCAGTGGGTGAAGAATCTGCCTGCAATACAGGAGACCCGGATTCAATCCCTGGGTCGGGAAGACCCCCTAGAGAAGGAAATGGCAATCCACTCCAGTATTCTTGCCTGGAGAATCCCAGGGACCGAGGAGCCTAGTGGGCTGCCGTCTATGGGGTCGCACAGAGTTGGACACAACTGAAGCAACTTAGCAGCAGCAGCAGCAGCAGCCAGTATTCTTGCCTGGAGAATCTCATGGACAGAGGAGCCTGGCAGGCTACAGTCCATGGGATTGCAAGAGTTGGACATGACTTAGGGACTAAACCACGACCACTTAATGTCTGAACATGCTAGTTGTTAAAATACATATTAATGAAATATTCTGTGCATGCTGCCTTTTAAGACTCTAACAAGAGTTTCTATGTGAAGATTTTATTTTAATATGTATCAGCCTATGAGTCACACAGTATCCTTTGGGGGAAGAGACTGAAAATTAAGAACACTCTGCTGCTACTGCTGCTAAGTCGCTTCAGTCGTGTCCGGACTCTGTGCGACCCCGCAGACGGCAGCCCATTTGGCTCCGCATCCCTGGGATTCTCCAGGCAAGAACACTGGAGTGGGTTGCCATTTCCTTCTCCAATGCATGAAAATGAAAAGTGAAAGTGAAGTCACTCAGTCGTGTCTGACTCAGCGACTCCATGGACTGCAGCCTACCAGGCTCCTCCGTCCATGGGAGTTTCCAGGCAAGAGTACTGGAGTGGGATGCCATTGCCTTCTCTGTAAGAACACTCTAGATATGCACTATCCAATGTGCTAGCTACTAGCCACATATGGCTATTTAAATTAAATAAAATTAAAATAAGCACAGACTTACAGATACAGAGAACAGATCTGTAGTTGCCAAGGGGGAGAAGGGCTGGGGGAGGGATGGATTGGGTGTTTGGAGTTAGTAGATGCAAATTATTATCTATAGAATAAATAAACAACAAGGTCGAACTGTATGGTACAGGGAACTATATTCAATAGCCTGTGATTAAACCATAATGAAAAAGAGTATTAAAAAGTATATATATATATACATATATATATATGTAAACTGAGTCACTTTGCTGTACAGCAGAAATTGACACAACATTGTTCAGTTCAGTTCAGTTCAGTTGCTCAGTCATGTCCGACTCTTTGTGACCCCATGAATCGCAGCATGCCAGGCCTCCCTGTCCATCACCAACTCCCAGAGTTCACTCAGATTCACATCCATCGAGTCAGTGATGCCATCCAGCCATCTCATTCTCTGTCGTCCCCTTCTTCTCCTGCCCCCAATCCCTCCCAGCATCAAAGTCTTTTCCAGTGAGTCAACTCTTTGCATGAGGTGGCCAAAGTACTGGAGTTTCAGCTTTAGCATCATTCCTTCCAAGGAAATCCCAGGTTGATCTCCTTCAGAATGGACTGTTTGGATTTCCTTGCAGTCCAAGGGACAACATTGTTAATCAACTATAATTCAATAAAATAAATAAAATATTTAAAAACTAATCAAATAAAATGAAAGTGCTCAGCACAATAGCCACTTATGAGGTGCTAAATGGCCATGTGTGGCTAGTGGCTACCTGATCTGGACAGCACAGATACAGAACAATTCCTTCATCACAGAACGTTTTGTTAGACTGGACTGCTCTTCATGATTTGTGGACCTCAAGTCAGATACATTAGATACATGAGGGATGAAAGGGCTAATATTATTCCTCTTAGACACTATGTCAGATTTCTGTATGGGATATGAACACATTAAGCTGGTGTGTAACAAAACCAAACTAGGTTATGAGTGGGTCTGGAGCCTTCAAGTACAAACTCTTCCCAGGTCCAAAGGAAACACCTGTCCCTCCACCTCCCTTCCCAGACTGAGGATACTCTCTGGCATCACTTACTAGGGGCTGAGTAGAGAACTCAGGAGAGAGTTCTCTTTTCCTGAGGCGAGGAGGGCAGGGCAGAGCTTTCAGCTAAGTTTGGGAAGCAGTGAGTCCAGCTCAGGGGGAAGGAGTCTCTGAAATGAAGAGGAAGCAAAGGCAGGGATCAGTTGGGAGACCCCCTGGCTGTGGAACCCTTGATGTCAGTGAGAACTTTTCATGAGATCCATGAAGTGAAAACTACTTTTATAGCATCTAAGATATTATTTGACTTTTCACTATGTTGAAATTTGCTTTGAGGTATAAGTAACAATCATAGAGACTATGGCAGGATACAAAATTAATGCACAGAATCTCTTGCATTTTTATATACTAACAACAAAAGATCAGGAAGAGAGATTAAGGAAACAATCCCATTTACCACTGTAATAAAAAGAATAAAATATCTAGGAATAAACCTACCTAAAGAGGCAAAAGATCTGTATTCAGAAAACTATAAGACACTGATGAGAGAAATAAAAAAATAACACAGATGGAGAGAGATACCATGCTCTTTGATTGGAAGAAGAATCAATATTGTGAAAATAAATATATTACACAAAAGAATTTGCAGACTCAGTGCAATCCCTATCAAATTACCAATGACATTTTTCATGGAATTAAAACAAAAAATTGTACAATCTGTATGGAAACACAAAAGATTCCAAATAGCCAAAGCAACGTTGGGAAAGAAAAATGGAGTTGGAGGAATCAGGCTCCATGACCTCAGACTATACTGCAAAGCTACAGTAATCTAAACAGTATGGTACTGGCACAAAAACAGAAATATAGATCAATGGAAATAGATAGAAAACCCAGAGATACACCCAAGTACCTATAGTCACCTAAATTATAACAAAGGGGGCAAGAATATACAATGGAGAAAAGACAGTCTCTTCAACAAGTGGTGCTGGGAAACCAGGACAGCTACATGTAAAAGAATGAAATTAGAACACTTCCCAATACCATACACAAAAATAAACTGAAAATGAATTAAAGACCTAAATGTAAGGCCAGACACTATAAAACTCTAAGGGAAAACATAGGCAGAAAATCCTCTTTGTTTTTCTTAATATATATATTTTCTTGGAGTATAGTTGACTTACAATGTTTCAGGGGCACAGCAAGATGATTTGGTTATATAAATACACATATATTATTTTTCAGACTATTTTTTATTATAGGTTATTACAAGATATTGACTATAGGACACTCTTTGACATAAATCTCAGCAAGGTCTTTTTTGATCCACCTCCAGTAGTAATGAAAATAAAAACAAAGATAGATGAATGGGACCTAATGAAACTTAAAAGCTTTTGCCCAGCAAAGGAAACAAGATGAAAAGATAACCCTCAGAATGGGAGAAAATATTTGCAGATGAAGCAACTGATTAAGGATTAATCTCCAAAATATACAAACAGCTCATGTACCTCAATATCAAGAAAACAAACAACCCAAACTTTTTGTTTAGAGTAGACAGAAGACCTAAATAGACATTTCTCCAAAGACAAACAGATGGCCAACAAACACATGAAAAGATGCTCAACATCATTATTCAGTTCAGTTCAGTTCAGTTCAGTCACTCAGTCGTGTCCGACTCTTTGCGACCCCATGAATTGCAGCACGCCAGTGCTCCCTGTCCATCACCAACTCCCAGAGTTCACTCAAACTCACGTCCATGGCATCGGTGATGCCATCCAGCCATCGCATCCTCTGTTGTCCCCTTCTCCTCCTGCCCTCAATCCCTCCCAGCATCAGGGTCTTTTCCAATGAGTCAGCTCTTCAGATGAGGTGGCCAAACTTTTGGAGTTTCAGCCTCAGCATCAGTCCTTCCAATGAACACCCAGGACTGGTCTCCTTTAGGATGGACTGGTTGGATCTCCTTGCAGAAATGCAAATCAAAACTATAATAAAGTATCACCTCACACTGATCAAAATAGCCATCATCAAAAAATTTATGAACAATAAATGCTGGAGAGGGTGTGGAGAAAGGAAACTCTCCCACACTGTTGGTGGGGATGTAAATTGATACAGCCACAATGGAGAACAGCATGAAGGTTCCTTAAAAAACTAAAGATAGGGTTACCATGTGCGTACTAAGTCGTTTCAGTTGTGTCCAACTCTTTGCAACCCTATGGACTGTAGCCCACCAGGCTCCTCTTGTCCATGGAGATTCTCCAGGCAAGGACACTGGAGTGGGTTGCCATGTCCTCCTCCAGGGGGTCTTTCTGACCCAGGGATTGAACCTGTGTCTCTTAAACATCCTGCATTGGCAGGCGTTTTTTTTTTTTTTTTTTTTAAATCACTATTGCCACCTGGGACATATATTAACCTCAAAAATGCATTCTAATATACATCGGGTGCAGATTCCACTTATATGAGGTACCTGCTGCTGCTGCTGCTGCTGCTGCTAAGTCGCTTCAGTCGTATCCGACTCTGTGCGACCCCATAGACGGCAGCCCACCAGGCTCCGCCATCCCTGGGATTCTCCAGGCAAGAACACTGGAGTGGGTACCTAGAATAGTCAAATTCATAGAGTTAGAAAGTACATTGGTAGATGCCAGGGGCTAGGGGGTGGAAAGGTGGAGAAGAGGAATGGGGAGTTACTATTTAATAGGGACAGAGCTTCAGTTTAGGAAGGTGAAAATTTCAGGAGATGGATAATGGTGAGAGTAACGCAACAGTGTGAATGTACCTAATGTCCCTGAACTGTGCCGTTAAATATGGTTACAATGGGGTGTTTACATTATGTGACTTCCGTCATATTAAAAAAACACATAAAAAGTGGAGACTAGGATAGCAAACTGACATAGTAACTATTTTCACCACCACCTACATGCAGAAAAAAAAGCAGGTTTGCTTTAATAACTCCTGATTGACACATTACCAATTCTTATCTTTCCTTAATAAACCACAATGGTAAAAATACAAAAAATAATATATATGTATGTATAAATGAATCACTTTGCTGTACAGCAGAAATCAACACAACATTATAAATCAACTGTACTTCAGTAAAACAAAATTAAAACGTATAAAAATTCTTATCTTTCCTAAGTCATCATCTTAAATCCACATTGTGAAAGTATCTTCTGTAGTCTCTGAGATGCAGGAGCTCCTGGAAGCCCCCTGTCCTGAGGAAAGGGAAGCTGGAGACTGAGTTGGTCCCCAATTATATGATGTTCCCAGCAGGGAAGCAGCACAAAGATGATGATGAAAGCATCATTCTTTGAATAGGTTGATACAGAGCCCTGGTTTGAGTTTCCTGAGCCATACAGAAAATTCCCATTGGCTATTTATTTTACATATGGTAACGTAAGTGTCCATGTTACTCTTTCCATACATCTCACCCTCTTCTCCCTTCTCCCCATGTTCATAAGTCTATTCTTTATGTCTGTTTCTCCACTGCAGCCCTGTAAATAAATTCTCCCCAGCAGACCACAGAGCTGGGGTGTAGACAAGTGAGCCCTGCGTGTTCCCACCCTCCCCCTGCAGTTCCCCTGAGGCAGAGACCTCCTGTCTGGTCTCCCCTCTAGGGCCTGACCCAGGGCCTGACTCAGGGGCTCAATCAACACTCCCTGAAACACTACCCTTGGGAAGCGGCCTCTTGTGTCCTAGTCAAGACAGTCACTTCCTCTAGTAGGCACCCCCAAATACTGAATCTTTCAGAACTTTTTATTTGCTCTGAGAGCAGAACTGTGAAGGTGGCAAGTGGAAATGTTGGCTTCTTTGCTAACAAAACCATGGAGCCAACAGCACTTGTGCTCTTTCACAGAAGGCCACCAGAGGACAGAGTATGGCTGCTTATGACAAACACTCAGTCCCAACCCTCCCCCCCAACCCCCCCACCCCACCCCCGCCAACCGCCCCACGCTCCCCGCCGGTCCCCCATTCAAAAATTGTTTTTTCCCAAGTTAGCCTTAATCGGAACATGTTTGAACTTGGAGGATTTCTTTAAGGTACATTGATTTGCTTTTCTTCTTTCATCTCACTTGGAAGCTAATAAAAGTCCACTACAAGTAACAAGTATAAGTTGTCATAAGTTGTCCCTGTGACACATGGATGACAAAATTATGTGTCCAGTTCTCAATCTGTGTGTAGCCTCTGTCCATCCTCTCTCTCTCTATCCATCCATAAACATCTATCTGTGTAACAGTCTATGTAATGTACTAGAGGTGCTTTTCAATCATGTTACCACAGACTTGTGGCACGAGTCTTTGTGTACTAAGTGTTCTGCTCAGAAGACATTGGGAATGCCCCTGACGCCATGTGAAGGGGGGCAGTCTGTCTCAATGGGAGTCGTCCAAAGTGGAAGATCCGCTCAGTGTAGTCAAGGTCAAGCCCATACTGTCTCCTGTCCCCAAAGCATTGAGTCTGCCTTCCTGGGCGAACTTTGCTAAAATCCTTCATATTCTAAGAAACATCAGAGTGCAAACAATGAGGAATATTTACAGTAACTATGGGAGAGAGATAAAGTGATGGTTTTAATTACCTGCTACTATGACAACTGTTGGAGAAGACTCTTGAGAGTCCCTTGGACTGCAAGGAGATCCAACCAGTCCATTCTGAGGGAGATCAGCCCTGGGATTTCTTTGGAAGGACTGATGCTAAAGCTGAAACTCCAGTACTTTGGCCACCTCATGCAAAGAGTTGACTCATTGGAAAAAACTCTGATGCTGGGAGGCATTGGGGGCAGGAGGAGAAGGGGATGACAGAGGATGAGATGGCTGGATGGCATCACTGACTCAAAGGACGTGAGTGTGAGTGAACTCCAGGAGTTGGTGATGGATAGGCAGGCCTGGCGTGCTGCGGTTCATGGGCTCACAAAGAGTCAGACACAACTGAGTGACTGCACTGAATTGAACTGAACTGATGATAACAACAACCTTCACTGTATTCCATTACAAGCGCTACTCAGCCATGTGGGAGCAGAGTCTATACCTGCTAAATGAATACATTTGGGATCAGGACCTGACAGATTTGAGAATGTATTTGAAATTGGAACTCTTCTGGAGCCATCCTGACAGGAAGTAATCATAAATTGGCTGCTACCTCACCTGCCAGGCCCTGGACACTGACAACCTTCCCATATCATCCCTCAGCCAGGACCCCCTGATCACAGGTATTCCTCACATGAAATCTCACTGTCAGTTCTAACTTCTTGTGCTCACTTTAGCCCCCTTGATTGTCCTAATGTGTGTTCACCACTCTAGGGATCCAGGGACACCTCTGATTCCCTTGGGGAACTAAGAGATGGCAAGAGTGATGTCGACATTCTAGGAATCAGCAAACTAAAATGGACTGGAATGGGTGAATTTAACTCAGACGACCATTATATCTACTACTGTGGTCTGGAATCCTTCAGAAGAAATGGAGTAGCCATCATGGTCAACAAAAGAGTCCGAAATGCAGTACTTGGATGCAATCTCTAAAACGACAGAATGATCTCTGTTCGTTTCCAAGGCAAACCATTCAATATCACAGTTATCCAAGTCTATGTCCCAACCCATAATGCTGAAGAAGCTGAAGTTGAACGGTTCTATGAAGACCTACAAGACCTTGTAGAACTAACACCCAAAAAAGATGTCCTTTTCATTATAGGGGACTGGAATGCAAAAGTAGGAGGTCAAGAAACACCTGGAGTAACAGGCAAATTTGGCCTTGGAATGCAGAATGAAGCAGGGCAAAGACTAATAGAGTTTTGCCAAGAAAATGCACTGGTCATAGCAAACACCCTCTTCCAACAATACAAGAGAAGACTCTACACATGGACATCACCAGATGGTCAACACCGAAATCAGATTGATTATATTTTTTGCAGCCAAAGATGGAGAAGCTCTATACAGTCAACAAAAACAAGACCGGGAGCTGACTGTGGCTCAGATCATGAACTCCTTATTGCCAAATTCAGACTTAAATTGAAGAAAGTAGGGAAAACCGCTAGACCATTCAGGTATGACCTAAATCAAATCCCTTATGATTATACAGTGGAAGTAAGAAATAGATTTAAGGGCCTAGATCTGATAGATAGAGTGCCTGATGAACTATGGAATGAGGTTCGTGACATTGTACAGGAGACAGGGATCAAGACCATCCCCATGGAAAAGAAATGCAAAAAACCAAAATGGCTGTCTGGGGAGGCCTTAATAATAGCTGTGAAAAGAAGAGAAGTGAAAAGCAAAGGAGAAAAGGAAAGATATAAGCATCTGAATGCAGAGTTTCAAAGAATAGCAAGGAGAGATAAGAAAGCCTCTTCAGCAATCAATGCAAAGAAATAGAGGAAAAGAACAGAATGGGAAAGACTAGAGATCTCTTTAAGGAAATTAGAGATACCAAGGGAATATTTCATGCAAAGATGGGCTCGATAAAGGACAGAAATGGTCTGGACCTAACTGAAGCAGAAGATATTAAGAAGAGGTGGCAAGAATACACGGAAGAACTGTACAAAAAAGATCTTCACGACCCAGAGAACCACGATGGTGTGATCACTCATCTAGAGCTAGACATCCTGGAATGTGAAGTCAAGTGGGCCTTAGAAAGCCTCACTACGAACAAAGCTAGTGCAGCTGATGGAAGTCCAGTGGAGCTATTTCAAATCCCGAAAGATGATGCTGTGAAAGTGCTGCACTCAATATGCCAGCAAATTTGGAAAACTCAGCAGTGGCCACAGGACTGGAAAAGGTCAGTTTTCATTCTAATCCCAAAGAAAGGCAATGTCAAACAATGCTCAAACTACCGCACAATTGCACTCATCTCACATGCTAGTAAAGTAATGCTCAAAATTCTCCAAGCCAGGCTTCAAAAATATGTGAACCGTGAACTTCCCTGATATTCAAGCTGGTTTTAGAAAAGGCAGAGGAACCAGAGATCAAATTGCCAACATCATGGAAAAAGCAAGAGAGTTCCAGAAAAACATCTATTTCTGCTTTATTGACTATGCCAAAGCTTTTGACTGTGTGGATCACAATAAACTGTGAAAAATTCTGAGAGAGATGGGAATACCAGACCACCTGACCTGCATCTTGAGAAATCTGTATGCAGGTCAGGAAGCAACAGTTAGAACTGGACATGGAACAACAGACTGGTTCCAAATAGGAAAAGGAGTACGTCAAGGCTGTATATTGTCACCCTGCTTATTTAACGTCTATGCAGAGTACATCATGAGAAACGCTGGACTGGAAGAAATACAAGCTGGAATCAAGATTGCTGGGAGAAATATCAATCACCTCAGATATGCAGATGACACCACCCTTATGGCAGAAAGTGAAGAGGAACTCAAAAGCCTCTTGATGAAAGTGAAAGAGGAGAGTGAAAAAGTTGGCTTAAAGGTCAACATTCAGAAAATGAAGATCATGGCATCCAGTCCCATCATTTCATGGGAAATAGATGGGGAAACAGTGGAAACAGTGTCAGACTTTATTTTTTGGGGCTCCAAAATCACTGCCAATGGTGATTGCAGCCATGAAATTAAAAGACGCTTACTCTTTGGAAGACAAGTTATGACCAACCTAGATAGCATATTGAAAAGCAGAGACATTACTTTGCTGACCAAGGTCTGTCTAGTCAAGGCTATGGTTTTTCCTGTGGTCATGTATGGATGTGAGTGTTGGACTGTGAAGAAAGCTGAGCGCCGAAGAATTGATGCTTTTGAACTGTGGTGTTGGAGAAGACTCTTGAGAGTCCCTTGGACTGCAAGGAGATCCAACCAGTCCATTCTGAAGGAGATCAGCCCTGGGATTTCTTTGGAAGGAATGATGCTAAAGCTGAAACTCCAGTACTTTGGCCACTTCTTGTGAAGAGTTGACTCATTGGAAAAAACTCTGATGCTGGGAGGGGTTGGGGGCAGGAGAAGGGGACGACAGAGGATGAGATGGCTGGATGGCATCACTGACTCGATGGTCGCGAGTCTGAGTAAACTCTGGGAGTTGGTGATGGACAGGGAGGCCTGGCGTGCTGCGATTCATGGGGTCGCAAAGAGTTGGACACGACTGAGTGACTGAACTGAACTGAACTGATGGTTCCAAATAGGAAAAAGAGTACGTCAAGGCTATGTATTGTCACCCTGCTTATTTATCTTCTATGCAGAGTACATCATGAGAAACGCCGGGCTGGAAGAAGCACAAACTGGAAACAAGATTGCCAGGAGAAATATCAATAACCTCAGCTATGCAGATGACACCACCCTTATGGCAGAAAGTGAAGAGGAACTAAAAAGCCTCTTGATGAAAGTGAGAGAGGAGAGTAAAAAAGTTGTCCTAAAGCTCAACAGTCGGAAAACTAAGATGATGGTATCCGGTCCCATCACTTCATAGCAAAAGATGGGAAACAGTGGCAGACATTATTTTGGGGGGCTCCAAAATCACTGCAGATGATGACTGCAGCCATGAAATTAAAAGATGCTTACTCGATGGAAGGAAAGTTATGACCAACCTAGATAGACAAAATATTAAAAAGGAGAGACATTACTTTGTCAACAAAGGTCTGCCTAAAAATGGCTATGGTTTTTCCAGTAGTCATGTATGACTGTGAGAATGGACTATGAAGAAAGCTGAGTGCTGAAGAACTGATGCTTTTGAACTGTGGTGTTGGAGAAGACTCTTGAGAGTCCCTTGGACTGCAAGGAGATCCAGCCAGCTCATCCTAAAGGAGATGAGTCCTGGGTATTCATTGGAAGGACTGATGTTGAGTCTGCAGGTCCAAGGGTCACCCCAACATTGAGGGATCCGCCGCTCCCCACCGACCCAGGAGGAGCTCAAGGGGACTTGACCTGGTTTCATTTCAGTTTGGATTTAATCCCTGCGGATGGTCTGGGCGGGTCAGGGTCAGACTCCCTCCAGGAAATGTATGGCTGCAACGTGGGGCCAGACAGGCGTCTCCTCCGCGGGTATGATCAGTCCTCAGTTCGCCTATGATGGCAGAGAGTACATCACCCTGAACGAAGACCTGCGCTCCTGGACCGCGGCGGACACGGCGGCTCAGATCACCAAGAGCAAGTGGGAGGCGGCAGGTGAGGCGGAGGCTCGCAGGAACTACGTGGAGGGCCGGTGCGTGGAGTGGCTGCGCAGATACCTTGAGAAGGGGAAGGACACGCTGCTGCGCGCAGGTACGAGGGGCGCGGGGCCGCCCCGTCCTCCCCTCGGGCTGGAGCTGGCTTCCCACGAGGAGAAGAAAGTGGGGTCCCTGTGGGAACAGCGCGCCAGGTTCTTGTCAGGAGAGGGAGGAATGTGCCCAGGTTTTCATATTCTGTACAAGACGGTGACTTGCCAGTAGTTTCGTTTCTCTGGACAATTAAGGAATCCAGTGCCTTTGGGGAAGAAGCAGGAAACCATCCCTGAAATAACTGGTCAGCGGTGCCCTTTTACCCTGCCCGCCATCTTGTGACTCTTGACTTTCACCCTGCCCGCCATCTTGTGACTGGTGACTTTCTCAAGGCCTGTTCTCAGACTAGAGCATCATAAGAGGCCAGACTCCAGCTTTTCTGAGTCATTCAGTTTCCAACAAAGTCAGGACCATTGCTCTGTATTCTCCCCCTTAAGGTGGAGCATCCTACCTTGGCTCTCACCCTGACTCCAGAACTTTACAAGGACTAGGAGATTTTCCCAGACACCAGAGCCCAGGCTGGTGTCTGGGGTTTGTGGTTTTTCTTTTCAAACTCACTTTCTCATCATTTCTTAGAATGGTCATGTGATGCTTCCTCCGTGGCCCATGGGAGTAAAATAAACTGTGAATTTTCTGATTCTTCTTCCTCAGAGCCTCCGAAGGCACATGTGACCTGTCACCCCATCTCTGAGCATGAGGTCACCCTGAGGTGCTGGGCCTTGGGCTTCTACCCTGAGGAGCTCTCACTGACATGGCAGCGTGATGGGGAGGACCAGAGCCAGGACATGGAGCTTGTGGAGACCAGGCCTTCAGGGGATGGAACCTTCCAGAAGTGGGCAGCCCTGGTGGTGCCTTTTGGAGAGGAGCAGGGATACACGTGCCCTGTGCAGCACGAGGGGCTTCAGGAGCCCCTCACCCTGAGATGGGGTAAGGAGGGGGATGGGATGGAGCTTTTCTGAGATAAAGCAGGAGCCCTTCAGGACTCAAAGGTCAGGACTCAAGCCTGAGGTCAGGGCCTCTTCCTTTTCCTCCACAGAACCTCCTCAGACCTCCTTCCTCACCATGGGGATCATTGTTGGGCTGGTTCTCCTCATGGTGGCTGTGGTGGCTGGAGCTGTGATCTGGAGGAAGAAGCGCTCAGGTAGGGAAGGGAGGGAAGGATCTGAGTTTTCTTGTCTCACTGAGAGGTTTCAAGTCCAGGTAGAAGTTTGCCTGCCTTGTTCCTGGGAAATACCATCCATACATATGGGCTTGCTGGTCTGGAGCTGATGCTAACATTGACCCTTTTGTAAAGTACATGTGAAAATGAAAAATAGATTTTTTACCTTCATAATTCCAGTTGGGGCCTGTTTCTCAGCACTTGAAGATCAGAGGGGAAAGTCCCCACTGAGTTCAGACCTCTAGAAGGGTTGGAGATGGTCCAGTCCCCCCACATCTCCTTTCTTTATATTCCTGATTCTGTCCTGGATTTTTGGTTACAGTTCCAGAAAGTTCCCTGGGATCCAGAACTAGAGGGTTTCTCTAGGGTATCATGATTCAGTCTTCTCCATGGATTCTCACGAGATGTTTTCTTCTTGCAGGTGAAAATGGAGGTAACTGCACTCAGGCTGCAAGCAAGTACAGAGGGGCTGTGATTCCTGAGACTCTTCTGAGAGTGCAGACAAGAGGCCATGGGGGGCTCGCCCTCCTCAAAGTTCCTTCTCTAGTTTCTCTCCTGTGGGTTCTGACCACATCCTGGTCTTGTTCTCCCCCAGGCTGTGATAGTGCCCAGGGCTCTGATGTGTGACCAGAGCTCTCATGGATCCTAAAGGTGAGACACTGGAGGGTCTTGACTGGGGGAGGGGTTGGTGCAGGGGGGACACACTGGGTGGTGGGGGTCTTTGAGTGGGACATGTGAGCATGTGGGGGGCTGTGGAGAATGTGAGCCCTTACATGACTGACTTACACTGGTTCATGATTCCTTTCTTTCCCAGTGTGAAACAGCTCCCTTGTGGGGACTGAGTGGTGCAAGATTCCATATCCCACCCCTGCATTATGACTTGAAGATCTGACTTCTCTTTCTGCAGAAGTCATCTGAATGTGTTTGTGCTGCTATTAGCATAATGTAAAGAAGTTGTGAGCCTGGCCCCCCTCTGTCCACCACGACCCCACCTCACCCTGGACTGTTTTAATACCATGTTTTATTGCCACCTGGTATCCCATCACTTCATGGGAAATAGATGGGGAAACAGTGGAAACAGTGTCAGACTTTATTTTGGGGAGCTCCAAAATCACTGCAGATTCAGACTGAGCGACTGAAGTGAACTGAACTGATGGAGCTAAAGTTTAAGGATGAGACTTAATTGACAAGGCAAGAATTACATGGACAAGTAAAGCTCTACATTTCTTAACTTAATGGTGATGGTTTCCTGGACCAATGAATGGTAAACTTCTGCCATAAAAGAGATTATGTTTTTTTCTTTGAAATGAGTGTGCTTGGTGAACATTAGCTTTACTCTGATGATGCTGTAAAAGATCTGATACACTGCAAGAGGAACAGAAGTAAATATATCATGTTAGAATAGGGCACAGAATGGCATGTTACTTCTACAATCTGCTATTATGCACTTGTGTTAGAGTAACTTAAGAAAACCCGGTGTGAATATTGGCCACTCAAAATTCTCATACTTAGATGAAGTTCTAAAGATGGTGTTCTAATCTTAACATAGGCCTTGCACAGATATTGCTATGTTGTGTTTCTTATTGCAAAAATGAGCTGCTTTTTTTTAAAGGAAAATCTAAAGGCTTATGGTCATATTTCAAAATGCAGATTAGTTTTCTAAAAAAATCTTCTAAGATTACATAGTAAGTACACATCAAGCACTTATGCTGCATTCCAAAGTATTCTGTCCCAAGGAAAATAACTCGGGTGAGCTGAACTAGCCTCTCTTTCATGGAATACAATGTTTACTTCAAAAAATGAATGACGCTGGAAGATCTACAAAACTTGGTGAAGCATTGTATTAGTTTTAAAAAATCTTATATTAGTATATAAGACAGTCAGTGTGCAAAATAAGCTGATGAATTTTAGTGTAATTGAAATATTCAATAATATCATTTCAGGTCCACTTTGAAAATAACCTTTGAGCCTTTTACCTCGTTGCAGCCGAGAAAGCAACATGGCTCACCAGCAAATTCGGCCAGGGTTCTCGCTCTTGCCGGGTCTGCTCAAACCGGCATGGTCTGATATGGAAATATGTGCCTTATCCGGAAATGTGCTGCCAGTGTTTCGTCAGTATGCGAAGGACATAAGCTTCATTAAGTTGGACTAACAGAACTTTCTTAGAGGACTCATCCAGCACATCAACCTCAGGAGGAAATAATACTAGCTCTTCGTATGTAAAATAACAGTTTTCAAAAGTTCAAAAAAAAAAAAAAAAAAAGAAGAAGAAGAAAAAGAAAATAATCTTTGAGAAACTACCACTTTTGTAGTTTTCGTTTTGGATCAAAGAGGAACTTAGATATATTATCTGAAAAGTTATTTAAATACTATTACGTATGTGTGGACTTTTTATTTTCATAGATTTCAACCAAAATAATGGATTTAACAAGAAGGAAGCATAAACATCCAGTGATCTTCTAAGGAGACTTGCAAAAATATAAAAATGTAAAACGCTCCACTGTTCCCACTGTAGTGTTTATTTGGGGAAATAGTTCTATTCTATATTAACTGTGTGAGTTATTAATATTATTCTAAATAAATGACTAAGCAAATACTAACTCTTATTATTTCTAGTATGGAAAATATCGATAGAAGTAACTATAAACAAAATTACCCTTGGGGTCCTCACTAATTTGTTGGATTGTATAAATATTTTGACCAAAAATGTTTTGAAAATCGCTGACTACAAACCCTTGGGCCAGGACTCAGGGAGTGTGACAGAAAGCTCTCGGTGCAGGAGAGGAGGGATCAGGACAACGTCCCAGGTTCCCCGGAGGGCAAGGGTCTCAGGGTCTCAGAGTCAAGGTCCATGTCTGGGGCCGGGAAGTTCTACCTTGGGGCTTCCAGGCTCCCGGACTTTCACTTTCTCTCTCACAACTCCCTATCTGGAAAGTTGTGGCGCGGCCCCAGGTCTCACTCCCATTGGGTGTCCGATTTCTGCCGGTATTCATCTCCGCGGCTCCAGGTTACCAAGTGTTCATCCACCCGCTGGACTCGCTTCTCCCCAGACCCCGGAGATGCGGGTCATGGGGCCGAGAACCCTCCTCCTGCTGCTGCCGGGGGCGCTGGTCCTGACCGAGACCTGGGCGGGTGAGTGCGGGCTCGGGAGGGAACGGCCTCTGCGGGGAGGTGGGCAGGACAGGGCAGGACCCCCAGGGAAGGAGCGAGCCCGCCGCCCTCGCCCCGACCCGCCCCCTCCGCCCGTCGCGTCCTGTCCCTCCCTTGCTTCCCCCGCCTCTTTGCTCTGCCCCCCGAGTCCTGGTCCTCCTCCGACCTTCTCCGTCTCACGAGCCCCTCGCCCCTCCCTCCTCCCAGTTCCATCACCTCGGACCCGGGACCCGCGCCGGGAGGAGGTCGGGCCGGGTCTCTCCCCTCCCCGCCCCCAGGCTCCCACTCCCTGAGATATTTCTTCACCGCCGTGTCCCGGCCCGGCCGCGGGGAGCCCCGCTTCATCGCCGTCGGCTACGTGGACGACACGCAGTTCGTGCGGTTCCACAGCGACGCCCGGATCCGAGGATGGAGCCGCGGGCGCGGTGGGTGAGCAGGAGGGGCCGGAGTATTGGGATCAGGAGACGCAGGGAACTAAGGACGCCGCACAGACTTTCAAACTGAACCTGAACACCCCGCGCGGCTACTACAACCAGAGCGAGGCCGGTGAGCGACGCGGGCCCGGGGCCGGGTCACGGCCTCCATCCCCAGGGACCGGCGGGGTCGCCCCGAGTCTGCGGGTCCGAGGGTCACCCCGGCACTGTGCGACCCGCCCCTCCCCCGAACTCGAGAGGAGCTCGCGGGGGCTTGACCCGGTTTCATTTCAGTTTGGGTTTAATATCTGCGGATGGTCTGGGCGGGTCAGGGTCTCACACCCTCCAGGAAATGTATGGCTGCCACGTGGGGCCGGACGGGCGTCTCCTCCGCGGGTATGAACAGTTCGCCTACGACGGCAGAGAGTACATCGCCCTGAACGAGGACCTGCGCTCCTGGACCGCGGCGGACAAGGCGGCTCAGGTCACCCAGCGCAAGATGGAGCAGCATATGGCGGAGCGTGTGAGAAACTATCTGGAGGGCGAGTGCGTGGAGTGGCTCCGCAGATACCTAGAGACCGGGAAGGACACGCTGCAGCGCGCAGGTACGAGGGGCACGGGGGCTCCCTGATCTCCCCTCGGGCTGGAGCTGGCTTCCCACGAGGAGAAAGTAATGTCTCTGTGGGAACAGCGCCCCAGGTTATTGTCTGGAGAGGGAGGAATGTGCCCAGGTTTTCATATTCTGTACAAGACGATGACTCGCCAGTAGCTTCATTTCTCTGGACAATTAAGGAATCCAGTGCCTTTGGGGATGAAGCAGGAAACCATCCCTGAAATAACTGGTCAGCGGTGCCCTTTCACCCTGCCCGCCATCTTGTGACTCTTGACTTTCTCAAGGCCTGTTCTCAGACTAGAGCATCATAAGAGGCCAGACTCCAGCTTTTCTGAGTCATTCAGTTTCCAACAAAGTCAGGACCATTGCTCTGTATTCTCCCCCTTAAGGTGGAGCATCCTACCTTGGCTCTCACCCTGACTCCAGAACTTTACAAGGACTAGGAGATTTTCCCAGACACCACAGCCCAGGCTGGTATCTGGTGTTTGTGGTTTTTCTTTTCAAACTCATTTTCTCATCATTTCTCAGAGTGGTCACGTGATGCTTCCTCCGTGGCCCATGGGAGTAAAATAAACTGTGAATTTTCTGATTCTTCTTCCTCAGACCCTCCAAAGACCCATGTGGCCCATCACCCCATCTCTGAGCATGAGGTCACCCTGAGGTGCTGGGCCTTGGGCTTCTACCCTGAGGAGATCTCACTGACCTGGCAGCGTGATGGGGAGGACCAGAGCCAGGACATGGAGCTTGTGGAGACCAGGCCTTCAGGGGATGGAACCTTCCAGAAGTGGGCAGCCCTGGTGGTGCCTTCTGGAGAGGAGGGGAGATACACGAGCTGTGTGCATCATGAGGGGCTTCAGGAGCCCTTCACCCTGAGATGGGGTAAGGAGGGGGATGGGATGGAGCTTTTCTGAGATAAAGCAGGAGCCCTTCAGGACTCAAAGGTCAGGACTCAAGCCTGAGGTCAGGGCCTCTTCCTTTTCCTCCATAGAACGTCCTCAGACCTCCTTCCTCACCATAGGCATCATTGTTGGCCTGGTTGTCTTCGCGTTGGCTGTGGTGGCTGGAGCTGTGATCTGGAGAAAGAGGTGCTCAGGTAGGGAAGGGAGGGAGAGATCTGAGTTTTCTTGTCTCACTGAGGGGTTTCAAGCCCAGGTAGAAGTTTGCCTGCCTTGTTCCTGGGAAATACCATCCACACATATGGGCTTGCTGGTCTGGAGCTGATGTTAACATTGACCCTTTTGTTAAGTACATGTGGAAATGAAAGATAGATTTTTCACCTTCATAATTCCAGTTGGGGCCTGTTTCTCAGCACGTAGTTCAGACCTCTAGAAGGGTTGGAGATGGTCTAATCCGCCCACATCTCCTTTCTTTATATTCCTGATTCTGTCCTGGAGTTTTGGTTACAGTTCCAGAAAGTTCTCTGGGGTCCAGAACTAGAGTGTTTCTTTAGGATATCATGATTCAGTCTTCTCCATGGATTCTCACGTGATGTTTTCTTCTTGCAGGTGAAAATGCAGGGGACTGCACTCAGGCTGCAAGTAAGTACAGAGGGGGTGTGAGTCCTGAGGCCCTTCTGAGGGTGCAGACAAGAGGTCATGGGGGGCTCGCCCTCCTCAAAGTTCCTTCTCTAGTTTCTCTCCTGTGGATTCTGACCACATCCTGGTCTTGTTCTCTCCCAGGCAGTGACAGTGCCCAGGGCTCTAAGGTGTGACCAGAGCTCTCATGGATCCTAAAGGTGAGACCCTGGAGGGTCTTGACTGGGGGAGGAGTTGGTGCAGGGGGGACACACTGGATGGTGGGGGTCTTTGAGTGGGACACGTGAGCATGTGGGGGGCTATTTAGAATGTGAGCCCTTACATGACTGACCTACACTGGTTCATGATTGTTTTCTTTCACAGTGTGAAACAGCTACCTTGTGGGGACTGAGTGGTGCAAGATTCCATATCCCACTCCCGCATTATGACTTGAAGATCTGACTTCTCTTTCTGCCGAAGTCGTCTGAATGTGTTTGTGCTGCTATTAGCATAATATAAAAAAGTGGTGAGCCTGGCCTCCTTCTGTCCACCACGACCCCTCCTCACCTGGGACTGTTTTAATACCAGGTTTTGTTGCCACCTGGTAAGCCCTTAAAACAGAGACTTATTTAGGTTTATATTTCGTTGGTAAATAGGACCCATAAATCAACAATAATTGTTTTCTAAAAAGAAAAATATCCTGTAATGTAGTATGAAGGAAGGTTGGTTGCCAAGAAGGGAAGAACAGTACTTGTGAGAAACACACAAGTGGCACTGATGTCAATGTGAGTAGATGTTATGCTGTAGCTACCGCAATATAACATTTGGCCTGAGGTCACATTAATAAAGATATAGTGAGGTGTTTAACACTGATCCTGCTTTCCAGGTGGCTCTGTGATAAACAATCCATTTGCTGCCAGGAGCTAGCATGAGGAATCCCGCCTGTGGTAAGGTCTTGAGGAAGGAGGCTTGGCATACACAAAGGCAGCGTCGGGCCTCAGGGGTCCCCCTGGAAATTCTCGAGCATCTACCCCCAAAACCAGAGTCTGCCTGCTTTATTGTGCTATGCTTTCCACCTACTCTTCTGACATAACAGGGGGCTATCCCCGACCACCTTTCTCTGGAAAGAGTTAACTTAGAGCTCCAGTTAACAGTCTCCTGCATATAACAAGGAGTGTCTCAGCTCAAACCCCTCTGATGGCTCTCTAACTTGCCTGACAATTAGAGACTTTTACAACTTGTGATTGTTTACGGGCCCCCAACTGTGAGAGGCATGAAGCTTAAAGCATCTTAAAGATATAGAGCCTTTTCTAAAAAGCTAAAAATTATATTGGTGATGGGTTTCACTGTTGAGTCAATGACTGCTGCCAGGCCTCCATATTCTGTGGAGGAGCTGGAAGGCTTTAAGCAAATACTGAAAATGTATTTGCTCCACTCATGTCGATAGTTGGAAGCTGGAACGAGCATAACAAAGGGTTATGAGCGTTCATCGAGTGCCTGAGGCTGGGAACGGATAATGAAGGGTTATATGCCCGGCCTTGAGGCGTTTGAAGGCTTCCTTCTGACCACCTGTTTCTGAGAGTAAGGACTGTTGTTTCATGATAAGACTCCCTTTAGAGTTTCGCCAAAGCTATGTTATGGCTTGGGTGGTGGGAACTGTATTTTATGCTTGAATGCTTTGATGTTTTATCAAGAAAGGCTACGTGCAAGTCTGCTTTATGCTCTACTCCCTGAGACTATATATCTGTAAAAAGCTGGATAATAAAATTTGTCAGTCCACTAGAGGCTGTCCCTGAGTGTCCTTTTCAGAGTGCAGCCCTTCGAGCCTTACAACTGGTGCCCAACGTGGGGTTCGAAGCAGCAGATGAATTTTGAACAAGGACCTTGCAGAAGCGAGGTAAGCAGGATGGGACATCAGACAAGTAAAATTCCTTTTGTCCATCTCATGCATCATTTCTTGAAACAACATGGGGTTAATCTGCCTGAAGAGCAGTTAACTAGCTGTTACCAGACAGTGGTTGAATATAATCCATGGTTCCCGGAGGAAGGAACTTTAGATTTACAAACTTAGACCAAAGTAAAAAACAATGTTCTAAAAGCTTATAGACGGGGTAAAAATTTCCCCACAATGGTGGGTAACTTGGTCTCTCTTACCGGCCCTTATGGAACAATTAGATGGCTCAGGAGGAGATTTAGAGGTTGAAACTGTTCGATCCCTGCATGAATGTGAATTAGAAGAGAAAGATCTATCAGAGGTTTTAAATCAGAAAAATGTCATGCTAGAGCAGATTACGGACAAACAAGAGTCACAGGTGCTGAAAGCAGTTAAACAATCAACTTTGCCAGAGGCCCCTGATCCGCCTTTACCTTGCTTTTCGCGAGCCCATATTAACAAGCCTCTAACACTGGCGTTTCCGCCCGCTGCAACGCTGTCCACTGCTGCTGCTGCTCCCCTATTTCCTAGCATTCCTCCTCGGGACATGCCTCTTTATGCGCGGGCTTTTCCGGTCCAATTTAATAATCCTCAACCTGGACATAATCAATGGCAATCACCTGATTTTAGTTTGCTCAAGCAATTTAAAAAGGCATGTACATTATATGGACCTACCTCACCCTACTGTATGGAATTTCTTAGGGGCTAGGTGGATCATTAGCTTCATGCAGATTTTTTTACAGTTGCTAAAATGGTTATGGCTCCACAACAGCTACTACAGTGGCAAAGGTGGGTCACGGATGAAGCCAAGTTAATCTTGCAAGAACAGCAAAGCAAGGGAAACCCTGCTAGACTAAATTTTGAAATTCTCACCGGCACTGGAGCTATGGCTGAAACTGCTGCACAATTACAATTTGTGCAGCCGCCCATGTTATACTGGATTAAGGAAGTAGCTATCAGAGCATGGGCTAAAATCGACAGTTCCACTTCTGATGGATATTTTGTAAAAATATTGCAGGGACCAGCTGAAGAATATGCTCAATTTATTGGTAAATTGAAGGAGGTCATTGATCGCAGTCTTAAGGATACATCTTTTCGAGAAATCATTTTGAAACAATTAGCCTTTGATAATGCTAATGAAGAGTATCAGGCTATTATCAGACTCATTAGGGGCAGGGAGAAGTTATGAAATACTTGAAAGCCTGCAGGAATGTGGGGACGATTCAACATAAAGCTAAAATAGCCACTTTAGAAACCTTAAATGTTTCCCAAAAGTCTAAAGTTAAATGTTTTAACTGCAGCAAGCCAGGACACATGCGGAAGCAATGTCGCTTGCCTAGGCAAACAGGTCTTTCTCCTGACACAGGAGGGGCTATTAAAACTAAGCCCCCCAAGCTCTGCCCAAGATGTAAAAAGGGAAATCATTGGCTGAGTGAATGCCGCTCTAAATTTGAAAAACAAGGTAATGCTTTACCCATTCAGACACCTCCTTCAGGAAGCTAGAACAGGGGCTCTCCTCTAGCCCCATTAAACAAGGAGGACAACCAAATATTACTAAATTAACAGAGGCTACCAGACATAACACATGTATAGACATTCCTACTCCCCGAGATATGAAATTGTTAATGATAAATAATCCTATAAAAATCTTAACTGGATATTTTGGCCCTATACCAAAAAATACTATAGGCCTCCTATTGGAACAAAACAACAACACCATGGGTGAGATAATTGTACATACTGAGATCATTGATAAAGATTACACGGGTAAATAATGTTACAATAGTGTTACAATAATGTTGCAATAATGTTACATGTGACTCACAACTTGTATTTACAAAAGGGTGACAGATTTGCTCAGCTATTGCTATTACCTTATGTGCCCCCACTTAATAGAAAAACAGACACCAGAACAGGTGGCTTCGGGAGTACCAACGTTACTGCAGCCCTTTCTACTGTTATAAAAGAAATCAATAGGCCCATGTTAAAGTTAAAAATCAGAGAAAGAACTTTTAAAACAACGTTAGACACAGGGGCAAATGTTTCCATCATAAGAACAGAGGAATGGCCTTCGGATTGGCCTGCAGTTTTAACCTCACACCAGTTGGTGGGAATAAGAACTGCAGATGCAGCTCAAACTTATGTTAGTTCATCTTACTTACAAGTCCTGGGCCCTGATCAATTAGTCGCTTACATTAAACCATACATTGCCCCATTACCATTAAATTTGTGGGGAAGAGACTTTCTACAACAAGCTCAAGCGATTACACAATTGAATGAATCTTTTTCTTAGGGGTCACTGAGATAAAGCCACTGAAGTTAGAATGGAAGTCTGATAAACCTATCTGGACAGCTCAGCGGCCCCTATCAAAAGAAAAACTGTCTGCTTTGTATACTTTGGTGGCTGAACTACTACAACAAAATAGAATAAAAACTACTCAATCACCATGGAATTCACCAGTTTTTGTCATTAAAAAGAAATCAGGTAAATGGAGAATGCTAACAGATTTAAGAAATATTAACACTATAATGATTCCTATGGGAGCATTACAACCAGGACTCGCAAGCGCTGCTATGGTCCCTAAGGACTGGGCTATTATGATAATTGATTTACAAGATTGCTTTTTCACTATACCTTTCCATCCAGATGACAGGCAACGCTTTGCCTTCTCAATACCTTCCATTAATAATCAATCCCCTGCTTAACGGTATCAATGGGAGGTCCTGCCCCAAGGTATGATGAACTCCCCTACAGTCTGTCAATTCGTTGTTGATAAAATTTTGCAGCCCATCAGACAGCAATTCCCTGAGGCATATCTCATTCATTACATGGATGACATTTTATTGCCTTCTCCCTCAGAATCTCAATTAAGTTTATTAGGTAATGAGGCCATAACTAATTTAACTAATCATGGGCTGCTAATAGCAGAAGATAAATTGCAACACCATTCCCCTTTTAAATATCTTGGATATCTTATGGACCGCTCCACTGTAAAGCCACAGAAACTTTCTATTAGAAGGGATAATTTACAAACACTTAATGATTTCCAAAAACTTCTTGGGGATATTAATGGGCTACAACCTACCTTAGAAATTCCCACATATGCTTTACAAAACTTATTTAAATTATTAGAAGGTCCCTCTGATTTAAATAGTCCCCAACAACTTACCCCTGATGCTAAGAAAAAATTACAATTGATAGAACAGAAAATTCAACAAACATTTGTTTACCATATTAATTACAATTCCCCTTTTCAAATGTATATCTTTGGTACTAAGATATCTCCTACCGCCATTATAGTACAAGATAATCACCCTATTGAATGGGTATATCTCCATTCGAAACAGAATAAACACATTGTTTCCTATATAGACTTATTAGGGAAAATCATTTTTCTTGCATGCTCTCGCTTGTGCACTATAGCTGGATATGACCCTACTCAGATTTACCTACCTTTGACAAAAACAGAAATTGATAATGCTCTCCAGGTGTCCACTACCATTCAGATAGCCCTTGCTGATTATTCAGGGGAATTATTGGCCAACCCACCTGAAGGAAAATTATGGAATTTCTTACAAAATACTTCTTTTACCATCAACAATATTGTTTCTGAACACCCTCTCATGAATGCACCTAATTATTTCATAGATGGAAATAAGGCAGGATGGGCAGCCATAATAGGTCCCAACCTGCAAAAGAAAATTAAAAGTCTTTATCAATCCGTTCAAAAAACAGAATTATTCACGTTATATTGTTTACTTACTCTAATAAAAACCCCATTGAATGTTTTAACTGATTCTCGCTACGTGGCACAGCTTTTCCCATCTTTTGTAACGGCTCATTTTACATCCAATGAAAGTGATCTTATACATTTGTTCTTATAGATTCAGCAAGAAATAAGAGCTAGACTCCATCCCTTCTTTATTACTCACATTCGTGCTCATTCCCATTTACCAGGACCCCTCAGTTTAGGCAATGATTTGGCTGATCGCCTCATCGCCCCTATATTTTCTTCCCCCGAACAGGAACATCAGCTCTTCCATACTAATGCTAATAGACTACATGTTCAATATAAGATACCATTACAAACAGCTAGAAAAATTGTTCAAGACTGTGCCACATGTGTCCCCTTTCATTTGACCACTAGTCCCCAAGGGACTAATCTTAGAGGCTTACAAGCAAATGAATTATGGCAAGCTGATTTTACACATTGCAAACTGCCCCCTTTTAAATTGTTATTTGTAGTCATAGACACCTTTTCTGGCTTCATTTGGGCAATTCCTTCCACCGCCGAGACTACTAAAACTGCCATCACAGGTCTTCCACAATGTTTTTCAATGATGGGGATCCCTGCCTCCATCAAAACAAACAATGGTCCTGCTTTTACAGCCAATGCTTTTCGTGATTTCATACATCAATGGGATATTTGCCATCTTACTGGCATCCCATACAACCCTCTAGGTCAAACCATCATTGAACGGGCCCACCATACACTCAAGCTCATTCTTAATAAACAAAACAGGGGGAATAAGCTAAGGGACCCCTATGGACCTAAAGCCATCTTGCCTATAGCCCTTTTAACAATCAATTATTTTAATTTGCCTCTACACAGTCAGGAGACACAGGGTTAAATGTCTTAATCAATGGCGGCCAGGAACACTTAAGTTCCTAGGCAAGGGATATTATCTTGTCATTTTAGATGATGGAGCTGAGCAGTGGGTCCCACTCAGAAGAGTCAGAAGTCGGACAGACCTTGCTCCACACCCCCCAACCGGTCACAGCACTAAAACGGAAATTGCAACAGATGCCTTCTGAGACTCCTTATGACAACGTATCTTGGAAGAAAAAATCATCTGTGCCGGGAATGGACTGGTCCACCTGTAGAGGAAGGTTTAAAAAAGTTTCTGTTCACGCCAACATGACTTTGTTGATTGGGGGGCCTCATGGACTCTTTGTGAATTGCTCAGAATCACAAGAAAATAATAACACCTGCCAATGGTATAATGTTTCAGCACCACATTTTAACAGAACACAAACAGGACTCTGGCATCAACGCGATGAACTTTTGAACTGGTACAACGGAAGTCTTTCACCTCCCAGACCCCGGATAATCAGTCCAGTCCTGGGGCCTGAACGCTGGCATCTTTGGAAAATTCTTGCTTACTTGTCCTGGTTTAGCGTCTCATATGCTTATGCACATGTTTCCATTCCACAGAATTATACTATTGAGTATAATTATACTGGTTATGTTCGTGCTTGTGTAAATGCACCCTATCTTTTTGCTATTGGACAATTTAGGAGTAATGGCTCAATTCTGTCCTGTACTGAGTGTCGTTTGTATGCTTGTTTAAATCATAGTGTGCCAATTAATGTTACTAAAGACGGTGTTTTTTTAGTCCAGCAAAGGACTGATTTGTGGGTTCCAGTTAAGATTTCTGAGCCTTGGTCGGATTCCATCTTGTTGTCTTTTGTTCTGAGAGAATCCTTAAAAAGAAACAAACGTTTTATTGGCTGGATTATAGCTACCATAGTGGGTATTATTTCAGTTGTAACTCTTGGTACACTTTCTGGAATGGCATTGTATAATTCTATTCAAAATCATGATTTCATTACTGCTTGGAAAAAGCATTCTCATGATCTCTGGGCCCAGCAAGCTCAGATAGATCAACAAATACAAATCACGTCTACCTTCAGCAGCATTCCCCTGTGTTATATAACACTAACTTCTATAATACACTATCCGCTAGTACTTCCTTTCTAAATCCAAAAACTTGGGTACCCCATACGATGGCTTCTTATGCGCTGATCTGTTTATTGTTTGTTATTGTTCTGATAGGATTCCGAACATTATGTGCTCGAGCCACCGCCACCCAAAAAGCAGGAGTAACCATGGCTGCAGCAGTCCTTGCTCTTGAGGAAAAAGGAAATGTGGAGGAGCTGGAAGGCTTTAAGCAAATACTGAAAATGTATTTGCTCCACTCATGACAAAGGTTGGAAGCTGGAACGAGCATAACAAGGGGTTATGAGCGTTCACCAAGTGCCTGAGGCTGGGAACGGATAAGGAAGGGTTATACGTCCAGCCTTGAGGTGTTTGAAGGCTTCCTTCTGACCACCTGTTTCTGAGAGCAAGGACTGTTGTTTCATAAGACTCCCTTTAGAGTTTCGCCAAAGCTATGTTATGGCTTGGGTGGTGGGAACTGTATTTTATGCTTGAGTGCTTTGATGTTGTATCGAGAAAGGCTACGCGCAAGTCTGCTTTATGCTCTGCTCCCTGAGACCATATATCTGCAAAAAGCTGGATAAAAAAATTCGTCAGTCCACTAGAGGCTGTCCCTGAGTGTCCTTTTCAGAGTGCGGCCCTCTGAGCCTTGCAATATTCTGTATCTTTTAGGCACCTGAAGGATATTGATCAATGTAATTGGGATATAGAAAAAGGAATATAGTAGTTTTGATGTTAGCAACACTAGACTTTTGAGTTAATGAATTTTCTCTTTGTTATAAATCACTGTACTCCTCTTTCTTTCTTATAAATCATTGTGTCCTTGCTATGTAAGAATGTAACTTTATTTAATGCTTTCTGAGAGTGGCACCAGACTTGGGAAAGAACAACACTTTTAAGGCAAATAAGTTTTCTGGTTGACAGGCCCTTATCAGAAAAGGGCCATAAAATGCTAACAGGCCTCCTGGCCAGAAGATGATGTAAAAGACTTGTGCATACAGCTAGGTGTGCAGAGAGAAAGCCTGGTCTCAATAAGAGTCAGGGCTGCTGACCCTGCATAATTTTGTATTATCCATTGATCTCTATGTACAACCAAAAGTATAAAAAGCTTTTCCGGACAATAAAGGAGGGACCAGTTCCTGGAAAGACTGGTTTCCCACGTGTGGTCTGTTCTCGTTCTCTTCTTTTCTGGCTGAATTCCCATCTGGAGCGTGGAGGCTCGCCATGTCTACTTACTTGCCCTGGCTTCTAGGACCCACGCGAGAGGGAGCCCAAGGTGGGGCACCCTCCGCTATTCAAGCGGGCGCCTGTGGCCATATGTAGACGGTTCAAGTCCCTTGTCTCGGGCTTTATTGGCTTTCTATGTAAACCAACGAATACAGCCTCTTTCCTCCTCTAAATTTCCCACTACACTATTCTTCCCTAATCTCTCTTTTCTAATTAAATAGTCCTTTCTAAGACGCCGACTCCGTCCCCACTTCGACTTACCCTGGATCCACTGGGGCTGGACCCCGGCAATTTCCCAATGCAGAAGACTTAGGAGATGCAGGTTTGATTCTCAGGCTGGGAAGATCCTTTGGAGAAGGGAATGGCAACCCACTCCAGTATTCTCGCCTAGAAAATTCCATGGACAGAGGAGCTTGGGGGGCTCCAGTCCCTGGGTCGCAAAGTGTTGGACGTGAATGAGTGACTGAGCACATACACAGCGCATGACACTGAGCATTCATTCACACCAGCAATTCATTCATGCCAGACACATGACACAGTGTTTTACATCTGGGAAACATCACTGCAGTTAAAGAGAAAAATTGCTGGTCTTATGGAGCATGTATTCAAGTGGTAGGAGACAGACTATGTCTTATCAGTAGGCTAAATAAGGAAAGTGTTCTGTTATGAAAGGATGGGACCAATAGAAAGATGCAGTGGGGAAGGTGATGCGCAGTGTGAGTGTGAGGACAAGGAAGGTGGCTGTTGTACTAGGGTGGTCACTGTGGGTCTCACTGGGAAAGTGGCCTTTGGGGGAAGATTTAAAGGACATGCTGAGTTACCCCCGATGACTGGAAGAGGTTCTTTCCAGGCAGGGGAAACCTCCAGGCAAATGTACCAAGGCAGGAGGATGTCTGTGTGTTTCTGTTAAAGTGAGGAGGCCAGTATGGCTGGAGCAGGTTAACTGAGATGAGGTCAGAGGTACAGCCAGACCTTGTAGGCCTGGAGGGTGTTGGAAGTGTTTTGACTTTTGCTCTGAGTGAGATGGGAGTTATAAGATTGTTTTCAGCAGCAGAAAAATGTGGTACAACATTTATTATTTGATATTTTAACTTTGTTGGAGTATAGTTGACTTATAATGTTATAGAAGTTTTGGGTGTACAGCAAAGTGATTCAGTTATTCATATACATATACTCATCCTTTTTTAGATTCTTTTCTCATATAAGGAATCACAGAATTTTGAGTAGGGTTTCCAGGGCTATACAGTAGGTCCTTGTTGGTTATCTGTCTTTTATGTAGTAATGTATGTCTGTTCATCCCAGGCTTCTGATTTAATTCTCCCCACAACATGTTCCCTTGGGAACCATAAATTTGTTTTTGATATCTGTTAGTCTGTGTCTGTTTTGTAATTAAGTTCAGTTGTATCTTTTTAAAAAACTTCCACATATGAGTGATATCTCAGGTGGAATCATTGTCTCTTTGATTGACTTACTTCACTTAGTGTGATAATGTCTAGGTCTGTCCTTGTCACTGCAAATGACATTATTTATCCAAATAGGTCCAAGATGGCAGATGAGTCCACTTCTGCTAGACCCTGAGCCTCAGTATGCACTCCACATCAACAAGCTAAATGACACACCCACACGTGCTATGACCGTTTCAAGGCGGATCATTAAGGCAAACGTTTGATCACAGTCCAATTCCTTGAAATCCCACCACTTTCCCAAAATAGCTGGAATACTCCTCCCACTCATTAGCCTATGAAATAACCCACTGTTATAAAAACTGACAACTCCATGCCCTCTGGTGACTCTCGCCTTCTGAGATGTCTTACACAATGTCTACAGAGTGTGTTTCTCTCTAAAAAATCTACTTTTTACCTATCACTTTGTTTCTCACTGAATTCATTCTGAGAAGAGACATCAAGAACCTGAGAATCAGTAAGTCTTGAGACCAGATGTGATGTCAGTTAAAAGAATGTGGATTCGAGTCCCAATCTGAGTCTCCCAGTTTCACTTGGATTCTTTGTCCCACATCTTAGCTTCCAGATCTTCAGCTCAGACTTCCCAGGGCTCTGCCCTCCCCTTCGTGTGATCATAGTGCAGGAAGGCCTGACCATCCAGGTGTCCCCCAGCAGAAAAGCTGGGCTGCACAGATCCATCCTGGGACAGCACCATGATGTTTTAACAAAGACTGTGGGATCCTGGGGAAGGAGGAACCACAGATGAAACTGCTTTCTGGAGACAAGTGCACATCAGATGTTTAACAGACAAGTTCTGCATCCTGACCTGCTCCAGGTGCTGAGGATGCAGAACATGCATGTGTACAAGGGACCAGAATGAGGAGTTCCACACGGGAAAAACGGGAAAGAGAAGGAGGGAGAGGGGACTCGAGGAGTGGAGGGAGGGGGTGGAGATGGACACACGTGTAGGACAAGTGCCAGGGCAGGGAGGCACCGGCTCCCTAAGGGTCGAGGCAGGAGGGCAAGGGGAGAGGCAGGAAGAGCAGGGTGAGGGGAGGTGGAGTCAGAGGGAGGGAAGGGCAGTGTCAGACCCAGGACCAGAGGGACCCCTGGTCAGAGTGGGGGCAGGTGAGATGGAGAGCAAGGGTTGCTGCCCCTGGTGCAGGCTCATCATGGACAAGGCAGGCTCTAGGGAGGCTGAGACAGGAGGCAGAGGGGCCTGAGGGGCTGGGCTGTGGCCCCAAGAGAGATGACGGTGGGCCACTAATCTGGGGGAGGTGAAGGAGTGAGTCTGGGTGCAGAGTGCAAAGAGGCATGTTCAGGCCCTGGGTAGAGAGGTGGCTGCACCTACCAGTATCCCCTGGGGAGAGGAGTTAGTGCCATGCGCACAGGGGTCATGGAGAATTAAAATATTGGAGTGGCAAGAGAAGATGGAACTGAAAGCCAAGGTGCACACTGGGAAGCACCTACATGGTGGGAGGGGTTGGAGGGAGTGAGGTCACACCTCCACAGAGGGTTCGGGTCAGGCAGCCAGTACAGGGGGCATCGGGCTGGGAGAAGAACCCCTCTAGGGAAAGGCCAGTTGACCAAGTGGCATAAAACAAAGATTTTGTTGAGATAGTGAGAGCCCGCTGGTATCCAGGAACCAAAGAGAGGGTGATGAAGGCCAAGGAGGTGGGCAGTGGACCAAGGGCAGTATTCCCACTGTGGAGGAGGGGCAAGAGGCTGCAGAGGAGACAGTGGTGAGGGCCTGGGACTGGGGGACAGGGCATGAACATGGCTCAGGGCTGACCCGCCCCCTTGGGTTAGGGTGAAGACAGGAGAAGAGAGGTGCCCTGGGTGAGGGAGGGTGAGAGTGAGGTGTGATTTGGGGAACCACAAGACGGGGCCCATGATTGATTACTTGGTGAGGGCCCAAGGCACTCAGACAAGGGTGGGAGCAGGGCAAGGGGCCATGGGGGAGCTGCAGAGGGACCAGGGCTCGTGGAGTCCAGCACCTGTGCCCTGGACAGTGGAGGAATCCAGAGGGTGAGGTTTAGGATGCAGGAGTGGGCAGGGGCCGTGTTGGGGGAAAGGCCCCCCCTTGGACGAGGGCCAAGAGCAGGTGCCTGCACGGGGGTGGAGGTAGGAGGGTGGGTGTCAAGTGGGGGACAGGTCCTCCCCCAGGGGCTGGGCACTGTGCTCAAGGCCCAGGGATCACTGGCAGGAGAGCTCCCCCTGGTGATGAAAATAGGGCAGTGAGGGTGGAAGGAAGTGCCCCTGAGCAAAAGTCACCCTGGGAAAAGAAAGGCTAGTGAAAGGAGCCTTGCAGGGTAGGAGATCCATGCAGGAAAAGACCCATGAGGGGAAGAGACGGACTTGTGGTGGGAAAGGAGATATGCTGGTGGGGACTCCCTAGGAAGGGATCAGAGAACTGTAGAGAGGAGGGGGCAGCAGGGGGGGGAGGGCAAATCCCGAGCGGGCACAGGAAGCGGCAGGGGAAGAGGTGTGAAAACAGTTGTGGAACACCAACACAGCAGAAAATTTGAGTTCACATTAGTGCGGAGGTGGGATGTGAAGAGGGAAGTGGGGAGTGGAGACCACAGAAATCGCAGGAAGAGTCCTTTGGCCACAAAGCCACCAAACTTTAATTTCTGGCTATGAAAATAATCAATAAACAGTCTGTGATAATAATAGAATGGAATTTTATTTGTGCCAAACTGACTAGACTGTAAACCAGCTACTCAGATAACTCTGAGAAGCTGCTCCAGAGAGGCAGTTTTCAGCACAGTTGAGGGTTTTTTTTTGTTGCTGTTGGTTTATTTTGTTGTTTTTTATTTTGGTTTTGGGTTTTTGTTTATTTTTTGGTGTTTTTTAGGCACACCAAAATCTTAGTTCCCAGACCAGAGACTGAACCCCGGGCCAATAGCAGTGCAAGTGCTGAGTCCCAACTCTTCCACCACCAGGGAATTCCCTTTCACCACAGTTGTATATCTTGTCAGAACAAAAAACATTAAACAAGTTAGGGATAGATTTCTCCAAGGTTTAAAAAACAAAACCAAATAGACCTCATGTGCGGCACGTGCATCATGGCCTTGGCACTAGGAGATGAGTCTTATCATGAAAGGGGGACCAGGGTCTGCGGCCCAGAAGAGGGGCATTTAGTTTTTAGGAAGTGTGATTCAGGGCTCTGTGTGCTTCCCAGAGCTCCTGGTCGCTAGAAAAAGACCTTAAATTCCAAGGACTGAGGCCCCCTGAGCACAGTCTGCCTGGAATCTCCTTGATTCCCGAGAACAGAAATGAGAAGAGGGCAGAGCTGGGAACAGGAGGAGAGGACAGCACTCAGGGGCCTCGGAGGGCGCCCCACGACTGCTGGGAAGTGGCCACCCGAGCCTCGGCCCTCCAGGAGCCCTTGCAGGCCTCTGACAGGAGCAACGCGGGAGGTGGGGGCAGCCTTCCTCCCAGGGGGGTCAGAGCATGGAGGTGTGTGAAGAGGAGGAGGGCAGGTGCAGCAGGACGAGCAGCGGTTGGCAACTGGAAAGAGACAGAAAAGCGGGGTGTGCTGTGGGGGCAACAGGTGGTCGCAGCAGGCCGTGGGTAGACCTCTCTCTCGACCTTACCTTGCCCCCCACGCTCCCCATCCTCGCACTCCCCCGCCCCCTCCCCAGGAAATGTGAGATGGTACCCAGGACACTCACCGAATCCCACCCACACCCCTGAAACCGCCCCAGGCTCCCAGCTGAAGACCTCAGCGAACCCCACTCACCGCGCGGTAGCCGGGGGTGTAAAAAGGCAGCGCGGGGTAGAAACGGCGGGACAATGAGCCGCCCCGGCGGCCGCGCGGAGTCTGACCGCTAGGCGGCGCTGCTGCTCGCCGGGCGATGCCGCCTCCGCGCGTGTGGTCAAGAGTAATCTCTGAGCGCTCTGCTCAGTTCCTTTGAAACTCGCTTCTCTTTCCTGCACCTTCCTCCTTCTCGCTTGTTCTATTCTGTTTCGCTTTTTACGCTCACCCTCAAACGTTGGAGAGTTTTCGCTGTGCTGGCCCAGGACCTGGGCATTTTATCTTTTCTGTTGGAGCTTCTCAGGGGCCTGTCTGGGGCTGTGATGGGAGGCCGTGAGGCGGTGATGGAGGCCATAACCCTGCCTTCTCTTTGCTCGTTTCGTCGGACTGGGGCGGTTAGGCAAACACCCCAACTAAGACAGACACGTGCTTGAATTGAACACACACGGTTGAGTTCGTGTGTTTCCGCGCCCATCTTCTTAAAAGAGAATAGTGTATGTATCTCTTCAGCCGGAATTTCATCCAGGAAAAATAAGTGGCCTGGTATTACTAATGTTCCAGGAATTCCTCTCAGGGCCTGGAGTAGATAGATGTTTCTTCTGTTTTAATGATATTTTACACCACCTAAACTCATTAGGAAACCCACTGAGGTGATAAGTGTCTCTCATTATAAACAATCCAGGTAACTTGTCCAGTAACCCCCTGCATTAGCCCACTAGCTCCCCTCCTTGCTGAGGGCCGTCCCTGGATTATCTTCTAAGTTCCATTAGTTCCAAACTGTCTGGTGACCCTTCAGTGATTCTCAGCTCTTCACAAGCAAACTAGACCAGAACACTGCAGAGTGTGCCACAAGCATTGGCTTGGATTAGACTCAAAGCACTTCTTCTCAAAGGGCAGCACTTTGAAAACTAGGAATCTATCACGTTAGTCATGATGGAAAGAGATTTCTGGAGTTTCAAGTACCAAGTCTACCGGAGAGGGAAAACAGTGTTGATTCCCGGTTTCGATAACGTGCCATAGTACTTGAGATGCTTCCACTGGGATAAGTCGGTTGAAGGTTGAGTGGGACATCTCTATTTTTGCAATAATTTTTGGTGAGTTTAGGATTATTTCAAAATGAAAAGGAGAGAATCAGGGAGAGGAAGCAGAGGGAAGAGAAAGGAGGTGGCGGGGAAGAGAAAAAAGAGGAGGAAGAGGAGGGACATTAATAATGTCCTCAATGAAAAATTGAGGACATTTCAGGAAAAAGGGCTCTCTTTATTCCTGAGGTTTTGGCCCCAACTCTTTTGTGACTTCCCACCTGAGTGAGTGAACTGGATTAGTGAACATGCCTGATCACAGTGACTTTTTCCTAGACAAGAGGCTGGGCTGCGTGGAAGCCCACCTCACCAAGCTCTGTCACGTCCCATAAGTCCTTCCCTCTTAGTCCTCCATAGGAGGGGCACTGAGCCATCAGGAAGACCGTGGAGCTTAATTTTAAACCCACTCTATGTCTTAGCGCTCTAACATATATTATTTCCCAGATGTGTTTTGCTTATTTGACTGTTTTTTTTTAAACTTTTACCAAACTTGTCCATGTATATATTTTTAAAGGGACTTCCCTGGTGGTCCAGTGGCTAAGGCTCCACTCTCCCAATGCAGGGGGCCAAGGTTCGATCTCTGCTCAGGGAACTAGATCCCACATGCCACAGCTGAGCATTCTCATGCCACAACTAAAGATAACACATAAAGACCTGGGGCAGCTACAAGACATAATGACAAGCTGTGGTCCTTATACCACTTTCCAAATCTCTGATTCTCTTCTCCTAAATGCAAGCATTTCAATAATCAATTGGCTTTTATCTTCTTGTTTTAATAACAAGTTGTATCACAGGAGGAGAAATTGGGAGGTTGGGATTAACATATACACACCACTGTATATGAAATAGATAGCTAATAAGGACCTACCATATAGCACAGGGAACTCTACTCAATACTCTGTAATGGCCTATATGGGAAATGACTCTAAAAAGAGCGCATATAAGTCTATGTATAACTGGCTCACTTTCCTGTCCACTTGAAACTAATTGTTGTTGAATTGTTAAGTCATGTCTGACTCTTTGTGACCCCGTGGACTGCAGCACATCAGGCTTTCCTGTCCTTCACTATCTCCCAGAGCTTGCTCAAACTCATGTCTAGTGAGTCAGTGATGCCATCCAACCATCTCATCCTCTGTGGCCCATTTCTCTATCTGCCCTCAATCTTTCCCAGCATCAGGGTCTTTTCCAGTGAATTGGCTCTTTGCACCGGGTGGCCAAAGTATTGGAGCTTCAGCTTCAGCACCAGTCCTTCCAATGAATATTCAAGAGTTGATTTCCTTTAGGATGGACTGGTTTGATCTCCTTGCAGTCCAAGGGACTCTCAAGAGTCTTCTCCAGCACCACAATTCAAAAGCTGTAATACTTTGCATTCAGCCTTCTTTATGGTCCAACTCTCTCATCCATACATAACTACCAGAAAAACCATCGCTTTTACTATAGGGACCTTCGTTGGCCAAGTGATGTCTCTGCTTTTTAATACACTGTCTACGTTAGTCATAGCTTTTCTTGAAAGGAGCAAACGTCTTTTAATTTCTTGGCTGCAGTCATTATCCACAGTGATTTTGGAGCCCAAGAAAAGAAAATCTGTCACTGTTTCCACCTTTTCCCCTTCAATTTGCCACAAACTGGAGGGACCGGATGCCATGATCTTAGTTTTATGAATGTTGAGTGTTAAGCCAGATTTTTCACTCTCCTCTTTCTCCTTCATCAAGAGGCTCTTTAGTTCCTCTTCACTTTTTGCCATTAGGGTGGTATTATCTTCATATCTGAGATTGTTGATATTTCTCTTGGCAACCTTGATTCCACCTTTTGATTCATTGAGCCCAGCATTTAGCATGATATACTCTGCACAGAGGGCTTCCCTGGTAGCTCAGCTGCTAGAGAATCCTCTTGCAATGCAGGAGACCCTGGTTCCATTCCTGGGTGGGGAAGATCCCCTGGAGAAGAGATAGGCTACCCGCTCCAGTATTCCTGGGCTCACCTTGTGGCTCAGATGGAAAAGAATCTGCCCACAAAATGGGAGACCTGGGTTTGATTCCTAGGTTGGGAAGATCCCCTGGAGGAGGGCATGGCAACCTACTCCAATATTCTTGCCTGGAGAATTCCCCATTGACAGAGGACCCTAATGGGCTACAGTCCATGGGATTGCAAAGAGTCGGACACGACTGAGCAACTCAGCACAGCACAGCACTCTGCAGAAAAGTTAAATAAGCAGCATGACAATACACAGCCTTTACATACTCCTTTCCCAGTTTGGAGCCAATCCGTTGTTCCATGTCTAGTTCTAACTGTTGCTTCTTGACCTGCATACAGGTTTCTCAGGTTATAGGTAAGGTGGTCTGGAATTCCCCTCTTTTTAAGAATTTTCCACACTATGTTGAGATCTGCACAGTCAAAGGCTTTAGCATAGTCAATGAAGCAGAAGTGGAGGGTTTTCTGGAATTCTTGTGATCCAACGAATGTTGGCAATTTGATCTCTGGTTCCTCTGCCTTTTCTAAATCCAGCTTGTACATTTGGAAGTTCTTGAGTCACATAATGATGAAGCCTAGCTTGAAGGATTTTGAACATAACCTTACTATCATTCTAGATGAACTCAACTGTATGGTAGCTTGAACACTCTTTCGCATTGCCCTTCTTTGGGATTGGAATGAAAACTGACCTTTTCCAGTCCTGTGGCCACTGCTGAGTTTTCCAAATTTGCTGGCATATTGAGTGCAGCACTTTCACAGTATATCTTTGAGGATTTTAAATGGCTCAGCTGGAATTCTCAGTCCATGGGGTCGCAAAGAGTCAGACATGACTGAGTGACTTCACTTTCACTTTTCACTTTCAGCTGAAATTCCATCACCTCCACTAGCTTTGTTCATAGTAATGCTTCCTAAGCAACTAATAGAACATTGTGAGTCAGCTATACTCCAGTTTAGAAAAGAAAAGTTGTATCAATCACGGTTGAGTGAAGGAACTAGAGGTTATTTTGAAAGTGAAAGTGAAGTCACTCAGTCGTGTCCAACTCTTTGTGACCCCACAGACTGTAGCTTACCAGGCTTCTCTGTCCATGGGATTTTCCAGGCAAGAATACTGGAGTGGGTTGCCATTTCCTTCTCCAGGGGATCTTCCCAACCCAGAGATCGAACCTGAGTCTCCCAGATTGTAAGCAGATGCTCTTACTGTCTGAGCCACGGACGGTAGCTTTTAGCTGTTACCTAAAGAGGTTACTTTAGGTATGTTAAATAAGAAGGGGTTTTCCAAAGGCTGTTAGGAGCTTTTGAAATCTTTAGAAGGACTGAGGGAACAGATTCCCAGCTAAGCCTGATGAAACTATAACCACAACAATGTAGATATATTAGATGTTCCTTTGAAGCTTGTCTATAAATTTATCAGTAATTTGTCACCAAATCTCCTTCAACAGTGTAATTTTCCTCTCCATTCAAATGCTTGCTGATTAATCAGTTTCATCTTTTTCTTGGACATAACTTTCTGTAGCTAGTAAAAGAATTCTTTTTATTCCTGAGGTTTTGGCCCCAAACTCCTGTTTCAATCGGGTCCTGTTGACCCCTGCTTAACATCTGAAAGTGACAAGTTATTTCAGATTAGACATTTATGTATATAAAACAATACTGCTTAACACCTGAAGGTGACAAGAAAACTGGAACTTTCTTGACTCAGGACAGAAAAGAAAGATAGGACTGTTGGCTGCCAAGGACACTGTTTCCATTGCAGTTTTGACTGTCATTACGTGTAGTTTGAAGGATTGTGCTATGGAGAAAAATGTAGCTTGTCCTTGATATAACAGTGATCTAAACTAAGGCTGAGAGAGATTACCCTCTATTAAGCAGTGGAACTAGATTAGAACCCAGGTTTTCTGATTTTTTTCTTCTCTGGTGCCTATTTTCACTCCATAACTTACCTACACTCAAAAAATGACTGACTCATTTGTGGCAAAAATCATCAGAAATCCTACAATCACTAGAACAAAAACCCCTGCAGAATGGGACACCCCATCAATACTGTAGCCTCAGTGCGGTAGTCAATCCCTGTCCCAGAGCAGGTGCTTAATAAAAGTGTACAGATGAACGAATAGGTAAACGAGTGAGTGGTGTGGCTGTTTATAAGTGGGAAAACACAACTCCTGAAATGTTAAGGAACTCGCTGAAAGCCAGTTATATTTTATAAGTTACAAGACGTGTGTGAACATATGCTGTGCTCAGTGCCCAGCAAGTGCAAGACAAGGAGAGAGCTGGGGTGCGAGCCTGTGAGAAAGGTGATGCATTTCTAGGAGAGGCTCCCCTCTCAAAGGACCACTACCCAGCCACTGCCACTAGAGGGCGCATCGAGACCTTTCATCAGGAAGATACAGGCAGCCCAGGAGCCTCTTTTTGTCAGGCCTTTTGTTGTCATTGCCAGTTTCATTGACTTTTTTTTTTTTTTTAACTATCCTTGCATTCCTTCTCCCCCGGCCACCACCGTACCCCCTACCCCCCGCCTCTCATTATCTCTTTTCCTATGCTGACTATATTTTCAAGTTAAATCTTCAATTTAACAGTTTTGCCACATCGAAATTTTCCTTGTGCCAGTTTTTATCATCCTGACATTTATGTATTTGACTTTACTAGTGAGTTCTACTTTTTAAATACTTGCAGGTCTGTGATCCAGTTTCCAGCCCTGCATTATACCTCGGTGCCATTCACAAATCGGGTATCAACTGCAGGCAGCTAAACACAAGCAGTGAATACTAATCAGAACAAGGAAGAATGGATCTGTTATGGTCTCAGCATGAGAGAAAACGCCTCTGCTCAAGCGTACATCCAAGCTCCCCTTGATCGCTGCCCTTATGGTTACATGACTGATAGTAAATGTCACTGCTGAAGACTCCATGACTCTTTTAAGGTTCCCAAAGAAGGTGTAGAACATTAAGAAATTTAACAACTTTTGCATCTACCTGATCACAATGTCCACCAGCCCCCACCCCAGGCACCCTGAAGGCAGAAGCTGTTTATATGGCTCTCCACTGTGTCCTCAGAGCCACACAGAGTAACTGGCATATGTGTCCTTAGTCGAGATCCGATGGATGGTTAAATGAATCACCACACACCATCTCTCTAAAGGGCAGAGCATAGGTGCTGAAAAACTCTCCTGGGTGGAGAAAGTCACAGTTCCTCGAATCTGCCCTGATTTAGGGCTGCTGCCTTGAAAACTCCTGGGGTGGGGTCCTGAACCAAAAATGGAGCAACTCTACTTGTGTCCAGGCTTCAGATTCTTTCGAGGGTGGGGCCTGAGATGCTGCAACTATTTTACAAAGCAGAATGCACCTGTCAAGGTAAATAAATGCCCTCAATGCCAAAACTGAAGACACATTTCCTATTGTTCATTGCTCACGTGGGATGGGTTTATTTGTGTCTGTGTGTCCCAAACTCATTTTCAGGCTGGGGTCTCCCCCCAAATGGGGAAGGTGTCTGGTTTCTCTTGCTTGGCTCAGAACTCAAAACAGGTTAAACGCTAGGTCTGAGGACCTGTCACTGCAAGCCTAAAGAAGAGGCTGAAGGATAAAGGTTTACTGAGGAGGGTGCTGAAGTTCACTTGAGATTCAGCTCTAATGAGGAAAACAGTGAATGAAGACCTGAGTTTTACTCCGCCTCTTTCCATCCCACTCTGCCACTCACAATTCACGTGTTGTGGTTTAGCCACTGAGTCCTGTCCAACTGTTTGAGACTCCCTGGACTATAGTCCACCAGGCTCCTCTCCTTCGTCCGTGGAGTCTTCCCAGGCAAGAATACTGGAGCAGGTTGCCATTTCCTTCTCCGGGAGATCTTCCTGACCTGGGGATGGAACCCAAGTCTCTGGCATTTCCTGTGTTGGCAGGTGGATTCTTTACCACTGAGCCACCATTTGGGGACAATTTATTTAACTCCTCTGAGCCTCAGTCTTTGAATTTCAAAAAGAAAGATGCTTTTCCTACCTCACAGAGCCGATGTAAGGATCAAAAGAGACCAAGTGTGTGAAAGTGGCCCAGAGTGCCCATCAGTTCCGTTCAGTTCAGTTCAGTCGCTCAATCGTGTCCAACTCTTTGCGACCCCATGAATCGCAGCACGCCAGGCCTCCCTGTCCATCACCAACTCCCAGAGTTCACTCAGACTCACGTCCATCGAGTCAGTGATGCCATCCAGCCATCTCATCCTCTATTGTCCCCTCTTCCTCCTGCCCCCAATCCCTCCCAGCATCAGAGTCTTTTCCAATGAGTCAACTCTTCGCATGAGGTGGCCAAAGTACTGGAGTTTCAGCTTCAGCATCATTCCTTCCAGAGAACACTCAGGGCTGATCTCCTTTAGAATGGTTGGATCTCCTTGCAGTAGACATGTCCTAAACCTCAGGTCAATTACCCTCTCTCCCTTGGGAAGATTTCCTGGGTCTGCAGCACCTGAGGGACCCACCCTAGACTTTGGGCTCCATCTCAATACATACCTCTATTAAAGCACCTTACAATGGAATTGTTGGTTTTCTTGTCCGCAAGGGCAAGAACTATGTCATTCACTTCTGTTAGTCTGATATACTTGTTCTCAAAAGAATCTACTGGACACTCATTAAGGAATTTTAATTTCTTTGTGTTTCTGAACAAGACCAAAACTGAAGAAATAGCACCAAAAGCAAGCATGTGTTCATTTGTTTATTCCAAAATATGTTTATCTCATCAACTCTAAAAAGGCACTGAGTTTAAGATACACCATTACTCACGTCTCACTAAGAAAGAAAAAACGCTGCCAACTGAAGTAGGACATGCCGCCAACGGTAAGACTTGTCTCCTACATCTTTATTTATTTGCACCTCCTTTCCAGTGTTCTGTTTTAATGTCAAACTGAAATTCAATTTTAAATAATTTTTTATTAAAAAAAAGATTTGTTTTATACTTTTGAGCACACACACAGATAATAAATCCCCCCAAATGTAGTAAAGAATTAATATGGGAAAGACAATTAGCTAAGTGTTCTGAAGTTGTTCCAAAAGTGGGGAGGAGGGTGGTATATAGATTTTGTATTTTTCGATTCAGGCATTTGTTTATAACATTGTCCATTGGAAAATTTTTGTTTGCTCAAGACAACATTGATCTAATGATAATTTCATTTAATAGTTTTTAAAGGAAGACTATCTGTTACCTTAATAGTCTGTTTAGAAGTAGAATATGGTATTTTTTATTTCATCAAATTTTGGTGGAGATTTTTGGTCCTTTTAGATTCAGCACTTATGTGTGGTTACAATTTAAAATCTTAAAGCTTCTACTGTCTCCAATATCTTACTATTTGTTATAGGAACTTTCATTAATACTAGACAAAGGCCAATACAGCAGTTAAAGGAAAGAGCTTGAATTAAAACATTGTTCTGAATTGAAACTTTTCAGATGAGACTAACTACTCTTTTTTTGGAACTGAGGTATAGTGGAGATACAATATTATATAAGTTTCAAGTGTACAACATAGTGATCCAGAATATTTAAAGGTTATATCCTGTTTAGAGTTATTATAACATATTGGCTGTATTCCCTGTGTTGTATAATATATCCTTGTTATTTTATTTTATACATGGTAGTTTGTACCTTTTAATCCCTAGCCCTTATCCTTCCTCCCCCTCCCTTCTCCCTGCTGGTAACCACTGGTTTGTTCTCTATATCTGTAAGCCGGTTTTTTGTTGTTGTTGTTGTTGTTATAGTCACTAATTAGTTTTATTTTTTAGATTCCACATATAAGTCATAGCATATGGTATTTGTCTTTCTCTGTCTGACATTTCACTTCTTATATTGCAAGTCCATCCATATTGTTGGAAAAGGCAAAACTTTGTTTTTTTATGGTTGAGTAATATTCCATTGCATACATATAACACATTTTCTTTATGCGTCCATCTGTTGATGGATACTTATGGTGCTTCCGTATCTTGGCTATTGTAAATGGTGCTGCTGTGGACATTGGAGTGCATATATCTTTTTGAATTAGTGTTTTTGGGTTTTGTTTTTTTTTTTATATATATCCAGGAATGAAATTGCTAGGTCATATGACAGTTCTATTTTCAGTTTTTTGAGAAATTTCCATACTGTTTTCCACAAGAGGCTGCACTAATATACATTCCCACCTACACTGTACAAGGGTTCTCTTTTCTTCACATCCTTGCCGACATTGGTTATTTGGTTCTTTTTGATGACAACCATTTAGATTATGTTTAAAACTCTAATGTAATGGGGGAGAATGAAGAAAATGATTATTGAATGCCAACTCTTATTTCTTATATTGCTCTCAAGATCCCTATTCTCAAGGAACTAACATTCTAGTGGAAGGAGATATACAGTGAACAATGGAAGGAGATGTACAGTGAAATTAAAACAGAGATTCAACTTGCGAACTTCTGTTGGGATGCTCCATAAAGGAAAAAAGTATGGCGATGTATAGACTCTAGAGTTAGGGGTTTTCGATAAATCACAGAAAAGGTCATGACTAGATTAGAGAAATAACTGCGTGGTATTAAGGTATCAAACAACACCTTCTGTAGGGAGAATGTTGAATCACTACTGCTGGACAACTTCACCAAACATTCTCGTTTGTAAAGATGAGACTGGGCTGGAATGTGCACTCACAGACATTTCTGTGAGGGGTGACACACCCAAACGGGCATAAATCCTGTTCAGGCACAATTCTTTAAGGGGTGTGTGCTTGCTCGGTCTCCTTAGTCTGGGCAGCACAGTAACAGCATCTGGCGGTTGGGGTCACCTGGATTTTGTACTTCTGTGTAACAATACCGAAAGAAAGACTTTCTTGAAATATTGGGCTTTATAAAGAAGCAAAGAGAATTAGCTGAGTGGGGCTGGACTCACACTGGATGAACTGTCTACAGTCACTAAAGGGATGACATGCATAGCTATGTGTAATAAATTATAGTGTCACGAGTATGAGCATAATATGACGTGGAAGCCACTACCAAGCCTTGTAGGCCAGGGTCCCAGGAGTGGTCAGGGAGGGACTTCCCTGACTCTTTGAGTCTTCCTATTTGTCCTTTGGGATGTTTCTGCCTCTTCACCTTGTCCTTTTCTGCCTTCAGTACTATCCAGAGACCAGGTGGCCGTGCATCTCTCTGTGGCCGCCTTCCCAGCAGCACCTTGCAGAGGTGGTCACATTCTGGAGATGGAGTCTAGATGGCAAGACGAGAGAGGCGGACTTGGCATGGACCCTGTGCTTTTGGCAAAACTGCTGACCCAGAGGGACATGGGTGTCTTGGGGGTAATTGATATGGGCCAGTTGACTCTAAGAGTTTCCTTTACCCTGCATATCCTTATGCCATTATCCTATGTAGTGATACAACCTCAGGATCTGTGGAAGCAGCAAAAAGAACAAAAATTGAATTTCTCTCTAGTCCACTTGTTAGTCAGTACACACTCGATGAGTGACTAGTCGGCTTCATCCTGTAGACAACTCTACATCCTTGAATGTGGTGCTCTTGAGAGAACAGAAAGCTGTATCCCTCTGCTAGATGGACCGAGATGAACAGACAGAAAGGCATGGAGTGTTTGACCCATGCTGCTGCTGCTGCTGCTGCTAATCGCTTCAGTCGTGTCCAACTCTGTGCCACCCCATAGATGGCAGCCCACCAGGCTCCCCCATCCCTGGGATTCTCCAGGCAAGAACACTGGAGTGGGTTGCCACCTCCTTCTCCATGCTGGGCCCGTAATAACTGTTTTGTTAAAATGACCGGATTTAGATACGTTACCTAGACAGAAACAAGCATTTGCTTCATTTCTTTGATCGGACTTAATGAATATCTCTTATATTTGAGTTATGTGTATCTTCCCCAAATAGTTTTCACATCCAAACCTGGTAGATAGGTAAAGGTAATTTTTCTGAAGACATAACCATGGCCAGAATTAGGTGATACTCAAAGTGGACAGGCATTCCTCTGAGTGTCCCTAACATGCTTATTCTCAGGACTGGCCACCTTCCTCATCTGGTGGTTCCGGGGCTCTAGACTCGGGGAGGAGAGTGGAGGCCTGAGAACACATATTCACACTTCGTGGGGTCCTGTAGAGGCTGAGAGGAGTCTGGTTTGCTCAAGAACCAACCGTAGGCACTGCTGGGATTCTCCTTATGGTGTACTCCAATCCATGACATGGGGATGATAAACGACTCTGGGGAGTGGATTTAACAGCTGCAGGAAATAATTTTTCTAGGGAGAAAGAAAGTGGTTTGTTTTTTAAGACTTTGTTCCTCTCTTAATCCTGGTGGTTGTGGTTTATAAAGACCTTCCCACTCATCTCTATGACTCCTTCCTGTTTGTCACTTTCTTCAGATCCTGGGACTTACTGCAAAAGATGCAGTTTCCAAAAACGCTGAAGTCATGTTGGCAAAGTAAAACTATTTCAATCAGCGGATTTGAGGGGAGGTATAGAAACACAGATGATTCTTGTTTTCTAAACTTTTTGGGTTAAATATTTAAAAGTTAAGAATTTAGTAAGTTTGGGAATACAAACTTTCCTTTTATTTTCTGTACCCTGGGTCTTTGGAGTCGTCTCTTGTTTTTAGTCTCTACCAGAGGTTAAGAAGGTGCCCTTGCTAGTGGCGACTCAGTGCCAGCACTCAGAGGCTGGTTTGGAGGGAGGAAAGGCTCCCCCAGCCTGGAGCGAGAGTATCTGACTTTTCATCGTGAGCCATGTGATCAAAAGGCCACTTGTTTGTGATTCCAGTGAAGTCAAGAAGGGCCTCCATCTACTGATGAATATCAACGTGACTCATGCATGAGCCAAGCACATGTGAAGGCTTCATTCCTGTTTTCCTTTTGTCAGCCATCTTTCAGAACGCCCTAGTTTCATGGTGTGCTTTTGGTAGACCGAAACATGAACACCTCAACTGAATGAAGCATTACGTTTGGCTTAATCACACAAACGGATCCTGTGTGTGTTTGCCTCTTGAGGCAGAGGTCAAATGCACACTGGCATCAATGACCAACAGGAATGAATGAGGTTTTAATGACCTGCCTGAGCTGGCTAATCATGTAAGCCACCCCTGCTGAGATTCCAATGTGCACTTCATCCTTCAGTCAGGATGGCCCCAAAGGGCTGGCCCTTCTATGTCCAGCAGAGCCCACAAGTTGAAGGCTTGGATTTTAGACCAAAGATCAACAGGAAGTCTCAGGGCTGGCACAGATCCTTTTATCTCCTGTTTTAGAAAGAAGGTCCCTCAGAGACAGAAAAACACCTAGAGCTCCCCTGTGGGCACTGACACCCATTGTCTCTCCAAGACAGAGGAGCCCTGCTCATAATAAGCTACGCAATCTTGGTTTTAAAAAATCTGCAGAACTCCCCAGTGGGAGGCAGTTAATACAAAGTAACATAGTTTCTGACATGGGTGGATGTCTGAAATGCTTCCATTTTCTCCTATTCTCTTATCCCTGCCTCAATTTCTCATCTTATGAAAATTTACAAATTTTTGCCTCTGTACTTACTTAATAGTTCAAGCCTGACTCCAGCTCACATTGTTTTAATATATTTGTGCTCCAATGGTCCTCTCTCTGTGCTCTTTTTCTCTCTCCACACTTTCTTCCCCTTCCCTCCTCTCTCCTTTTCCCTCTGTCTCTCACACCTTCCTTCCTCTCTCCGTTCTGCCCTCAGTTTTTATGCTTCTTGCTCCTTTTTCTCTCCATCTCTGTGTCTCTCTCTATCTTTGCAAAGATACATCTCTTCTTCGCTCTCTGTAGGTTTCCTCACCTCTGACAGTTTTTTGTTTCAGCCCTTCTTGCCCACCTCATCCTCCTCAGATGCTTTCATTCCCATAATGTCCTTCACATTTCAGGGCCAAATACTCACCACTAGGAGGCCAAATCCAACAAAGAGTGCAGCGGTGACAGCGGTAGCAGCCAGGGAAATGAGGATGATATTGCTGGGCGTCAGGAGCCCGGGGGGTCTCACTGCTGTTACTGAGTCTGTTCCCTCCAGTTGCGTGTCTGGATGTTCAGTGGTGTAGTCGTCTGTGGTCCCTGGGTCTGGTGTAGTGTGGTTGTCTATGGTCCCCGGGTCTAGAGTGGTATAGTCCTCCGTGGTCCCTGGGTCTGGAGTGGTGTAGTGTTCTGTGATTCTCGGGTCTGCTGTGGTGTATTTCTCTGTCGTCCCGGGGTCTGGAGTGATATAGTTCTCTGTGATCCCTGGGTCTGGAGTGGTGTAGTCCTCCATGGTCCCCAGGCCTGGAGTGGTGTAGTCCTCTGTGATCCCTGGGTCTGGAGTGGTGTGGTTTTCCGTGATCCCCGCCTCTGGAGTGGTGTGGTCCTCCGTGGTCCCCAGGTCTGGAGTGGTGTGGTCCTCCATGGTCACTGGGTCTGGAGTGATATAGTCCTCTCTCGTGTCTGGATCTGGTGTGGTATTGTCCTTCGTGATCCCTGGGTCAGGAGTGGTGTAGTCCTCCATGGTCCCTGGGTCTTGTGTGATGTAGTCCTCCCTGGTCCCCAGGTCTGGAGTGGTATAGTACTCCGTGGTTCCCAGGTCTGGAGTGGTGTAGTTCTCCATGGTCACTGGGTCTGGAGTGATGTAGTCCTCTCTCGTGTCTGGGCCCTCAGTGACATGATTCTCAGTGGTCCCTGGGCCAAAAATGACAGAACTTTGGTGGTCCAGTGGTTGAGAATCTGCCTGCGCAATACAGGGGACACAGGTTTGGTCCCTGGTCCAGGAAGATCCCATGTGCTGTGGGGCAGCTAAGCCTGTTGCCACAACTACTGAAACCCTGGCACTCCAGGGCCCATGCTCTGCAACAAGAGAAGCTATCGTACCACAGCTAGAGAGTACCCCCAATCTCCGCAACTAAAGAAAGCCCAACTCAGCAAGGAAGACCCAGGCAGCCAAAAATTAAATGTAAAAATGATAGAGCTTTGTCTTGTCTTTGAGTCTCCAGGGCTGGTCTCTGGGTCTTTAGTGGAAACATTTTGGCTTGTTCCCACTCAAAAAAAAAACCAAATTCTTCTAATGTGGATCACTGATGGTCCATCATCATCTGCTCTGTTTAATAGTCTTCACAGCTGTCTTGCCCTTACAAATAACACATCTCCCTATATAATGGGATTAGATCTATTTGAGTTAAAGATCATCTGATCTTTTAGATTTAATTCTGATAAAACATGTTCCAATAGCATGCTCAACAATATGGCATATCCAGAGCTAAGTCATGTCCTGGGAGGATCATCTCATCCAGCCTTTGATTCTGCTCTTTGTGGTTCTGGTCTCTTCCTAAATTTCACTTCTCCTATTGGTGTTTCAGCAATCTGGGTATTCTGACTCCAGGTTTGTCTGTGTCTCCACTCATCCAGTTATGCCTGGGTCTCTGGTAAACAAGTGAGACAGGAACCATGATTCTTACTAGAGACGGAATTCAGGTCATGGTTTGGTATATGATTAGAATGAAGCAGACCCTGGGTCACATCTGGGGCTGAAGTGGCAAGATTGAGGGCAGGTAATATGCAAGGTGGTTTGAGGTGGTGTGTTGTGCTCAGTTGCTAAGTCATGTCTGACTCTGCAACCCTATAGACTGTAGCCTGTCAGGCTCCTCTGTCCATAGAATTTCCCAAACAAGAATACTGGAGTGGATTGCCATTTCCTTCCCTAGGGGCTCTTCCTGACCCAGAGATGAAACCCGAGTCTCCTGTGTTTCCTGCATTGACAGGCAGATTCTTTACCATTGAGCCACCTGGAAAACCCCATTTTGAGGGTAGGAGGAGTCATAAAGGGCTGTGGATATGGTCTGGTTGGGGTTGACAGCAGCAGTAATTTGGGTACAAGTAGGTGGAAGAGATGAGTCTTTCCACCGCCCACCACGCCCACCTGCAGGATATCAGAACTGCGAGATTATGTAGCCCACATGGCATACATTTTGGAGTTCTGGGTTCCTCTGCTCGAAATAATTCTCTCCTACCTCCTGCCAATTCCTCATATTCCTCAGAAAAGGCTCAAATGTTTCATTTCCCAAGGCGAGTTGACATACAGAAACATAAGGTCTAAATAATAAAAAATAGAGCATTTCCTTAAAAGAGGATGTGAGAAAGATAATGAGCAGGCCCATTGGACCCTGCTTCTCTGACCAGGAACTGGGGGCAGGTAGCAGGGTCCGGAGCTCCCCAAGGTTCTCCGACCTCTTCCACACCCTCCCTCCAGGAGGGCCCAACCTGAGTCCTAAGAGGTTCCTTCTCCAGAGATCCTGACCCGCAGCTCTCCAGATCCTGGGGAACCTTTGCACTCTTCTCTCCTAAACAGTTCACTCACCCAATTCCAAACACCTGAAGAGAAGCAGCAGCAGGAGAAGGGTGGGAGCGGGGCCTTTTCTTTTCTTCATCTCGAGAGAATCCACATGGGCTGGACCAGGACGCCTTTTCCTCCTCCCTTCTCTCTACGTTTTCTGTCTTCCTTCTCTGTAAGCACACAGCAGGTGTGGGGTTTCTGTCTGCTGCTACCAAGGGAATCCAGGATGCCTGGGTCTTCCTTCCTTCTTTTGGGGAGGAACAGCCTGCTCTTTTACTGTCAATCAAAGGAAGAAGAATCTGATGCAGAGGAGTGGCAGGGTGGAAGAGAGCTGTCCTAAGTGCAAGAAGGAGATCTTGGTGCTGCCCAGAGCCCAGAGTTGGGCAGTAACAGGGGATTAAGCTTGTCAGTTGAGTGGCATCGCTTTCTGACGCAGGGCCCTGGACAGACACCAGAGTTGGTGCTCAGGGAGGGGCTTGGACTCCCTCTTCCACAGGGGAGTGGTAAAGTTGGGGTGACCATGGAAGGTTAATGGCAGGCCTGCCTGAGGGATAGGGGAGAGTGAAGAGAGCAGGACACCCGAGGGTGTTCAGAGAGCGCTTGGTCCTCACCACAAAGGAGGGTCATTGACGAAGGGGAGCAATACCCAATCTCTCTAAGAACTGCCCCCGTCTCTCAGTCAGTTATTCACAAAAGTCCTTTCCAGTAGCTCAGCTCCCCCCTGCAGATGCATCTCCTTGCTCCTGTTACTTGAATGCCCTCAGTCCACCAAGCTTTCCTCAGTGACTAGATGAAATTAGCTCACCTCCGAAAGTTCCAGTTGTCTTTTAATGAGAATGGCCATATTGCTTCCTTTTCTGACTTCCACCCTGCCTCGTTCAGTGTTGTCCAAAAATCTATAGCTGCCTGTCCTCATTCAGAGGCAGCAAGTTTCGTGACATTTGTGGGGCCTATTTCTTTCCCAGTGTCCTCTTGAGTGGAAGAGGAACTGGGGGATTACAGGAGGGCTGTGGATTCCTCAGATTCCTCAAAAAGGGCTCAAATGTTTCATTTGAGAGGGCAGCTGAGTCTGTGAAAGTCAATTTAATGAATGGTCGGTTTACCAAATTTAATTGGTTACTTCAACTACTGATTTTATTTGAATGGATTAAATACTTTCAAAGAGAATACTATTTAGATGAACTAAGGAAGTATTCCTATATGTTAACTATAACTAATGAATATATTTTAAAGGACTGTCATAAGGAGTCAGTTCAGTTTAGTTGCTCAGTTGTGTCCAACTTTTTGCGACCCCATGGACTGCAACAGCCCAGGCTTCCCTGTCCATCACCAACTCCCAGAGTTTGTACCTCTTGACTTATTTTTTAAGTCAAGGGGTACTATTTGCATTTAGTAAGACCCACATTTTTTCATGTATAGATCTGTGAGGCTTTGTGCTTTAAATTTTTTAAATTTTGAAATAATTTTAGACTTACAGGAGAGTTGCAAAAATAGTAATGAGAAATTTGAAATTAAAAGATGCTTGCTCCTTGGAAGAAAGGCTGTGGCAAGTCTAGACAGTGTATTAAAAAGCAGAGACATCATTTGCCAATTAAAGGTCCTAATAGTCAAAGATATGGTTTTCTCAGTAGTCATGTACAGATGTGAGAGTTGGACCATAAAGAAGGCTGAGCACCAAAGAACTGATGCTTTTTAACTGTGGTGCTGGAGAAGACTCTTGAGAGTTCTTGCAAGGAAATCAAACTGTCAATCCTAAAGGAAATCAATCCTGAATATTCATCATTGGAAGGACTGATGCTGAAGCTGAAGAAGCTCCAGTGCTTTGGCCACTGGTGCAAAGAGCTGACTCACTGGAAAAGACCCTGATGCTGGGAAAGATTGAGGGCAGGAAGAGAAGTGGGAGACAGAGGATTAGATGGTTGAATGGCATCACCAACTCAATGGGCATAAGTTTGAGCCAACTCCAGGAGTTGGGGAAGGACAGAGAAAGCCTGGGGTGTTGCAGTCTCTGGGGTCAAAAAGAGTCGGACAAGACTTGGTGACTGAACAACAAATACAATGATAGAAACTAAGAAATTAATGTTGGTCCAACACTACTCACTAAATTACAGAACTGATTCAGATTTCACGTGTTTTTCCACTGATGTCATCTTTCTGTTCCAGGATCCAATCCAGAATCCACATGGCATTTATTTATAGGTCTCCTTAGTCTCTTCTAATCTGCGACAGTTCCTCTGTCTTTGTCTTTCATGATGTTGACACTTTTAAAGAGTATCATCATTTTATAGGATATCCTAAAGCTTTTTTATTTTTTATTAGATTATAGCTGATTTACAATGTTGCATTTGTTTCTGCTGTTCAGCAAGGTGTATCAGGTATACATATACATATACCACTCTTTTTTAGATCTTTTTCCATATAGGTCATGTCCTTACAGAGTATTGAGAAGAGTTTCCTGTGCTATACAGTAGGCTGCTATTAGTTATCTATTTATATATATATAGTAGTGTATTTATGTCAATCCTTGTCTCCCAATATATCCCCTACTTTCCTCCCTAGGAACTGTCAGTTTGTGTCTTCCTGTTAAGAAGGCTCTGGCAAAGGTCCAGACTTTGAGAACCACAGCAAAAGCCAAGTGAAAACATGAGACAAAGGTGAGTGATTCATTGGCATGAGGAAGGGTCAGCGAATGTGTGTGATGAGCAAGTTGCACCAGAATCCTTAACGAGGCCTTGGCTTTCAGCATCATTGGGTGCTGACACATGGATTTTTTGGCCCTGTTCTGAGATCTGGCTTTGAGGGAAGTGCCAAGAACTTGGCTCCTGGCTGCGGAGGCTGAGCCCACCCTTGCAGAAACTGGGATCACACTTCTCTGCCCAGGACGGCTGCTGGGGCTGCGAGCCCGCAGCTGAGACAGGTGCCGACTCACACCTGTCTTTCCAGTGAAGAGCAGGCCTGTGTGGCCAGGGAACCAGGCAATGTGCCACCTCTGGGGGCAGCCCTGTTAGCAACACCTTCTCTGCTTCCCTATCTGTGAACTTGTGCTCTGAACTCGCACAGCAACTGTTTTCTGATTGTGCAACACAAACCTGTGAAGCCCAGCAGTTTCTCCCCCCACCCTTTCCTGATTCCATTCTTCCATCAGCCTGGAGACCTTCAGGGAATGGGGAAGAAAAGGGGATAAATACACAGTCTGGATTTCACCCTAGGGATTCGAGAGCTGGGAGAACATAGGCAAGAAGGGTCATTAGGAACCTTTATTCACAGCAATGTATAAACACACACCCACAGTGTCTGGTTCCACATATATTAGATGCATTTATTCAACAATTCAGTTACAACTATAGCCTCCTTTTGTTGGAAGAATCAAGCTGGGAAGGAGGCTGAAGAAAAGTTGGGAGGAGCAGGAATGGGGGGCACTTAACCTCTCAATCCAGGTCAGCAGCCTCTCTGCCCCTGAGGACTGTGTTGCTTCTGCCTTCAGGGACGCTCAGGGCCATGCTTGTCTCCCCGTCAGCCCTCTGGCTGCAGGAGAAGACAGCTCTCCTCTGAAGTCAGTTACGGTCACCCTGGACCCTTCTGGGACTTCATAACAGCCGTGAGGGCATAGCAGTGGGGGCGGCAAGAGATCTACGTTGAAGAGGTTTCTTAGGCTTGGAGAGTTTCTCTAGAAGACAAGAAGCTGAGCAGTTTCAGAGTGTTGTCCCCCTCCTCCAGTGCTCGCCCCCTCCTCCTATCTCTTTGGCTCCCATCTTCCCCTCATCACTTTCCTCTGAATGTCTTGGCTTTGTGACCCTCTCTTGCTGACTCTAACCTGCTGTTTCTGTCTTTCCTGATTTTCTTATCCCATTACTCCCGCAGTCACCCTGCTGTCTCTTGCCTAGTTCCTCCTTGACTTCCCTGCTCTCTTTGCCTCAGAAAAAAAAGGGGTTTCTTGCATATCAGACACTCACGAAATAGAAGAGAAGCCCAGTGAGGAGAATCACAGCCATGGCAACCGAGGCCAGAGTAACTAGGACGACCTCCCCCGGCCTCAGGTGTCCGCTAGGCTTTTCCTCTTCCCTTGGTGGAGCAGTACTTGAGCTGGTGACGCTGGAGATGGTAGCGGTTGTGTCAGTTCCACTGGATGGTGTGGCCGATCCAAGGGAGGTGGTTGTAGTGTTAGCAGTGGACGTTACAGCTTATTAATAAAGGATGGCTGGTTAGTCCCACTGGAAGTTTTGTTTGATTCTGCAAATACTACTACCACCAATGGCAATAATGTGTGTGTGTGTGTGTGTGTGTGTGTGCACGCACGTGCACACGTGCTCAGTCACACGGTCAATGGCAATAATAACTATCATCTATTGAATAATGACAATGCTCCAGGTGTTGTGCTAAGTGCCACATATGAACTAGTACTTCAAATACTCACAATACCACCATGAGATAGGAACTTTCAGCACTCTCATTTTATAGATAGAGAAACTGAGGTTCAGAGAAGTTAAGCCTGGTCCCAGGCTAGACAGCTAGCGGGTCATGGAGCAGGAAGTTAAACCAAGGCTGACTGACACTAGCTCCAGCCCTTAACCTGTGTAGTCTACATCCTAGGTCACGTGATCTGGGAAGTCACATGACGTGGGGTCACAGGTATTATTCCTTCTCTAACTATTCATGATACTCTTCAGATAAAGAACACAAAAGAGCTAGTTGAAGGGTCCACGTGTATATACACGTGTATATATTGAGCTACTCCAAACAGAATTATACCTGTCTTCCAGGGGAGGAATAATCAAGGGGAGACTTGGGAGGGGAAATAGTGTGTATTCTCACTACTATCAGGTAATTCGTATGCACACAAAAGTTTGGGAGTTGCCAGGTTCGGGACCCCAAGTGACCCTGACACTTGGCCTGGCCTGGCATAGAACTTGCTGCAGGTAGCCCGAAATGATAAGATCGCCCAGGATTCTGGGAAGGGACCCAACTTCCTTACTTAGTGAGTGAGCATCAAGATGAGGCTTGTGCTTTTCCCCTCTATTTCATGTCTCTTTCCTGCCCTGTTCTGATTTTCCATCCCAACAACAACCAAGCTCTTGGCCTCCCAGCTGCCTATATACCCTCACCTCATCTATGGTTCTGTTCTCCTGCTAGGATGTGGTTTTCTTCCCGTTACTTATTCCTTTCATAGTATCATCTGGACTAACATAAATATCACAAATTTAGATTTAGAGGAAGAGTCCAAAAATTCCTTGTTAATGCCTCCGATTAGGGTTATGATTAGGGTCAAGAGAAAAAAGAGGAATTTCCTGGCAATCCAGTGCTTAGGACTCTGTGCTTTCAGTGCCAAGGGCGTGGGTTCAAACTGTGGTCAGGGAACTAAAATCCTGCAAATGCAAAAGAGAGAGAGAGAGGGAGAGAGAGAGAGAGAGAAGCTAAGTAAGAAATTGAGATGAGAAGTTGACCTATGAAGAGGGAATAGATTTGTTTTGTTCAGGGGCATAAACAAATGAGTCCAAGTCATGATGGGGCAAATTCTAGAAAGACTCCAATCTGTGTGAGTGTGGAACACGTACAAGCTTAATTAGAGACTAGGTGACCACTGTCAGGAATGTTGGAAATGGGTTCCTGCCTACTGCGGGTGGTCAGACATTAAGATACCTTCCAACTCCAATGCATCTGTCCTTAGGGTTGATTTATTACAGAGGAAACAGGCCAGACTTCTGGGCAGAAGAGTTGTTACTGAGAACAGAATAGACAGCAAAGGCTAGGTTGGATGGAAGAGAATAAAGCAAAATATCTGTCCTTACTTCTTTAATGAGAATGAGAGCTAACAGGCAGAGTGTGCGTGCCAGGACTGGACAACATTTTCCCCAAACCCTATTCAGACTTCAAGATTATATCACTCACCATTTCCTAAAAGTAGTAGAAGATGAAACAACAGCCAGCAGTCAAGGGAAGACACTTTTTCCGTCATCTTGAGATACTCTGACTGCCACGCCTGGAAAGGAGGTTTCCTGAATCCCAGATGTGATTAGGCCTAGAATGGAAAGAAAAAATTCTGAGATTCTTCTTTCTGAAGAATCTCAAGGTGGAGATCTGAGGCTGGAGTGCTGGGAGTTTGGGTCTCCAAAGAATAGGTCCTCAACCTAAGGAAAAATACCAGTAGGGGGCACCTGGGGCTGCAGACTGAATGCCTGGTGCCTTAGGATCCCTTCACAGAGTGTCACCTCTTACTTTCTCTTTCGAAGAAGGTCTTTATAGTATCTCTGGGGCTGGGCAGGGGCTGGGTATGTGACCTGTTGTTCTTCCAGCTATGGGCAGGTAACAGAATATCTGAACTCAGAGAAGAGGGCTGTAGAGGCCAGGAGAGGCATGAGAATGGAAGATGACGTGGTCCCCTTAGGCAGGGCCTGGGGAGGAGCAGGAAGTTGTACAGTTCAAGGGGATCAAATTGTCGCAGTGGAGGGAACTCCTCCTCTGAGGCACAGATGGGGTTAAAAATCTGTTCAGCTCAAGACCTTGCTTCCTGGAGAGAAGTCCTGAGTAACCGGGATGACTGGGCAGGGCAGGGAGTGTGAGAAGAAAGACTTGATGAACAGAACTTAGTTGGGAGGACACATAAAATGAGATTCACTGTCACTGTGAATCTCATTGTCCAGTATCATCCGGACTAACATATCCGGATGATATGTTAACTTATCCACCCAAGGAACTTCAGTTGGTTCTTCTCATCAGTGCTGCATGCCAGACAAGCAGAATGATCAAAGAAATTCCTACACTTAGGACTGTGCCAGTTTGCCAGGGAGCTGAGGGCACATTACTAGCTTGTTTAGATAGGAGATGAGACCAGCAGAAATGAAACAAAGACAGCTGGAAGAGGAGGATAAAACAAAGACAGTAATGGGGCTTTGACAATCCCCTGACGGGATTGATAGTGCCTTCATTCACAGTTCATGGCAAAAAAAATCAGGAAAGGATTCTATGGGAGTTTTAATTTGATATTATGTGTAATCAAAGCAAGCTGTCTCCACCTTCTCTAGACACAGAGGTTTTCTGGTAGAGGAACCATTTCAGATTCTCTTTTTAGGGAGGGCTGGTCATCTTATGGGATTTAGTTCCCAACCAGGGATCAAACCTGGGTACTTGGAGTGAGAGTATGGAGTTCTAACCACTGGACAGCTAGGGAATCCCCCCATTTCAGATTCTTTAGATGTTTGGGTGAAAGAATATTCATTGCCTGTGAAGATGGAGAGAAGTGAGCTGACAAGCAGGAGATGTATATTCATCCCACAAATATTTAGTGATTTCCTCCTATGTGTCAGACATCGTACTCCAGTAAACAAAACAGATTTGTGTTATTTTGGAGCTTATATCTAAGATAGAAAAGAACTGTGAATGAGTTTTAAAAGCAGGAAGAGAATGGGTTGTGGTAGAAAATGAGCTTTTGGGTGGGAGGAAGCAGATTCTAGGATGTCCTAGGAAAGGCCTTGGTTGTTGATCTGCCCACTGTCTGTGATGGGAAGTCCCATGTGGGGATGGATGAGGAGTGTGGTCAGTAACAAGTTGGTATTGGGATCTCAGGTAAAAATCCCAGGAACATTTCTAAGTAGAAAGATGTTTTTCTCTACAATATATTGGAGTAATAGGACTTGTCTTACCGCACTGGTTTACTGATATATTAACTGTTTTTCTTTTTTTATCTTTCAAACTTTTTCATTTACAATAAAATTTAGCAGTCATTATGGACTTAAATGGAGCAGGTGTCAGCTGTGTATTAAGCATTACACTTCATTCCTTGAAGGTGTGCCTCATCATCACTCAAGCTGCTTGCCACCCTCTGACTTCTGGTCCAGCCTACTCTTGTTACTCCTCAGCATGTAGATGAAGAAAGTGAGGGTCTCCTTTTCATTCACAGGTATGTTGCTGAAGTGTTGGCTGTCGGTTTCTGCTAACTGGGCCTTAGTGAAGCCTGATTTGCAATTTATAGTGTCGTTAATAACGTCGGAGAGTGTTCACCTGCAGCTGGAACAGATCAACCTCAGGAATGTCTGTGTCGTGCTCAGGAGAATCTCCGCCATCGTCCCTTGTCTTCCTCTGCCTTTTATTTTGTACACTCTGGATGAAATTTTTGTGGAAATCGCTAATATACAGCTGCCTTACGCTCTTGTCGATGTCCAGCTTGAGTTTCTTCTGTGAGATGCTCTTCTGGACTCTCCCTGAAGGAGGCGCTGCCCTCGGGCGGGGCAGTCCTCGCTGAGGAGGCAGCTCAGGCCGCAGCCCGGGGCGGCGGCGGGGGCGGCAGGAGGCCCTTCGCGGCAGTTCTTCTCGGTGCTAAAGCCGTTCATCTCCTCGTCCCGGGCCGGCCTCTCTGGGGGAAGGTCCCCTAGGCCACTCCGTAGCCGTGATCCCCGCCGGGCGGGTCGCCGAGGCCCCCCGCTCAAGAGAGTCCCAGAGCCCGTCTCCAGCCGAGGCGCTGCCCAGCCCCGCTCGCGGGAGGCCCGGCCCCGCGCCGCCGCGCTCCGGCTCCTTCGGTTCCCGGCCCGCGTCTCCACCGAGCCCCTTTCTCCCTGCCCGCGGCCAGGGGGTGGTCTCCCGCGGCTTGCAGGGCCCCGCCGGGACTCTCCCGGAGGCGCCTTCTGCCGGGGGCCCTGAACCGTTACCCTTCGGCGGGGACGTCCAGGAGGGCGTCCCAGGAAGCAGCTGCTTCCCGAAGACTCCGGGCCGGGTTGCCAGAGGGTTCTGAGGGCCCCCGCCGGCTCCAGCCTTATTTCAGCTGCGGGGCGAACTCGCCGCCGGGCAGCTCCCCCGGGGTGGCGCGGCCTCCCTGCGCGGCGCCGGTCCCCTGCTGCTCGTCTAGCCCGCCCCACCCCTGCAGCCGCTCGGTTGCGCCGAGTCCCGAGTCCCGAGGCAGTGCCCGCAGTGCCCGGGGCGCCCGGCCTCCGCCCGTCCAAGACTCCGCACCTTAGCTGTTTTTTCTGAGTGACATTTTTCTCCTCTACTTAATAGAGATTATAATTTGAACTTCATGGGATTGCTGTGAGAACTAAACGATGGTATATTAAAAAAAAAAATCGTAGAAGTCACTCAGAAGCAAAATGATAGCAAAACAAACACAAAGTTAAAAAGATGACCATTTCATGGTCAACATGCATTGATAAACTTTTATTTCTTAGAGTATGTTTATTCCTCAGAGTGGCTATATTTTCTTCTTCATCACACAACGTCTGGAGGAGACACAGGAAGGGAGGAAGACACTTCTTAAAGACAAAGTCAAGCTCTGGAGGACACTGAAATGAACTGAGTGGAGGAAAGATGGGGAAGCAGTGACCGTAAGCGCTGTTACTGTGCCCATCCCAATAACCAGTCAAGCAACTTCCTTGATCCTAGAATTCTAAGTTATGAGGAGAGCCCTGGGAACATACTTGCTTGACGTCATTGCTAAGCCTGATGAAGCTATGAGTCTCTTCTGAAACAACACTCTGCTCCAACACTGTAACTTTGCTTGTCAGACATGGGAAGGCTTTCTTACTCTTGTCCTTGACACAGGCCATAGCCTATGGCTATTCCCTGGGGGCATCCTGGTCTTCCATCACGACTCACTCCCTTATGGTTCTTTGTCTTCACCTCCATGGTCCTCTTCTCCATCAAGGTTTCCTCCCTTAACATGTCTCCCACTCCCAGCATCTATGGCCATGCCCTCTTCAATGACTCCACTAAGATGTGCTCTGTGGCTCTCACTGGTGTGTCCTCTTCCATGGTTTCGTTCGTGGCCCCAAGCCTGTGGTTTTCATCATGGCCTCTTCAGTAGAAACCTCGGTGACTCATTTTCACAATCACCTTCATGACTGTGACTCAGTTCATGGGCTACATTGTAGCTTTCTTCATGGCCAAGGCCACAGGCCCCTCCACAACTCAGTTTATCGTCGAGGCTGCAGAACAGTGGACCCAGGCCAAAATCATGGGTATAATAAGTGTTTCCTGGAGACAGAAGAGTATCCCTCTAAAGGAGAAAGATGTGAATATTTTAAGAGAGTAATCCTCTCACATTTCACAGTCCACCTGGTTGGTTGACTAAAATCACAAACTCACTTTTTTTTCCAGGTATTTATTTTACTCACACTGAACTTGAAATTAACAACAGTAAGCAAAGCAAAGCACAGCAAATGTACTGTAGAAGATCTAGATTAAAAAGTCAGAGGTATAAAAATGAATGGTTTATCCTTTTCCAAGTTTTTCCCACCTTGAGGATTTTTAAAAATTGAAGTATAGTTAATTTACAATGTTGTGTCAGTTTCAAGTGTACAGCAAGTTGATTCAGTAATATATATATATAATATATATTATACATATTCATTTTTAGATTCTTTTCCATTATAGATTACACTATATTATTATTATTATAGATATTGAATATAGTTCCCTGTGTTATACAGGAAGTCCTTTGTTGTTTACTTTTTTAATATATAGGACCATGCATATATTAATCTCAAACTTCTAATATATCTCCCTCCCCTTGACTATCTTTTTGGTAACCATAAGTCTGTGAGTCTATTTCTGTTTGGTAAATAAGTTCATTTGTATCATTTTTTAGGTTCTCTATATTTAGGATTGGCTAGTATGAATAATTTCAGCAGGCTTGGTCAATAGGGTTGGTCTTTAGTTGTCTGGTACCTGACTCTTGGTGATGGTGGTTTAGTCTCTCTGCTGTGTCCAGCTCTTGTAACCCCATGGACTGCAGCCCACCAGTCTCCTCTCTCCATGGAATATCCCAGGCAAGAATACTGAAGTGGCTTGTTATTTCCTTCTCCGGGGGATCTTCCCAATCCAGGGATCAAGCCTGGGTCTCTTGTATTGCAGGTAGATATTTTCCCGACTGTGCTACCAGGGAAGCCCCAAACCAGGGGATCTTCCCAATCCAGGGATCAAGCCTGGGCCTCCAGCATTGGCAGGCAAATTCTTTACCACTGAGCCACCTGGGAAGCCACATAAGTGCTATCATATGATATTTGTGTTTTTCTGTCTAACTTCACTGAATATGATAATCTCTAGATCCATCCATGTTGCTGCAAATGGCATTATTTCATTTTTTTGTGTGTGGCTGAGCAATAGTCCATTGTATATATATATACACCACATCTTCTTTATCCATTTATCTGTCAGTGGATATCTTCCATGTCTTTTATGGAAGTTTTCTTCCATGTCTTGGCTATTGTAAATAGTGCTGCTATGAGCATTGGGGTTCATGTATCATTTTGAATCAGAGTTTTTTCTGGATATATGCCCAAGAGTGGGATTGCAGGATCATATGGTAACTCTCCTTTCAGTTTCTTAAGGGACCTCCATACTGTTCTCCATTATGGCTGTACCAATTTACATCCCCACCAACAGTGTAGGAGTGTTCTCTTTTCTCCTTCATTTATTATTTGTAGACTTTTAAAAAATATATTTATTTATTTAGCTGCTTCGGGTCTTACTTGCAACACATGGACTCTTCATTTCATCGTGTGGAATCTTTTCTTGTGGCACCTGGTCTTAGTTACTCTGTGACATGTGGCACCTTAGTTCACCAGCCAGGAATTAAAGCTGCATCCCCTGCATTGGCAGGCAGATTCTTAATCACTGGACCACCAGGGAAGTCTGCACCCTGGAATTTTCTGCACCTCAGGGAAATGCACCATAATAATATAGGGGCTGGAAGGTAAAGGGTGGCTGGCTGTAGAAGGGGGACTACAAAAGTATAACTAGCTGATGCTTTGACCACAGGCAGAAAAAGCCATATGGAAGTTGAAAATTGGGACGATGATTCCCACCCGTTAAGACACTCCACTCCTGCATAACACTCTTTAGAAGCCTTCATATACCTCCAAGAATATGCACAGACTCCATTTAAGGATCATTGCGCTAGGCCAGCAGTGCGAAAGTGCTTAATCCCATCCACTGCCTAGACCTCTGCTTGGGTCAAACCTGCTGGGTGAGCTGGGGTTTTGTCAGGTTAAAATGTGTTTCGTTCATGTAAGTGGATCCCACGATGAAAGCTGAGTCATGATGCTTCTTAACCCTACATACACACTCCAGTTGCTGGCAATAATGAGATGTTCACAGCGTAACTATGTGAATTAACCACAAGCTGAGTTACTCACTGTGGTGCTCTCCTTTTCATTTCCCTCTATTTTGAAGTGCCTATTGCTGTTTATCTTTGGAAATCAAAATTTTTAGTCACAAGTTATGCCTGCTGTATAATATTTTTACAGCTTTATTGAGATATAATTTATATTGCATATAGTTCATCTGTTTAAAATAGATATATTAATGCGGTTTACAAAGTCAAGTGGGCCTTAGGAATCATCACTATGAACAAAGCTAGTGCAGGTGATGGAGTTCCAGTTGAACTATTGCAATTCCTTAAAATGATGCTGTTAAAGTGCTGCACTCAACAGCAAATTTGGAAAACTCAGTGGTGGCCACAGGACCGGAAGAGGTCAGTTTTCATTCCAATCCCAAGGAAAGGCAATGATAAAGAATGTTCAAACTACTGCACAATTGTACTCATCTCACACACTAGCAAAGTAATGCTCAAAATTCTCCAAGCCAGGCTTCAACAGTGAATGGTGAACATCCAGATGTTCAAGCTGGGTTTAGAAAAGGGAGAGGAACCAGAGATCAAATTGCCAACATCTGTTGGATCATCAAAAAAGCAAGAGAGTTCCAAAAAAATATCTACTTCTGCTTTATTGACTATGCCAAAGCCTTTGACTGTGTGGATCACCACAAACTGTGGAAAATTCTTCAAGAGATGGGACTACCAGACCACCTGACCTGCCTCCCGAGAAATCTGTATGCAAGTCAAGAAGCAACAGTTAGAACCAGACATGGAACTGACTGGTTCCAAATTGGGAAAGGAGTACGTCGAGACTGTATATTGTCACCCTGTTTATTTAACTTACATGCAGAGTACATCATAAGAAATGCTGGGCTGGATGAAGCACAAGCTGGAATCAAGATTGCTGGGAGAAATATCAATAACCTCAGATATGCAGATGACACCATTCTTATGGCAGAAAGCAAAGAAGAATTAAAGAGCCTCTTGATGAGAGTGAAAGAGGAGAGTGAAAAAGTTGTCTTAAAGCTCAACATTCAGAAAACTAAGATCATGGTATCTGGTGCCATCACTTCATGGGAAATAGATGGGAAAACATTGGAAACAGTGACAGACTTTATTTTTTTGGGCTCCAAAATCACTGCAGATGGTGACTGCAGCCACGAAATTAAAAGACACTCACTCCTTGGAAGAAAAGCTATGACATCTAGACAGCATATTAAAAAGCAGAGACATTACTTTGCCAACAAAGGCCCATCTGAAGTGAAGTGAAGTGAATTGATTTGAAGTCACTCAGTTGTGTCCCACTCTTTGCGATCCCATGGACTGTAGTCTACCAGGCTTCTCTGTCCATGGGATTTTCCAGGCAAGAACACTGGAGTGGGTTGCCATTTCCTTCTCCAGGGGATCTTCCTGACCCAGGGATCGAACCCAGGTCTCCTGCATTGCAGGCAGACTCTTTACCTTCTCAGCCACCAGGGAAGCCCTAAGGTCCATCTAGTCAAAGCTATGGTTTTTCCCATTGTCGTGTATGAATGTGAGAGTTGGACTATTAAGAAAGTTGAGTGCTGAAAAACTGATTCTTTTGAACTGTGGTGTTGGAGAAGACTCTTGAGAGTCCCTTGGACTGCAAGGAGATCCAACCAGTCCATCCTAAAGGAAATCAGTCCTGAATATTCATTCATTGGAAGGACTGATGCTGAAGCTGAAACTCCAATAGTTTGTCCACCTGATGCAAAGAACTGACTCATTTGAAAAGACCCTGATGCTGGGAAAGATTGAAGGTGGGAGGAGAAGGGGATGACAGAGGATGAGATGGTTGGATGGCATCACCGACTCAATGGACATGAGTTTGAGTAAACTCTGGGAGTTGGTGATGGACAGGGAAGCATGGTGTGCTACAGTCCATGGGTTAGCAAAGAGTTGGACATGAATGAGCGACTGAACTGAAATTAACTGAATGGGGCTTAGTATATTTACAGTCATTAATAAGCGCTTTCGAATTGCAGACTAAATTATTTCTTCCCTCTTGTTCTTTTACTCCCTCTGGTCTATCTCTTCCTTTTTTCTCTGTTTTGAACTTTACTACTCATGTGTTAGTCCTCCTGAATCAATCCTCTAAGTGTCTTCTATTTTCTGGGTGATTTTCATCTCTGATTTGTTGCGTCTAATTGAGCTACTTTTCTCACTTGATCTTCCAGATAATTAATTTTATTCTCAGCCAACTTCCTTATATTTGTCTATTACAATTTAAATGTGAAAATGCATGTTTTGCAATTTTAAATTATTTAAATAAACTACCTTTAAATAATTCCCCAATCTCATTTATTTGCACATTTTTCACATTATATTTTCCACAGTTCACACCAGTGGGAGGCAACTTTCTAGGGGGGTCAACTCAGCTTCTCCTTCTGGTTGCTGGGTCCGTTTAGGTAAGATGGTGGTGGTGGTGGCGGTGGGCCTGCGTATGGCCCATCATGGCCTCGTTGACTAGGATCAGCTGTCTGGTTTGCTGACACTTGAGAAACCCAGTGAGTGGTGGAAGGCAGAGCAGTTCCCACTGCTGTGAGTTGGGGTGAACCCACCCGCAACCTGCTAGTTCTTTCCTGAGGGCTCTGTCCCAGGTGGAAGCCCTGTCACTGCCTCATGGATTCAGAGCCACTAGCCTTTTTCAACACAGCTCTTCTCTGTCTTCCAAGACCTGTCGGATCAGGTAGCCTTCTATCCTAGACCTTGAAAGGGGTATGTGCAGCCCCAGTGGAAGGGGAATTCATGAGAATCTCGGCTTTACCCCAGGTGTTCCTGCCATGAGCCTCTTGGTAAAGTCAGGAAGTCTTTCCCTCAATAAAAACAGGAAGCACTTTCTCTCTGCTTCCAAAGGCAGCACTCTCAGAGTGAAAGTCTCAACTAGCACCTTTACTCTGACAACTAACCCAAGTCAGGAGCAAATGTAAATGGCCTGGATACTGCAACTTTTGAGTGACACCGCCCTGCCAACAGGAAACCACTACCTTTCATGCTCTGGGTTCTGCATGTGCTATAATGCAATCTCTATGAACCGCAGGCCTAATCCCATGAGCCTGTAGGATCCTGGCAGCTGCCCTCCTTTCTCATCTCTCCCAATTCAGTTCTGTCAGTCTGGGAGTCTTGGGACATAGGGTTCCTGCTTGGGGAAAAAAGAATTAGAAAAAGGGGACAGATATGAATGAGGTGTCCAAATTTTACCGTGGAGATTCTGAATGCCAAACGGATTCCGGCATGGGGTTCTCTCATACAACCAGGAGATTCAACTCAGCGCAGCAGATACCCACTCATGTGCACACACAAGTTCTCTCTGCGATTTAATTTCATGTGTTTATTTCTTAGCTTAAAGACCAAGAGAGTCTCTTCCCAACATCTGGTAAAAGCAAGAGAGAAAGAGGAAGTGTCTTCCTCAAGCCTGCAGGGACCCAAATGAAGCTGAGAGGGGGCTCCTGGGGACGAATGAACGGACACTCAGATCTCTGGTTCCCCAGGCTGGCTTTCTCTCTGAGGAATGTGGCTCCACAGCTTCAGCAGCCTCTCAGAACCCACTGTGACTTTCGTTCATCTCCATGGTTACTGAGGATATGGGTCTGTTCCAGGACCTGGCAGGGCTCCGCCTAGGCCTGTGATGGGCTCCGTGAGTCCCTCCAGGGCCCCGGCCGAGGTTGGGGCCATGGGGTCGGTAGACAGCTGTGTCAAGGACATTTCTCAGGGACAGGGAGTTTCTCTAGAAAAAGAAGGCAGAATCCTTTCAGAATTGGGTCCCCACCCCCAGCAAGCTTTCACCAGGGACTCTTGCTGGAATCTTCTTCCCCTTTAAACCATCTCCCTCAAATGGTAGTTCTTTCACCAGTCTTTACAGTCTTTATTTCTTCTTTTGCGCTCCTTTCCCCCTCCTTCCCCACAAGTCAATAGTTTCCTATGCACGTTGATTGGTTCCTCTGTTTCTAACTTGCTGTTTCTCTTTAGAACCTTTCTCCTAATCTTTCTTTCCTCCCTACTCACCCCTAACTTGATGGTCCTACTACTCACACTTCATTTCCTTATGTTCCTGCTACTCCTTCCCCCCAGGCACTTTCCTACGTATTAGGCACTCACCACGCAGAAGAAGAGCCCAGCAAAGAATCCCACGACCACTACAACTGAGACCAGAGTGATGAGGAAGATTTCCCACGGCTTCAGGGACCCACTGGGTTTCACTTCCTCTGCTGGAGTTCCAGCACTTGTGCTACTTTTGTCAGGAGTTGTTTGTGTTCCAGTTGGAAAAGAGGTATCAGAGCCTCCCGTGGTTGCACTGGATCCAGTTTTGGAGGCCGTGCTGGTCCCACTGGAGGCTGTGCTGGACCCAGTATCAGAGGTTGTGCTGGCCCCTCCAGAGGTCATGCTGGACCCAGTGTTAGAGGTCGTGCTGGACCCTCCAGAGGTCACATTGGATCCAGTACTAGAGGGTGTGCTGGTCCCTCCAGAGGTCACATTGGATCCAGTACTAGAGGTTATGCTGGTCCCTCCAGAGGTCATGCTGGATCCAGTGTTAGAGGTTGTGCTGGACCCTCCAGAGGTCACATTAGATCCAGTACTAGAGGTTGTGCTGGTCCCTCCAGAGGTCACACTGGATCCAGTACTAGAGGTTGTGCTGGTCCCTCCAGAGGTCACATTGGATCCAGTGTCAGAGGTTGTGCTGGTCCCTCCAGAGGTCACACTGGATCCAGTGTCAGAGGTTGTGCTGGCCCCTCCAGAAGTCGTGCTGGATCCAGTACTGGAGGTTGTGCTGGCCCCTCCAGAGGTCACACTGGATCCAGTACTAGAGGTTGTACTGGCCCCTCCAGAGGTCACACTGGATCCAGTGTCAGAGGTTGTGCTGGTCCCTCCAGAGGTCACATTGGATCCAGTGTCAGAGGTTGTGCTGGCCCCTCCAGAGGTCACATTGGATCCAGTGTCAGAGGTTGTGCTGGCCCCTCCAGAGGTCACACTGGATCCAGTGTCAGAGGTTGTGCTGGTCCCTCCAGAGGTCACATTGGATCCAGTGTCAGAGGTTGTGCTGGCCCCTCCAGAAGTCGTGCTGGATCTAGTACTGGCGGTTGTGCTGGCCCCTCCAGAGGTCACGCTAGATCCAGTATCAGAGGTTGTGCTGGCCCCTCCAAAAGTCGTGCTGGATCCAGTACTGGAGGTTGTGCTGGACCCTCCAGAGGTCACACTGGATCCAGTGTCAGAGGTTGTGCTGGATCCTTCAGAGGTCACGGTGGGTTCAGTACTGGAGGTTGTGCTGGATCCACTGGAGGTCTCTTGGGATCCAGCATTAGTGGCTGTGGTAGGACTACCATGGGTCGTGCTGGGTGCAGTGTTTGCGTCTATACTAGTCTCACTGGAGGTTGCACTGGATCCAGTGGTGGCTGTAGTGGGTTCACTGGAAGTTGGGCTGGATTCATTGTTGACAGCTGTACTAGTATTACCGGAGGTTACGCCTAATGATAATTATAAATGATGACATATATTGAGTATATATACTTTCTGCTCAATGCCTGGTTAAATTCATTACCTGGATAATTCTATTTAATGTTTCACTACAGCCCAATGAAATAGATATTATTATTATCAACAACTAAGATGAAAAAATTGAGGCTTATAAACGTTGACACTTGCCCAAGTTTATACAGCTAGTAAGTAGTAGAACAGGAATTTGAACCCAGGCTATTGAATCTGCATTTTTAATCACCAAGCTAAGTCATCCTCCACATCCACCTCTAAAACCAGAGTTACATGACCTAATTTCACCGAGAATGAGCTTATTCCATCAACTGCTGTACAATATTTAACACAGATAAAAAGTATTATAAAGGAATTGTAGAACCCAGGTGAAATGTATACATTGGCTAATTCATTTTTAAATCGGTATAGCTTCTTTCTTGAAAAATATTTCTGAGTGTTATTCAGAAACCATCTATATCAGAATTATCTGGGAAGCTTGTTAAAAATAAAGATTTCTAGGCAAACCACTCCAGACTAAATGAATCAGAATCTGAGATAAGACTAGGTATCTGAGTGATTATATATGTATTTAAGTTCCAGGAGCTCCTGAGCACAAGGCAAAGATCGGAAAAGAACAAGTTATATGTAGCTGAAATATAAAAGATCTCCCAGGATTAAGGTCTGCAAATCAAAATCTACAGGTACAGGGAAGCATTTCCACCTTCCTGAAGGCTCAGGTGGAGTTAAGTTTGTGCCTGTTTTTTGCCTCTCACTACCTTGAAGGACAAAGATACTCAGGCTCCCCACATAAAATTTATCTCATTTCTGGTTCATTTTACTACTAACTTGGACCTGAGTGCCTATCACCTCACCCCACACAGGTGTATTTTTCCCTCAGGCTTATTTGAACTAACATAGGATTAGAAAGAAAGAAAGTGCTAAGTCATGTCTGACTCTTGGGATCCCATGAACTGTAACCTGCCAGGCTCCTCTGTCCATGGGATTCTCCAGAAAGCATACTGAAGTGGGTTGCCATTTCCTTCTCCAGGGGAACTTCCAACCCAGGAATTGAACCCAGGTCTCCTGCATTGTAGGTAGATGCTTTATGTACTGAGCTATATAATATATGACTAGAATTTAGCTCTATTTGGGGAAAGCCCTGCTCCCCGCTGAAGTCTGCAACAGAGTACAAATTGGAGTTAAGATCAGAATCATGAGTAAAACTAAATAAGAAACTGAGATGAGGACTTCTTTGTGGTCCAGTGGTTGAGAGTGTGCCTGCCAATGCAGGAGCACAGGTTCGATCCCTGGTCTGGAAAGATTCCAGGTGCCACAGGGTGACTAAGTCCATGTACCGCAACTACTGAAGCCTGTGTACTCCAGAGCCCTCAAGCCGCAACAAGAGAAGCTACCACAGTGAGAATCCTGAGCACAGCAACCAGAGAGTAGCCCTCACTTGCTGTAACTAGAGAGGCCCGCTCACAGCACGGAAGACCCAGCACAGCCAAAAACATATACATACATAAGGTATAATTTTAAAAAAGAAACTGAGATAAACAAGAGTAGGGGTGATATGTAAAAGAGGAAATGGATTTGATCTGAGAAGTTTTGAAGAACAGACTAGGTGCATCAAAATTCTATGAGGGCTCATTTTGATACAAAATGATGAATTCTCAGGGAGTTCCCTGGTGTCTAGCGGTTAGGATTCGGCATTTTCACTGCCAAATGGCTCAGGTTCATTCCCTGTTTGGGGAACTGAGATCCTGCAAGCCATGTGGCACAGCCAAAATAAAAATTCAAGGATTCTCTAAGAAGTCATGCTTCCTAGCTGCACAATAGAAGATGGCCCAAGAGGTGTTTAATACAGTGTCAGAAGTACGGAACAGAGTGGGGGTTAGTTTCGACTCTTAAATCCTTTTCTCCTTGGTCTGAGGCTGACTTACACTGATTGGGAATCAGGGTTAAGGACAGAAGGAAAATTAAGACTATAGAATATAGAAGAGGGATATTTTTAAATAAGTCAATTTTTCTTGTTATTAATATTTGGCCCTCTAGCCATATCTCATGGATTATTGCCATTTTATAGATGCATAAACTGAGGCACAGAGCAGCTAACTAACCTAAAGTGCGTAGGTAACAGATGGAGCCATGATTCAAACACTGACAACTAGACACCAAGGCCACAGTTCTAAGCACTGTGCTTGACTGCCTCCTGGGTGATACCTTATTAGACTGAAGTGATTGGAGTGAAATGACCCTCAGTCTATGGAGGAAAACCAGAGCTGTTCCTAGTGGTGATCATCATCTCCCACGATCTCTCAAAAGTTCACAGATCACCCACCTTTAAAGAAAAGCACTCACCATGTTGTAATAGTAGGAGATGCAACAGTAAGCAATACTTAAGGCGAATGTTTCTTTTCTGCATCTTGATCTTCCTCTTCGTGGCTGGTAGACAAGGTGCTTGGATCCCAGATGTGGCCAAGACCTAGAAGACAAAGAACAGTATCTTGAGAAAGGAGAGTTCAAGGTGAAGAGATAAAGGCTGCAGCTTCCAAGAGCTTAGGTCTCCTAAGTATATGTTCTTGGAAAGAATCTTGAGCTTGAGTGGTGGGAGATGAGATGCCTGGGCTACTTAAGCTTTCTTCACACGATGTTGTTGCCTCTTTCTTTATCATGGGTAAGCTGCAGGGGCCTTTATAGCTTCATATAAGTTGGGGAGGAGTTGGGAAATTGACCTGTTTTTCAAGCAACTATGAGCAAGTAACAAAACAATACTGAGTCTGGGAAGGAATAGGCTGGGGGTCAAGAGGAAGGTGAGAAAGGAGAATGATGTGATCACACTAGGCAGGGCATTGGGCTGGGTTTGAGCAGGAAGTAGGATTGGATAAGGAGATCAAGATTGTCAGAGTGGAAGGGACCCACCCTTGAGGCAAAAATGGGGTCAGAAACCTGTTCCAGTTCACGACTTTGTTTCCTAGTCATGAAGTGCTGTGTGTTTGCTTTTAGCATGAAAGAAACTCTAACAGACTGAGCTGAGGGGGCAGGACCCCACATCTCCGAATCAAAAAAAATATGAGACTTCAAAGAGAGTAGTAACTAGGGATCTGGGCTCCTGGGATACAGGCAGAAGACAGATGGTACATTGCTGAGTATGCAGTAGGCACTCAACAATACACAATGACTGAACAGGGAAAGAGAGACCCATGGGCAATGTAGTTATCTTTGGGGTCTCTGAGGCATGGGGGATGAGGGTGGGAGAGAGTGTTGAATACGCAGGAACAAACTACTTGTCATATTCATAGCAGGTGAAGGGGTGATATAGGCCCTCCCTTTTAAAAATTTTATTGAAGTATAGCTGATTACAATGTTGTATTAATTTCTGCTGTAAAGTGATTCAGTTACACAGATATATAGATTCTTTTTCATACTCTTTTCCTCTATGATTTAATATAGTTTCTTGGGCTATACAGTCAGACCTTGTTCTTTATCCTATGTATAATAGTTTCTATCTGCTAATCTCAAACTCCCAATCTTTCCCTCCCCACCCTCAAGGGCCACCTTTTGATTCTCAACCATAGAGGTTCCCTTCTTGTTTGTCTTCAGAGTGATTCATAGGAGCTTTTCCTCCCTGGGACCCTTCAAATGTTGGTTCTCATCAGACTTAATGAAGCATCTCCCAGGAGGGTATAGCATGGGAACCACATCAGGAGACCTCACCTCTGGTGGGAGAGGGAGATACATGGTCCAAGTTCCTTAGGAACTTCGAGTTGGGTGTGGACGCAGATCCAGCGGGAGAAAGGACACACAGTTGGCTAAATGAGCATGACTGAAGCGGTGCAAACGAGTGGAGGGTTTGAGGAGTTCATGGGGAAGACTTCTTGGGGCCAGGGCGAGGGGGTGGGGTTGATGGGAGTTCCAGTGCAGTCCACACGATCAAAGTCAGCTGTCCCCATTCCCTGCCAGTGAGGAGAAGCTTCATGGAACAGGCAACATCGCAGGTAGTTTATTGATAGGTGAACAGGCATCCTTGACATGTTAGACCTGCTACAAAGAAGCTGGCAAGCAGGAGGTGGCTGGAATAATCGAGTCTGAGAGCCAGAAGGGACAGGGTGTGCTGGAAAAGGCTTGCACGCAAGCCTGCTTGGTTTCTGAGGCTGAGGTGTGAGGTGCCAGTCAGGGACAGGTGGCCTTCTGGGCCCCCAGTAATCCTGTCCTGTGGCCAGAAAGCCAATAGCACTCCAAGAAAGAAAACTTCTTCCCTTTAAATTATTTGGAGGAGGAGGTCCTGAATTCAATTCCAGATTTTACCTTTTAGAGTTTTCCTAAAAGACATACATACTTATCAGTCTCAATGTAATTAAAATCTTTCAGTTCAGTTCAGTTCAGTCCCTCAGTCGTGTCCGACTCTTTGCAACCCCATGAATCGCAGCACGCCAGGCCTCCCTGTCCATCACCAACTCCTGGAGTTTAGCCAAACTCATGTCCATTGAGTCGGTGATGCCATCCAGCCATCTCATCCTCTGTCGTCCCCTTTCCTCCTGCCCCCAATCCCTCCCAGCATCAGGGTCTTTTCCAATGAGTCAGCTCTTCCCATCAGGTGGCCAAAGAATTGGAGTTTCAGCTTCAGCATCAGTCCTTCCAATGAACACCCCGGACTGATCTCCATCAGGATGAACTGGTTGGATCTACTTGTAGTCCAAGGGACTCTCAAGAGTCTTCTCCAACACCACAGTTCAAAAGCATCAATTCTTCCGCGCTCAGCTTTCTTCACATTCCAACTCTCACATCCATACATGACCACTGGAAAAACCATAGCCTTGACTAGACAGACCTTTGTTGGCAAAGTAATGTCTCTGCTTTTTAATATGCTATTGAGGTTGGTCATAACTTTCCTTCCAAGGAGTAAGCGTCTTTTAATTTCATGGCTGCAATCAACATCTGCAGTGATTTTGGAGCCCAAAAAAATAAAGTCAGTCTGACACTGTTTCCACTGTTTCCCCATCTATTTCCCATGAAGTGATGGGACCAGATGCCATGATCTTCGTTTTCTGAATGTTGAGCCTTAAGCCAACTTTTTCACTCTCCTCTTTCACTTTCATCAAGAGGCTTTCTAGTTCCTCTTCACTTTCTGCCATAAGGGTGGTGTCATCTGCATATCTGAGGTTATTGATATTTCTCCCGGCAATCTTGACTCCAGCTTGTGCTTCATCCAGCCCAGCATTTCTCATGATGTACTCTGTATAGAAGTTAAATAAGCAGGGTGACAATATACAGCCTTGATGTGCTTCTTTCCCAATTTGGAACCAGTCTGTTGTTCCATGTCCAGTTCTAACTGTTGCTTCCTGACCTGCATATAGGTTTCTCAAGAGGCAGGTCAGGTGGTCTGGTATTCCCATCTCTTTCAGAATTTTCCACAGTTTATTGTGATCCACACAGTCAAAGGCTTTGGTATAATCAATAAAGCAGAAATAGATGTATTTCTGGAACTCTCTTGCTTTTTCCATGATCCAGCGGATGTTGGCAATTTGATCTCTGGTTCCTCTGCCTTTTCTAAAACCAGCTTGAACATCTGGAAGTTCACGGTTCACGTATTGCTGAAGCCTGTCTTGGAGGATTACTTTACTAGCATGTGAGATGAGTGCAATTGGGCAGTAGTTTGGGCATTCTTTGTCATTGCCTGTCTTTGGGATTGGAATGAAAACTTTATGTTCCTTCAAACAATATAAGGATCTTGGAACACTTTCATTCTTATTATGTCTCCCAACTCATACTCCTACATTATCAAGTATGTTAAATTTATCTTGTTTTTTTTTTTAACTTCACAAGAGATTATTGCTTATACACCATAAGAACATAGTCACACAGTTGACCTTTGTTGGCAAAGTAATGTCTCTGCTTTTTAATACACTGTCTAGGTTTGTCATAGCTTTTCTTCCAAGGAGCACGTCAGTTCAGTCACTCAGTCATGTTCGACTCTTTGTGACCCCATGGACTGCAGCACACCAGGCTTCTTGTCCATCACCAACTCCAAGAGTTTACTCAAACTCATATCCGTCAAGTCAGTGATGCCATCCAACGATTTCATCCTCTGTTGGCCCCTTCTTCTCCTGGCTTCAATCTTTCCCAGCATCAGGGTCTTTTCAAATGAGTCCGTTCTTCGCATCAGGTGGCCAAAGTATTGGAGCTTCAGCTTCAGCTTCAGCATCAGTCCTTCCAATGAATATTCGGGACTGATTTCCTTTAGGAAGGACTGGTTGGATCTCCTTGCAGTCCAAGGGATTCTCAAGAGTCTTCTCCAATACCACAGTTCAAAAGCATCAGTTCTTTGATGCTCAACTTTCTTTATAGTCCAACTCTCACATTCATACATGACTACTGGAAAAACCATAGCTTTGACTAGACGGACCTTTGTTGGCAAAGTAATGTCTCTGCTTTTTAATACACTGTCTAGGTTGGTCATAGCTTTTCTTCCAAGGAGTGAGCATCTTTTAATTTTATGGCTGCAGTCACCATCTGCAGTGATTTTGGAGCCCAAGAAAATAAAGTCTGTCACTGTTTCTCTTATTTTGTCATCTATTTGCCTTGAAGTGATGGTACCAGATGCCATGATCTTAGTTTTCTGAATGTTGAGTTTAAAGCCAGCTTCTTCACTCTCGTCTTTCACTTTCAAGAGTTCTTTAGTTCCTCTTCACTTTCTGGCAGAAAGGTGGTATCATCTTCATATCTGAGGTTATTGATATTTCTCCCAGGAATCTTGATCCCAGCTTGTGCTTATACCATTATTTAATATAATAGTATGTAGTCACAGAGCTATAGTAAGCTGCAAGAGAGTCTGGGAAATAGTCACACAGCTAGAGTAAGCTGCAAGAGAGTCTGGGAAATATAGTCACACAGCTACAGTAAGCTGCAAGAGAGTCTGGGAAATGTAGTCCTTTGCTGGGTGGGCATGTGCTCAACTAAATCTTGAGAATTCTATTGTCAAAGATGGAGAGTGGATATTAGTAGACAACCATAAAGCTATGACAATACCTTTGATTTTTTGTGGATCTGATCCTGCTATTGGTTTTGTTTTGTTTCTTGCTGGTTTTCACTCATGGTACCTCATTAGTGCTTTGAGATTTATGACTATAAATTTATTTTTCTTGCATTATTATGTGTGTAAGTCCTTTGAAACCCGAAATGAGTTCTGACCATCCACAGTAAATTTGCATGTTTTTGCCAAGCATAAGGAGGCAATCCCACTTGAAGATTCCTTTAAATTAAATCATAGGCTTGAGCTCTTTTGAATTACCAAGTTTGCATGATTTGGGGCTGCAAACCATGTAAAGTATTGTGTACAAATTATTTCTCAAAAGATACTTCCCCATCCTTCCTTCCTCTGCGTTGAATTTAGAGGCAACTTTGCTCACATTTCCTTAGAGGAAGAGTGGGTTAGTTTATACACTCTCCCTGAAGGTTTCAGTTTTATATGAAGGTCTACCAAGAGAGTCCTTACTTGGGTCAGTCTGACTGAGGCTGTGCTACCAGAAGCTTAAATTCACTGGTTGGGCAAACGTTGGCTTGAGTAATCCCCTTACCCCTTGTGTTCCTACTTTAACTTTAGTCTTTCCTTTTAGCATTCCTTATTGTCCTGCTGAGTCACTGATACATCTGAGAAGTTTTAGTCCACCATCTTTAGTTTTTCAGCGTATTTTAAGTCAAGGCAGGGAGCCCATTATAGACTCAGACATTAAGTTTTCATTGGATTGTTCTGAGAAATAAATGATGGTGTGTTTAAAGGCACAGCACAGTGTTTAGTGGAGGCTTCCCTGGTGGCTCTTTACTGCTCAGGCAGTAAAGAATCTGCCTGCCAATGCAGGAGACGTGGGTTTGATCCCTGGGTCAGGAAGATCCCCTGGAGAAAGAAATGGCAACCCACTCCGGTATTCTTGCAGGGAAATTCCATGGGCAGAGAAGCTGGGCAGGCTACAGTCCATGGGGTGGCAAAAGAGTTGGATATGACAGCGACTAAACAACAACCATGTTTTGTACATAATAAGAAAGCAATAATAAAGGACAAAGGAAAACCATAGATTCATAGTTGCTAAGTGTATTTTGAGATTTTAATTGTAGCATGTGGCAGTGATTTTCTCCTTACTTGTCATAGCATTTGGAAAAGACAAAGTGGGGAGTGAGAATCTCCCCCAAAATAAAGGAGACCTGGAAGATATGAGTAGGTCAAAGGTGGCTTTCTCTCTACCCAATTTGTATGTTGAAGCTACAAACCCAAATGAAGAATGTCATGCAATTATAAATTTTCAGGGGGGGTTCCGCTCCGTGTCAAGTTTAGAGACAAACATTTGTCGCAATCGCCAATATGCAAAGTGGGCAATACAATTTCATTCTATTTAACCACAACATTGAGGCTTTAACCCTTTTAGGTCTCAGCTTTCTTTAGAGTCTCCTGTTAGACTCCACACCTTATGTAGGTCCTGGACTTTGTTTCCTGTACCTTACATACAAAGAAGCTGTGAGAAGGTAAGTTGAAACACAAATATGATAAACGCCTTCAATATGAAGGTGGGTTCAAAGCTTTCCTCAGCCTCTCCGAGCCTCCGCATTCTCCTGGTTGTTGATCTAAACATTACTTACTATCTACCCGGCTGACTGACAGTTTCTGCCCAGGTGACTGACACATTTACAAAGATTTTTTTTCAATACTTTATCCAGCATGTTTGTTGCTTTCATTAAGAGGAGTGGTTAATGCATCCTGTCCACTACCTTGCCGGAAAAGTGGAAGTTCTCAAAAGATTGTTTTGAGATTACAGTTTCAAACTTGTTAAATGATAGGGCATTTAAAGTTACCTAGTACAATCCTAAGTACATAGTAAGCACTCAGTAACAAAGGGGAAAAGGAGGGGAAAGAAAGAATGCTCAAACAGATAAATGAAAAAACAAGTCATCTTGCCACCAGAAATACGAGTTCTTGTGTTTTTTTAAGCTGTAATAATATCCTTCTTCCTGCCAGTCACACTGTGTCCTGAGGAAATAAAAAACAATTCCAAACTGAAAAGGGCACACATGATTACTTGTGCATTACGAGAGCAAAGAGAAATTGTTGCACGTTTGGTCACTGTGACTTCTTAAGAGGCTCTGAACTGTGGTGAAGCTTTGGAAGTATCTTAATTTGAGCTCCTGTCCAAATATGATGAGGCTGCAGGTCTCCTCCAGAACACTCTCTGTATTTCTGGCTGTCCTGCTTCTGTGACCTCTGTCTTTTCTCTGGCTCTTGTTTTTTTTTTTTACCTTGCTCATGACCATCTCCACGGCCAGTTCTCTGAAGACCACTGGAAGCCCATCTCGACCCATTTTATAATCACTCACCTCTCTTCTGTAACCCCCTTCTTCTGCGATACTTCCTTTTCCAAAGCCTCCCTCATATCCAGTCTGTGTCCGCACCCCGCCTTCCTCTTGTTCTCCTTGGTGGCCTTGTCTGTGACCCACTTTATGCCCCTCGTCATGGCTCCTTCCATGTCTTTGACTCCCTCCAGGATTCATGCCATAACCACCTCCCTGGTGGTGGTTCAGTCGCTCAGTCGTGTCCAACTCTTTGCAACCTCGTGGACTGCAGCAAGCCAGGCTTCCCTGTCCTTCATCAGCTCATGGCACTCTCCATGGCCTACCCTGTGTCTAAAGCCTATGCTCCTCCATGCACCAACTCATTTTCTAGGCCATGGAACATTCCAGAGCCCAATCCTGGGTCAAGGTCCAGACCAATGCCAATTCTGTGGTCATGGAGGTTGTAAATGACTCTTTTTCATCAGGGAAATAGAAATGTCCTTCTAGGGTCTTCCCTGGTGGCTCAGCGGTAAAGAATCCACCTGCCAAAGTAAGGGACACGGGTTCGATCACTGATCCGAGAAGATCCCACATTCTGCGGCACGTCTAAGCCCCTGCCTACAACTGGTGAGCCTGTGCTCTCGAGCCCGGGAGCCGCGACTACTGAAGTCCATGCATCTTACTAGATTCTGTGCTTCACAAGAGAAGCCACTGAAATGAGAAGAATGTAGAATAGAATAGAATAGAATGTAGAAATGCCTTCTGCCACTGCACCACAACTAGAGTGTAGCCCCTGATCTCCACAACTAGAGCAAAGCCCACACAGCAATGAAGACCCAGCACAGCCAAAAATAAATAAACAAAATTATTTTAAAAGTTCTTATAAAAGAGAAAATATATATATTATTAAAGTTAAATCCTTTTCTTTCAGATCATTAAAGCTTAGATTGCCAAAAATCACAAATTTTCTCTTTTCATCCATTCTTTGTGTGCGTCTCTCTTCCTCTTGTTTATTTATTTTTTTCAGCATCTCTGAGAAAACGGCCTTGCTATTACTGCACTTACATATTCTCTATGTGAATGCTACGATCATTGCTCTCTACCTTGGCAAATCCACAGCCAAGAGTAGAGTCTCCCAGAAATAGGGAGGCTTTCATTGTGTTTATCAGCCAAAAAAAGTCACATGTTGATGAGGGCAGGTAAAAACAAGAAACTTATGAGAGTTCATAAATTAGAAGTCAGAATAATACTTAGTTGGTTGGGCAGGTATTGACAGGGAGTAGACACCAGAAACTACTCAGATGCTAGGAATGTTCACTATTTTGAATGGGTTGGTGGTTATTCGGGTGCGTACACATTTTTAAAGTAATCAAGGTGTACGCTTGAGATCTGTGCACTTCTTGTAAGTTACACTTCAATTATTTTTTAAGATAAAGGAAGGCCCATTAAGAACTAAAAGTTGGAGAACCAGCTTTAAACACTGAGGCTAAGAGCACAGACTCTCCTGTGAAGCAGGCTTGGGTTAGAGCCCCAGTTCTGTTCCACCTCGCCCTGTGATCTTCAACAAGCACCTCCAGTCTCTGACTCCAGTGTCTAGCCTGTAAAATGGAATAATAAGAGTACACGCCCCAAAGGTGGGTAAGTAGAATTAAGGAGAAACAACGCTTTCTTGTACTTTAGACCAGGACCTCGCACCTAGTACACAGTTAATAAAGTACTAGTTATTATTATTACATCTTTACCTTAAACAATTAGAGGATTGTTCATGGCTGATAAGCCACATTTTGTTCTCCCCACTGGGAGAGATCAGAGAATCTGAAATAAGAAATGCAAGTAAGTTTATTATAAATTATGCCAGCTATTTGTGGCTGGTGTGTGGATCTGTCATTTATTTATTGTGTATTTACTCTGGCTCATCCTACATACATTGAAGTCTACTTCAGGAATACATACTGCAAAAAAAGGAAAGTGTATATATATATATTTTTTTTAAATTTTTGTCTGCACTGGGTATTCATTGAGGTGTACGGACTTCTCTATAGTTGTGGCTCGTGGGCTTATAATAGTTGCCCTGTGGCATGTGGGATCTTAGTTCCTCGACCAGGGATCGAACCCACATCTCCTGCATTGGAAGGTAGCTTCTTAATCACTGGACCACCAGGGAAGTCCCCAGAAAGTATAAACATATTAAAAAAAAATAAAACAAGAGAGATATATTAGAGGGTTAAAACTAGGATGGAGAATAGAATGTAGAAATGCCTTCTGCCACTAGCATGTGGCTATCACTCCTCTCTGCCTCCCGCCCCCACCCCCTGGAGAACTGCAGGGGGCTTTAGGCCTCCAAACAGGTCAGCTCTCAAAGCTCAGAAGCCTCCTCTGTACAAGAACGGGTGTTTCTGGGGCTCTGTCCTTGCTAAGGGTATTCTCTTGTTATCCTCGCTTAGTGTGTCCAACTTATCTGATGTGTGCTTAGAGGTACCCCTGGTGGCTCAGATGGTAAAGAATCTGCCTTGCAGTGCAGGAGACCCACATTTGAAGCCTGTGTCGGGAAGATCCCCTGGAGGAGGGCATGGCAACCCACTCCAGTATTCTTGTCTGGGAAATCCCCTGGACAGAAGAGCCTGGTGAGCTACAGTCCTTGGGGGTCACAAAGAGTCAGACATGACTGAGTGACTAACATACACACACACAAGAGGCACCTACAAAAGTGAATTTCTTTTCACTTGGGTAAAATCATAAAAACAGGGGGAAAGAGCCCCTTACTCTCATCCTGGGAATTAGCATGTGGGGATACCTATGACAGTGAAAAATCTGTTGGGGGCCAAATGTTCATCCCTTTCTAAAGATTCTTTTTTTAGTGCATAGTTCCAGGTTTGTTTGTTTGTTTTTTTTACTGCTAAGTGTTATTTTATTTAAAGCTTTACAGTCACACTCTTGGATGGGCGTGTTCAGCATGAACGGCAGCTGCACTTGAGGATCTACCTGGGAGCACCAAAATGAAAATCACAGCCAGACATCACCTTAAAATTACTGGGATTCAGGGCGTAGGGAAGATGTTTTGAATTTATAGTGCTTCATACTCCATTCTAGACTTACACCCAGATCTATGCATAAAGGTCAGGTCGCATCAGTTGTTAAAATATTAAAATTCTTCTCTACCAGTAGATAAATAACACTGTACATAGCCCCCTGAGCAAAGTCCCTCCAATCAAAGACCTTCCCTCAGGACCCCAGGACTTGCTACAATCAGATGAAAGAAATAACCCTGACACAGTAGGATTCTTCTCAGGCTCTGCCCCAAAACCAAGGCCTGTGCCATTCTGCTGGTAAATATTTTAAATATTGCTCCTGAAATGAGAAATGGAGAACTTGAGTGGGCTGGATTTTAGATAAGATCAATTTAAGAAATGCCCCTTTTTATATGTGTTTTGGGTCCTTTACAAAATCATAGTGGAAGACAGACTCTATTATGAGTCTATGTCTCATTACAGGATTCATGTGATAAATTTCTTGATTTCTTTGAGAGTGGCTTTTTTTCTGGAAATGCAATTTGCTTCTTAGGAAATCTCTTGTGTCTTTAGTTTGACAGAAGGAATACATTACAGTGTAGTTGTCTTTTTGCTTTGTCTTTTAGGAATTCCAGAATTAAAATTAACACTTGGTTTTAGTTCCTGCTATTTTTTTTTTAAAGATAAACTTTCCTTTGTCCTCGCCTCTATCCACACCACATAGATCCGTGTACTTACCTCTCTCTTGGGCCCCCACTTCATCTTTGTTTTCTTTTTTTTCCACTTCTTGCTATATAATCTATCATTTATATTTTCTGTTTTGCTCCCTCTTTTGGCCTTTGTATTATGTCATGTGAGACAGTAAAACTCTGATAGAGAAGGTAACAGTCTATCTTACAGTTCACCAGGCTGGGATAACAATGTAGATCAAGCTAGCTGCAAAGATTACTGAAAGTATTTTTCCCAAGGACACGCTGCAGCTGTGAAGCATCAAAACAGCCCCCTTCTTTGAGTGACTTAGCCACTTTCGATGATTTTGTCAATGAAAAGTTTAGTTCTGTGAAATCATAGATGATCGCAAATTTGCCATTTGAAATTTTATCAGTAAGAAGGAAATAGCCCATTCTTATCTGGAGAATCTAAGTTACTCTGCCATAGAGAAGCAGCCTGGAATTCCTACGGGGGGGGGGGGGCGGGAGATGAGACTTTCTGAATAACATTCCAGGTCTCTTGTAACTTTGTTGTTTCCATGGAAACTCACAGTCTCCAGTTGCTGTGGATCCTTGTGCACACAGTCCTGCTTTGTTCTAAGCTTATTAAGACTGCTTCATTTAACTTGCACCCAAACTCCATGCTTTCCTCGACACTACAGTGCCTCTTCCTTAGTTGATAAGAAGCTCCTTAGTCCCTCTAGTGTACAGACTCTTTTGGTGCAACAAGCCAATAAATCTGGCTTAATGAGACAAGTTTGCTCCCGCTGATCTCCTGTTGATGAGGCTAGCATATGTGTGACTTGCCACACGTTGCTTTCTCGTTCTGAATGTCTTACTGGTCCCATTTCTATTATTCTGTTCCCATTCATGATCTATCTTCTAGGTGGGTCCCCCCACCTCCATGAACAGGAATTCACCAGACAGAACTCAGCCCTGCGTTAGCCCAGCTCAGCCAAGGCTGCAGCCAGAGAAATGAGGGTGATGCCTCAGGCTGCAAATATCCACTTGGTTGAAGCACATGTGTTGGTGTGAGGGCAAAACAAACTCCATGACAGGCCCTATAAAACCAGAAAAGGCCTCAGTTGAAAATGCCTCAGTTGCGATTTCCCCAAAAAAATAAGTTTCAGTTCCCCGAAATGAGCCTAGCACACAAGGGCCAATCCACAGCAAGCCCGGGAAACTCAAATCAAGCCCGGGTAACGGGGACCAATCAGAACCCCTGGCAAGCCTGGGGGGAACCAATCAGGACCCGCGGCCAGCCCGGGAAATGAGAGCCAGTTAAAACTCAACACCTAACCCCTCACCAGAGGGTGACCAATCAGACCCAGAGACTCCCAGTTTTCGAATTTTGCGTGGGAGAATACCCTATATAAGCAATGTAACCCAGAGCTCAGGGCTCCTCCCTGTAGCCGCTGCGTTGGTATCAGTGGGAGCCCCAGCTCGAGCTTGGTAATAAAAACTCTCTTGCTTTTGCATCGGATATCGGCTCCCTGGTGGTCATTGGGAGATTTCGTGACTTGGGCATAACATTGGCATGTGGTTTACACTATGTTTGTGCCCGTGCAGACAGGGATTGTTTCATGGGAGATGGTGCTGGTTCCAGGACTGGTGGTTGGCTCATGGGGACATCCTGTCCTGGTGGTCCTAGTACCTGGCACTGTGGTGGTGGATGATGCTCCAATAATGGATGTCCCCAGGCCAGAGGTATATGGGGCATTAGGGCTATCCCAGGGATGGTATTGCTGGTAGCAGGAGACGTAGAGTTCACTCCAGAAGCTGGAGTGACAGAAATGGGGGTATCTGGGTTTTGTTGCAGGGATCCTAGTGCCTGGGAAATAGATTACCCAACATGATGCACTTGTAGTGGAGAAAATTAATGGAGAGGCAGGTGTACTTAGAGCAGAGGGGTTGACTCTAACACAACTGTGGTGCTGGTTTGAGGAGAGGTGTTCTGGTGGGAAGAGAGACAGTAGAAAGTGATTCTCCCGAAGCCACAGTCCTCAGAATAGAGACGAGGGTCTTACAGAAGAGGAGGTGGAATCCGTGCATGGATGGTACTGCGGATGGTGGAGGCAGAAGCTGGAGGAAATGTGGCCATGGCTGATGGAGAAGTGGGAGATCTAGTCAATTATGGAAGTGGCCACCCACAGAGAAGAGGGTGTGCTGGGATAAAAGGAACAGGGTCTGATACTCTTGTGGTCTAGTCACTGGGTATAAGGATAGTGCTGGAGGAAGAGATGACAGAATAAGATTTACCCATGGATGAGGCAATGGTCACGACTTGGAGCAGAGGTGATATAACTGAACACAGTCGTTGTAAGGTATAGTTCAGGCCGAGGCAGAAAAAGGAAAGACGACCTCAACAGAAGTAGGTTACCTTTATTCAGGCAAGGAGGGGTGATAGTTGGCCTAATAACCAGGCTGAGCACCAAGAAGCATCAGGGAGGCTCCATATTTATAGGGATGTTTGTGTAAGCGATAAGGGAAATGTTAATCAGGCAGGATGTTTCGGGTATACTTTAGTTGAGATGGCATTTGTAGTTGGGCAGGGAGTGATACGTCTTTTGGGCAGGTGTAGGGGGTGGAAGGTTTCTGGACAGGGGGTGATAAGTCCCAGATAGATGCAACCGGCCTGGAGCATCAGGGAAGGACCTAAAGTTCTGTTTTGTTTTCTCCGAAGTTAGGTGATTCAGCAAGGGCCTTTGAAACTGTTGTTTTCTTTTCTAGGCCCAAAAGACTTCTTCAGTTTTGGTGATCAACAAAGTCGAGCTGAGTGTGCTCCAAATAGATAGGGAAGAACCTGACCCACATGAAGAAGATGGTGACCCCAGGGACCTGGGCGAGAGGAGGGGGGACTCAGACAAGGGGGGAGGACATGATACAGAAGAGGCCGTAGAGAAGGGGGTGTCCGCAGCAATGTTGTGTTTAGATGAGTAGTGGCTAGGCTGATAGAAGAACAGTCTCAGTCACTGGAATAGTAGACGGTATCAGAACAAAGTGGGTAGAATCAGTTCCATTATGAGTGCTGATGGCAAGTGCAGAGATGGGTTTTTTTAACAGCAAGTGCCAGAGTATGAAAAAAAAACTAGTTTTGGTCTTGGACTAGAACAAGGTTGGCAAACTCTTCCTGTAAAGAGATAGATGGTAGATTTTTAAGCCATTTGGTCACAGTCTCTGTCACAATTATGCAAAGTAGCTGGAAAGCAGCTATAAATGTAAACATATAGGTGTGGCTGTGTTCCAGCACTTTATATGGAAAGACAAATAACAAGGAAGATTTGACTTGTGAAGTATCCTTTGCATCCCCTGGACCAATACCAATACTCAGTATTTTGAGATGGCCGCAGTGGTTTCAGAGGCCTGGGTGGGCACAGACTCCACAGGGGTCCCTGAGGCTATGGTAGAAGCCATGGTGGGTGGTCTCAAAGCCTGTGGTGGTTTCATTGGTGGAGACTGTGATGGGTACAGATGCCACCATGGAGGCTGTGGTGGTCTCAGTGGGCACTGTGGTAGCTGTGGTGGGCACAGAGGTTTTAGTGGAGACTGTACTCTTGCCTGGAAAATCTCATGGACAGAGGACGCTGGTAGGCTGCAGTCCATGGGGTCGCTAAGAGACAGAGAGGACTGAACGACTTCACTTTCACTTTTTACTTTCATGCATTGGAGAAGGAGATGGCAACCCACTCCAGTGTTCTTGCCTGGAGAATCCCAGGGACAGGGGAGTCTGGTGGGCTGCCGTCTATGGGGTGGCACAGAGTCGGACACGACTGAAGCGACTTAACAGCAGCAGCAGCAACTGCGGTATCAGAGGCTGTGTAAGCAGCTGTCTTCCTCTCAGGATTGGGGGTGGAGGCCATGGTGCTCTCAGATGTTGTGGTCCTGATGGTGGAGGCTGTGGTGGACACGCATGTTGTTGCTGAGGCCCGGTAGTCTTAGAGACTTTGGAGGAGGCCTGGGTGGATTCAGAGATCAGAAGAAGAGGGTGCCTGAACTTTCCCGATGGTCCAGTGGTTAAGACTCTAGCGCTTTCAGCACAAAAGGCTGGGGTTCGATCCCTGGTCAGGGAACTAAGATCCCACAGCTCGCCCGCACAGCCAAAAACCGAGCGTGTCGTGGGCACAGATGCTACGTGGAGGTGGTGGGGCTCTCAGAGACTGTGGCTGAGGCCAGGAGAGGGGACTCGCCTGAAACAGCCCCCTGCCGCCTCTTTCCTCGTCAGAGGGTTCAGGGCGGTTGGAGGGCATCGGCCGGAGCCCGCCAGGCGGGGCGTTCCGCTGGGGGAAGCGAGGGTGGAGAGTCCGCAGCCGGGGACTGTCGCCCTCTGGTGTCGCCCTCCGCCAGACCATGAGCCGGATTCGGGCTGACGCTGAGCTCTGTTAGGGAGCGAGTTCCGCAGCCGCAGGTCAAGTGGGGCCTCCAGGGACGGAGGGCCGCGTCCCCGCCTGGGGAATCTGGCGCCCCGGCTGCTGAGGCTGCCCCTCTGCTCTTGCACCCGGAGACCCCTCCAGTCCTTGGGGTCTTGGGCGCCCTCAGCCAGGGCAGTGCTTTCCTCTCCCCCGGGACTGGGGCCTTGGGAATGGGGGTGGCGATAAGCCTGTGAGCCGGGAGCCGATTCCCTGGCTTGCCACTCACTCCTTAAGTAATTTTTCCTAACCCGAGCCCAGCTCCAGAGCTTGTTAAAGGACTTGTCCTTAGATTTCCAAGTGATCATTATCCTGGGAGAGACAAGTGAGAAGGGAGACATTCAAGGCCGCCCCCTGGGGCCCATAGACCCCGTTTGCTTTGGGGAGACGAAGAACCTCCCCCACTCCTCCAAACAGGCGCCCTTTGACCCCGAATGCTTCATTTTGGTGCCTTGAGGGGGAGGCATTAGTCGGGTTGGCTGTTTTGCTTTATTTTGTTTGAGTTCTTTGATTAGGGTCCCGGCTGGGAAAATTCAGTGTTTAAGAGTCTGGGGTTAGGGGGTATCTGCTTTCCTCCCAGGGCGAGTGACCTGTCCCGGCAGCTGTCACATGATCAGTCACCATCTGCCAAGAGTCTGGAAACCCAGCTGCCTCCTCCTTTTTTCCTACAGCACCCCAGCCTTCTCTGGGAACCAGGCATCCCTCTCTGCCTCCAGGCTCTCTCCAGGCACATATGATGGGGCTCCCTCTGCACCTGGCTTGCCTGCTTTTCAGAACCCATGTTACGGATCTGCAGCAGGAGATGCAGAGAGCTCCTCAGGCCTGAGGGCCCTCCCAGCCCAGAGCTGGATCCTGACAGATGATCCAGTGATAGGAGGATCCAGACCAGGAGTGGTGTCCGTGATGGCCTTCCAGCCTCCCACAAAGGGGGTTGCCAAAAAGCTGCCCACGACCCTGCTGCTTGATTCTGGACGGAGTCAAGTTTGGAAGGCCTTTGGCAAACTAGAGAGCCTTTCTCTTGCCTTTCTGTCTCACTCCTGCCTTATCCCGTTCTAGCAAGGGTGAGACCCAAGGCTACATGGATGACGGGCAAACGTTCTGTCGGGACCTACGTCTGGACACAGATGGTTTTAGAGCAGGGCTGCTGTCTTAACGAGTACTGGACGTGGCAGATGTGCATAAATTTGGGCTTAATTCATTGGAGTCTTATCTTATTGAATTACTTAATTCCTACTTTCCTGTTTTGGTGTCTCAGATGAGAGCAATGTCTTAGACTTCTTTGTAATCCTCAACAGAATGTATAATAGGTACTTAGAAATACTTGCTTACTAACCCATTTTCTCCTCATTTTGTCACCATGCAAATGAGCCAAGCATGAATTCAGGCTGGCTCTTCTCGAAATCCAGGAATGAGCCATTTTAGGAGCAATGGAAATTTGGCCTTCTCTTCCTCACCCTCCAAAGAATCCCTAACTTCTAGCCACTCCTGCTCAAGGTTGTCTGCAAGGTCACAGCTAAAGTCAGGAACATATCAGGACTTTCCCCAAGTGATAGTCCAGTAATTATTATGCTTTATTTTATAATTATTTTACACTTTATTATAGAAAGACCAATGGATAGAAAGAAGCTATCTGTCATCAGCTGACTCTCCTTCTGCCCAATCAGTAATAGATGAAAGGACTTTAATAAATTGGAGAGAAAAACCCAGATGAAATGACTGTAAGGAGAAAAATCATAATCTGGGGTGAAGGTGTGAGGAGAGAGGATAGGGGCAGTAGAGAAGATAGGTGACTTCTACAGGAAAAAGCCAAGACTTTGGGGCTTTAGGGGAAGAGACAGGAAAATAAATGATGAGTGGGGAACACTGTCAAGGAAGGCCTGGGGTGGAGATCCATGGAAGAGACTGCAGGCCAAACAAAAATCCCTCCCTGCGTGCCCTCCCACAACCCAGCAACAGGATGCCCACTGTAGGCATTTAGAAAAACTAAGGGATTCAGAAGGAAGAGGGCCAAACCATCTCGGTGGGAGATATCATTCTGTGGGATGATCTTTCCTGGAATGTTTTCTGAGAATGTAGACGGTAGAGAAGGAAATCCTCTTTTCTTCTCAGATCCTTTCTTTTTTTTTTTTTTAAATCAAGGGCCCTGGGAACTGAGAGACAAACCTGTCCACACACAAACTCTAAGTGAGAGGTGGAAATAACATAGGTTGGTCCTGAAACCCAGAGGCTCTGTCTTTTGACTCCCCCTGCCTATAATCCTGACTCGGTCAGGTCTGGAGCATTGCTTTCTAAGGCTCCCCAACTGTGCTGCCCCTCCCAGGACTCAGAGTCCTATATTGATCTCCACCCCATACATCCATCAAACATCTTTTCATTTTCAGATCATCATCTTCTACAGAGAACACTCGCTTGTATTATTCATTCTTTTTTTCTATACCCCAAACTCACATCCTTTTTGCTTATCACCTCGCATCTTGGCTGGTTTAAATAAGATCACAGCAGTTGAAGTGTTAGCGTGTCAACTCTCAGTACTTTGCCCTTCATGGAGTCCAGGAAATAGGAACTGTGGGTCTCACTTGTGGGACTCACAGTTGTGGGTCCCTGTTTTATGGGTCTCATCCAGGAAAGGGATAAGTCATGGAAAATCTGGGGGTGAGCGACTTCTGAATGGTCATCGTGGGCCAGGGGTCTGGGATGGGCCGAGAGTCTGTTGCTCCATCAGGTAAACTGGGTAGGAATTGGAGCCCCCAGCATTCTCTGAGTCATTATTCTCAGTGTTCTGGATCAGTGCACGGCGTGTTCGAGCCACGTAGGAGGCCTGTGATTGGGAGGAGAAAAGAAGAGTGAGTACCATCTGCCATGCCATTTGCCTTTATCCACACCCATCACTCAGGTCCTCAATTCTGTTCTCCCCGACCTTGGACCTTTGACTTGCTCCTTTCCCAAGATTCCATTCAAACCCTAATCCTTATTCCAGTCTCAGATTCAGTATAGAGTTCCCTACTTCATTTCCAGTCTCCTCTTCTGTCCTATTTTCCTTATCCGAATGTCGCCTATTCTCACCCCCAGACTCTGTCTCCAACCCCTACATTTTCCCTGCTTCACAGCTTTTTTTTCTCAGTCACTGCTTGCTTCCCAATTCCATTTGTCATGTCCCATCCATCTATTTTTTTCTCCATAGTTTCCACCACCACACTCCCTCTATTATCTTTTCCCACACCATGCCGCTTTTTCCTTATTGTTCCCTCCAGTTCTGATCCATAACATCATCTTAACTCCTTGTTCCATGGACTCACCCCCGCCCCCCTTCCCCGCCGGGCATTACTCTCCCTTACCAGGACAATCAGGCCGATGAACACCAGAAGGAGAATCACACTCAACAGGATCACAACCACTATGGCCCATGCGGGGAAGGAATCAGTCCCTTCCGTTTCTCCCTCATGGACACCTCCTTGTGAGTCATCTTTGTTCTGCTGTGGATGGCTCTTGTTGTTGGGGGCTTCTGACACGATCGACCTGGGGGGTGTAGAGGAACCAGTGGGTACACACTGGGAAGCCTCAGTGTTACTGGTGCAAGGAGATGTAGTGCTGATATATGCGTCTCCTGTGACCTTCACTGCAGGTCTTATGTTCACTGTGGCTGCTGTGTTTTTTGCTGGATTTTCTGTGAGTTTTATTGGAGCTTTTATGGTCTCAGTGACCGACGTGGTCTTTTCTTGATGTCTAGTAGATTTTGCTGAACCGCCTGTGGTCTTATAATGGGTCCCTGTGGTCTTTCCTTCATGTTCTGTGGGCATTTCTGTGGCCCTCTCATGGCCCGATGTGATCTTTTCTCTGTGTCCTGTGCCTACAATGGTTTCAGTGGTCCTCTCGTGGTTTGATGTGGTCTTTCCTTCGTGTCCTGTGGACTTTTCTGAGGCTCCTGTGGCCCTCTTATTGTCCCCTGTGGTCTTTCCTTCGTGTTCTGTGGACTTTTCTGGGCTTCCTGTGGTCTTATAATGGGTCCCTGTGGTCTTTCCTTCATGTTCTGTGGGCATTTCTGTGGCCCTCTCATGGCCCGATGTGATCTTTTCTCTGTGTCCTGTGCCTACAATGGTTTCAGTGGTCCTCTCGTGGTTTGATGTGGTCTTTCCTTCGTGTCCTGTGGACTTTTCTGAGGCTCCCGTGGCCCTCTTATTGTCCCCTGTGGTCTTTCCTTCGTGTTCCGTGGACTTTTCCAGGCTTCCTGTGGTCTTATAATGGGTCCCTGTGGTCTTTCCTTCATGTTCTCTGGATGTTTCTGGGTTTCCTGTGGTCCTCTCATGGCCCGATGTGATCTTTTCTCCATGTCCTGTGCCTACAAAGTTTTCAGTGGTCCTTTTGTGGTTTGATGTGGTCTTTCCTTCGTGTTCCGTGGACTTCTCTGGGCTTCCTGTGGTCCTCTCATGGCCCGATGTGATCTTTTCTCCATGTCCTGTGCCTATAACGGTTTCAGTGATCCTCTTGTGGTTTGATGTGGTCTTTCCTTCGTGTCCTGTGGACTTTTCTGAGGCTCCTGTGGCCCTCTTATTGTCCCCTGTGGTCTTTCCTTCGTGTTCCGTGGACTTCTCAGGGCTTCCTGTGGTCCTCTCATGGCCCCCTGTGGTTGATTGCTTGTGGTCAATCACTTTTCCTAGGTTTTGTTTTGTCTTTTCTGTAGTCTTGTTTGAGGTGGTACTTGGTGTTACAACTTTGGCTGGTTTGCTTGTCACTGTTGATCTGCTTGTTGTGCGCTGAAGACAAGTGGTACTCTTTCTGTTGTGTACTGGAGTTGTATGTCTTTCCCCATCTGACCCTTGATCTGTATTAGCAGTGTCCTTAGGTTCAGAAGCACGTTCATTCCGGATAAATGGCCCTCTTCCTTGTTTGCTGGGGTTCTGTTCAGCAGCAGGAGGAGCAGCTTGGGTTGTGGAGCTTTGGTGAGCCAGCTTGGAGTGGTGTGTGGTAGTGCATTGGTGCTTTGGCTTATGGATTTCTGTAGATATCAGGGGGTCTGGAGAGCTGTGCTCTGAATGAAGAGCAGTGTGATTAGACAGGGTGATGGAAACAGGGGCTGGAGCCAGAGAGAACAAATGATCAGATATTGATTTGCCAGTTTTCTGGAGTTCTTGAAGTGCGGCAGCACCTGTGAAAGGAGAGAGGCAAATAAGAAACTTCTTCCATGCTCTTCCCTGCTTCCCTTCTTATGTCATCTGTAGGGCTCCCTTTGTTATCCCAGACGTGTCTCCCCAGCCAGTCTCTTTGGAATACCCTGGTATCTAATTCCTGTTCTCACCTCCAGTCTCTGGACCTCTGTGTGTGGCTGTGCTTTCAGCAGGAATGCTGCCTCTCTCCTCTCCACCTCTGCTCCTCATTCCTCAGTTTCAATCTTTCTAGCTTTATGGCCTTTTTCCTGATCTTTCTCAGCAAATAAGCTCCAACTTCATCTCAGTGCTCAAAAAATTCTTTGTTAGTTACTCTTTCCTGCTACCTTCAATGTGACATGCCAGTTGTTTGTGTGACTGTCAACTTCTACCCGGACTTCCCAGGTGGCACAGTGGTAAAGAACCCACCTGCCAATGCAGGAGATGCGAGAGACACAGGTTCAATCCCGGGGTCAGGAAGATCCCCTGGAAGGGGAAATGGCAGCCCACTCCAGTATTCTTGCCTGGAAGATTCCATGGACAGAGAAGCCTGGTGGGCCACAGTCTAGGAGTTGAGTAGAGTTGGACACAACTGAGCAAATGAGCTTGCAACCTCTACTCCTGTCCAGTTTATCACATTGTAAGATTCTGAGAGGAATTATTGACTGGTATTTTGCTTTGCAAGTGTTGCGCTAGAGTTTATATACTTATGGAATAGAGTTGTCTTTCCACGGCAGAGCTGAGCGGAAAGGGAATAAATGTCCGAATCTCCATCTTTCCATAATAGTTCAGCTCCATTCCAGATGTAAGTGTGTGAGAGACTAAGTAAGACCCCTAGCAAAACCTCCTACAGTAAGTAGACACCGGTGACTCACGAGAATATAGAAAGAGGACAGAGGGTGGGTAGAGGAGGGGGTTGGGAAACTTCCATTTTGGTGATGAAGGTTGATCTGGATTCCAGGAAGCAGAAGAGAGGACTCAACCCTTATGGTTCCCCACTGGCTCCCCACACCTGAAGCCCTCTGAGACAGAGGAAGGTGGCCCTTTCGAAAGAAAAAGAGATTTACTTGGGGGTCCCAGGAGGTGTGAATGAGGCCGCTGGATTGGCAGGGACCGAATATGTTTAAGGACAGGGTGTGAACCCCATCAGTGAGCAGATATGGGCCTTAACTCTGTGGAAGAACACCAGTGGAGACAGAGGAGATGTCTCTGATCTCTAATCAGGAGAGCATGGGCCAGGAGAGCGCTGAAGAGTGCGAGATAGCGTCGTTACATAACTGAGATTTCCAGGCTCTGTTAGCTCAAGGTGGCGACCAGAACCTGGACGCACCCCCAATCACAGGAAACCACAATCCACCCACCCGCCTGCTGATTGCTTAGGAGGGCTCAGGGTTGAGGAACGCAGTCCTTGAAAGAAACACAGGTGGACAAGAAGGGGTCAAGAGTGGGAGGGAAGCCCAAGTCCCTTGATGGGATTGGAGGTTGGGGGGAGAGAGGAGGGCTGAACAGTCAGGCCCTCGCTTCACTGGCTGGAATCATCCTCTGACTTTCTTGGCAGCAGTACTGATCACGTGTGTGTGTGTGTGTGTGTGTGTGTGCACGCTCAGTCACTCAATCATGTCCAGCTCTTTGCAACCCCATGGACTGTAGCTGGCCAGGCTCCTCTGTCCTTGGGATTCTCCAGGCAAGAATACTGGAGTCGGTTACCTTGCCCTCTTCCAGGGGATCTTCCTGACCCAGGGATTGAACCCATGTCTCCTGTGGTTCCTACATTGGCAGGAGGTTTCTTTACCACTGACGCACAAGGGAAACCCATGTCTATCATTTATTGGGGCCCTTCTTGGGGCCAGGCACTCTGCTAGTTGCCTCATAGCCATTCTTCCTGGGTTGTCTTCTAAGGTAATTGATCTCCCAGCTCCCCACAAGGCATCTCAGAAACTGTCAATGTCCCTGTTTTACAGCAAAGAAACTCGAGTTTCTTGGAGAAATGATGATTTGCACACAATGGTGACCTGGCCACGGCAATGGCCAACCTTTCTGGAACACCTACTGAGAGACAGGCAGGTCTTATGAAGTAGGACATGTATTAACCCATTTACTTTTCACAGCAACCTTTTGAGATTGAGAATTTATTATCCTCTCCTTTTTACAGATGAGGAAGCAAGGTTAAGAGAGGTTAAGCAATCTCCCCAAGGACACTCAGCAGATAAGAGGTTGAGCCAGAACTGGAACACATATTCTGGGCTCCCAGGCCCAGGCTTTTACTGGCGAAGACCACACTCAGTTCAGTTCAGTTCAGTTCAGTCACTCAGTCATGTCCAACTCTTTGCGACCCCATGGACTGCAGCATGCCAGGCCTCCCTGTCCATCACCAACTCCTGCAGTTTACTTGAGTTGGTGATAGAGCCCATAAGTCAGCCCAGTCTCTTGGGGAAGAAAGAACACTGATGTTGGTGGGACCCCTGAAGGATGCTGTTCACATACTTGTTCATTTAAGCTTCACCATGAACTTGTGAGGCAAGTATATGATCTTATTATTTTACAGGTGAGAAAAGGGAGTTCAAAGAGGATGAGTAATTGGCAAAGATAGGCTTTTCACTACACCCCAGATGCTTTTAAATGTAATAAGGGATGACTAAATATCCATGGAGTGAAGAAATAGGCAGACGGGCAGTTCAGAACACCCAGTTCCACTGGCCTTAAGGAGTCAGAGGACAGGATAGAGTCCAGGCGCTACCCCTCAGTAGCTTTGCATCTTCACTCAGGCCACTTAAATGCTCTGAAGGCTCAGGTCCTGAACAGTAAATAACGATGTCAACCTACTCGTTTAGTGTGAAGACTATAGGAAGTATGGAGCACTGAAGATTCTGAAGTGTAGAAGACTCTTTAAAGTAGTAGTCTTTGAAACAATCTCAGACTTTCTTGTTTTTCTCTTGGTAGTAAGGGAAGCCGAGCCTGTGGCCTTGCCCTCCAGCCTTCTGCAGCCCCAGATGCCTCTTCTACCTGCCCTGGTTTCTACACCTCTGTGCCTACCTTGACCACACCTTCAAAATGGAACCCCTCCACGTTCCTGAGCTGCTTCCTGTTTCATCAACATAGCACTCATCACTTTCTAACGTATAGTAAGTGCAGTTTACTTCCCCCAGTGGCAGGGACTTTTATGTGTTTTATTCATCACTATGTCTCCAGTCTAGAACAATGTCTGGGCCATAGGAGGCACTTCATAAATATTTGTTGAATAGATAAATGAGGGAGTTTTTTAAGACTGATGAAAACTTTTCAGAAGCCATGCCAATAGCTTTTCATTATGCATATTGATTAAAAAAAAAACATAATTGTGACCTCCAAAATTTGGGAGACTAAGGGTTAACTTCTGCTGGGTTAAGTAATGGAGCCCAGAGATGAAAAGATGTTGAAAGAAGACCTCTCACTCACCAGTTTTGGGATATCGGTTATTTAACCACAGGAGCCACATAGTCAATAACTAGACCTAGATAACTAGATTTTAGAATTCCGGATCTACATCACATAGCTGTGGAACCATTGATTATAAAATCTGGAGCTGAAGCTCAGTGTAACCCATGGTCCTGAGTCTTGAGGCAAATCAGTGACTAAACCTCAGGGTTGAGATGACCTTGTCTTCTGCCCAGCAGATCTACCATTGGTAGCAACTTTCTTTTCCTAGGAAGTTTTCACCATGAGATATTCATTTCGCTGGCTATAAAAATGATCTGAAGAGAACTGCTTTAGTCACTGAGGTATAAACAAAGAGGAAAACCTGACTTTAGCACAAGACACTGAAGGTAGAATCTCAGCCTGGATAAAAGAATGAAAACAAATCTTACAATATCAAAACTGTGCGTACAGTTCCAAAGGCCTGTTATATCTGCTTCTTTCACTAGTTTGAAAAGAAAATGGACATCCTACTAAGTAACTTGTGCCATGGGGTCTCTGTCATAACAGCCTCACCCAAAAGAGTATTTCTGATGTTTCTTGATGTCCCATCCCTCAAAAATGGCTTACTCCATTTGCTTGCTTGTTAAAGTGTCTATATGGTTTAAGCACAACATGTGACCTAAAACAGACATAGTAAAAAGATGAAAGAGAAATACACTCAAATATTTGACTGGGCAACTGGGGTTTATTAGAAGAGATTTTCTTTTTCTATTTTTTCCCATCTTCCAGTTTCTAGGGTGAGAATATATTATTTATGTAATAGAAATTAAATCAAATGACATTTACTGTAGAAAAATGTCTTTTTTAGATTCTCCCCAGGACCTCAGCCCCATCTGTGCTTTCTGCAGTGATGATTTCATCTAGATTCTGCTCCTGTGGTTCTGTGGTTGCATGATGCAGACTCTGGGGTTCTAGGATCTAGTTATCTGCGTCTGAGTATTGATTGGTCCTGTGGGTAAATGACAGGGCGTACCCCAGAGCTGTGGGCTAAAGGTCTTCATCCACTCCTCTTGACACTCTTCCCTCCCCACCCTGGCCTCAGTCTCTGCAGGACACAGTCATGTTCTGGCCCTGACTCACACTCTACTTCTACCCTGACTCCCTCCCAACCTCACCCCGGCTTCAAGCCCTCCCCACCCATCACCCCCTTGGTCCACTCTTCAGGATCCGAGCACCCAGGGGCCCTTCCTTCCCCACCATCCCCTCAGTCCCAGCCAGCCAAGCTCTAGCGTGGCCGTCTCCCAGACCACACCCACAGAGCCCATGTCCTGCTCCAGAATTCAGATTTCAAGTGTGCCCTGCGCCTGTCCTGTGCCCTAGAGCAGGGGTCTCCAACCTCCGGGATCTAAAGCCTGATAATCTGAGGTGGAGCTGATGTAATAATAATATAAATGAAGTGCATAATAAATATAATGCACTTGAATCATCCCCAAACCATCCCCCCTCACCATCCGGTCTGTGGAAAAATTTTCTTCCACGAAACTGGTCCCTGGTGCCAAAGAAGTTGGGGACCACTGTCCTAGAGTAAATCTCCCTCAAAAGTGAATGCAAGACACCCGTGGTGGATTCATGTCGATGTATGGCAAAACCAATATAGTATTGTAAAGTAAAATAAAGTAAAAATAAAAATTAAAAAAAAAAAAGTGAATGCAAAAAAAAAAATAAGTGAATGTGTGCGGAGCTGATTCGAGACTCATTCCCTCCTGCCTCTGCAGGATCCTCTCCCTGGGCAGAAGCGTGACGGAGGGCTGGAGAGCGGCAGGTCGGACAGCCAGCCTAACGGGAAGGGGATGAGAAGGTGGGTGAGACCGGGGTGGTGGCTCAGGGAGGCTCTGGTGCCTCTGAGGTGGGGGGGAAGGGCCTCCAATCACGGTGCTGCTGACACCTGGTGGAGACACAGAGATTCCTCGCCCCTGCCCCTACTGTCCACCATCAGCCCCATCACCTGCCCCCAGCCCCTCCGGCCTCAACGTGACCCTGAGCTCAGGGAAGGAGAAACGTCGCCTTCGGTCAAACACTGTTGGAAGGAAAAGCTGCTGCCTCCCCTGCCCCAGAGTGTCCATACTCAGGCCTTTCTGGGCCCTGGTTTGGGATCATCAAGGCTATTACCGTGAATGACTCTATGCAATACATAGAGAATCCCTCTGAACCTATTTCTGCCAGTTAACTACCTTGTAAAGACCCTCCTCTGAATTGCCCAGGCCCCTCCAAATCGCCCCTATGTTTGGACATCTCTGCTCCCCAGTTTCTGTCACAGAACTCTCTCTTAATTAAGTGAACTAATTTTGCAATTTCACTTTACCTGGTGAGGTCTATTTGGCTTGTCAAACTTTTCTTTTTAATTTGTATTGGAATATAGTTGATTTACAATATATTAGTTTCAGGCGTACAGCAAAGTAAATCACATATATCTCCACTCTTCTATTTTTTTTTTTTTTTAGATTATTTCCCCATACTGGCCATCGTCAAACTTTTCTATATTCACTTTCTTCCCAAAGCCTTGGGATGTTTCCCAACTGTAAAATGGGGATAAAACCACACACCTTATCAAATTGTTATGAGGATTAAGTAAATAAATGTAGATGAAATGCCTAGAATGACACTTGGTGTGTAGTAACCAGTTGGCCAGGTGCATCCTCCCATTTTACAGAAGCCCAGACTAAGTACCTGGGCCAGAGCCAGGGCTGGAACGAAGGTTGGTGCAGAACAAGGAAAGAAATGCTCTTTATGCGCCCTGAGGACAGCGGCGGGGGTGGCGTGGCAGGATTCCTGCTTGCCTCTGTGATGTTAGACAAGCATTTTACCTCTCTGAGTCTCACTTTCCTCACTATAAAATGGGATATCACTAATCACCTCAGGGGATTTGAGGACATGAAACGAGGTGCACTACTTTGAACACCTGTGAATTCCTTGCGACAAAGCAGATGGTCAGGGAGCATCAGATCCCCACAGCTGCCTGCCCAGGACTGCCAGCATCCAGATGGAAAGAAGCCCCTCTTTGGTGTCTGCAGCCTTGCAGGCCACGTTTTAGCAGAGCGAAGCAGAGCATAGGCTGTGTTTCATCTCCAGCATGCCCCTCAGCTGGCAAATTTGAGCAGCGTACACCCTAGACAACCGCATGCAGCAGCTTGGAACCCACCCATCTTCCCACCACATATTCACTTGCTGTTCATTTCTGTGATGGTCAGCCATAGGCGTGCTAAGAAACAACTCCTCTCTGTTTTCTATGCCCCTGTGTGATGGTGACCCCTTGCCTCTGAGGGCATCTTACCTGCCTCCTGAGAGGTGAGAAGGAAAAGGAAGAAGCACTGGAGGCCGAAGACGGAACGGATGCAGTGGGCTGGCTGGGCCATGTCGGAGCTGGACAGCTGCTTGAGGCTGTAGGCTGGGGTCCCCTCAGCTTATATGGGCCCAGCTTTGACGTCACGGGGGCTGGGGCTCCTCAGGCCGAAATCTTAAACAAATGGAACCGCCCCACCTTGCAGGGGTGCCCTGATAATGGGAGACCACAGCGGCTTCGTCATGAAGCAGGGAACATGGGTGTCTACCCAAGGGGTGGGATCTGGGGGCAGGGAAAGGCAACTGGGAGGGACTGACTCCTGCCCCAGCCCCAGCAGAGGTTGGGGGGTTGGGTGGGTGGCGTCTGGGGTTCTGGGCTGGTGGGGAGCAGACCGTGGCTTCTAGAAAGACTGAGATCTGGCTGGGGCGGGATGGGGAGGAAGACAGTTGGATGCCTGGGTTCTGGGAAGAGATTCAAATTCTGATTCTTCTTCAGCTGCACCCTCCACTTTCCACTTCTTTTACGTCAGCCCAGTTCTCCACACCCCTTACTCACACATGATCACTCTTTTTGCCCTGGGTGGAGCTGCCCATGAGTATGAGGTGAAAGAGCAGAGACAGGGGAAAGCCCTCCAGTGGCCGGCTCCTGCAAAGACAGGTGCTTCCAGGTGTCCAGAGATGACACACCAACAAGTGGGGACAGTGGGGGCGGAGACAAGGCAGACATGGAACCCCAGGGACTTTCATATCCCTCAGCAGGGTTGGCAGCCGGTCCAGGCCACCCAGAGGCACTGAAGCCAGGGTCTTTGGCAGAAATCCTCAGCAGACAGGGACCCTGCCTTCACTCCCTAGCCCCCTCCTCTCTCACCTCAGCCCAGCCAATGGCAGGCCTGCTGCTGTTTCTGCCCACAAGCCCCCATTCACCCCAAAACAGAAATGCAGACCTCTCATGTCTAGGACCTCCCTGGAGTCTCCCTCTCCCCTTCGTCCTGATTCCCTGCCTGAAGCAAACGTTAGCTCAGAGGTTGTCAAAGTTCATACACTGCGCTCCCAGGAGACAGTGCCTGGGGCTGGCATAGGGGGAGGACAGGCTCCCTCGGATTCTAAGGAGAGAGGAAGCTGTGGGTCCGGGGCTCTTAAGTCACTGCCCCTATTGCTCACTTAATTTGTTCACGGTGGGTCTCCTCTACTGGGGAGTCAGCAGCCAGCGAGGTCTTTGCCACGATTGCTGCTGCAGCCCCAGCACTAGGGCCAGGGCCTGGCACACGGGACACAGCCAATCGTGTTGACTTGGCTGAATGGAGTGGAAGCCAGGGCTGGCTCCTACCTCTAGCGGCGAGTGGAGCAGGCAGAGCGGGTGGAGAGGGCCGGACCCGGAGGGCAGGGTGCCAGGGCCCTGGGGCCACGGGGCTCATGGGAGGACTAGAGGGCCAAACTGGTGAATCTGTCTCAGTACTTGGCATGATTGGTCCCTAAGACCTAGGCAGGGCTGGAATGGAAGGGAAAAGGAGAGGCCAGCTGCTCATTAACACAATTAGGCGAGTAATTGGGCTCCATGAAATCAGACCAAAGCCTGACTGCTCAGAACTGGGTAGCCTGCCTCCCAAGCAATGCTTCCTGTAGGGTGGGGAGACTGAGGCAGACCTCTGCCTCTCTGTCTGGACCCAGGAGGGACTGAAAATTCCCTTTTCCACTAATCTGGCCCCACCCCCACGCTTTCCTCCAGGGACAAAAGTCTCCGGGAGAATAGTTCTCAACAAGGAGAGGCAACTTTGTCCCCTGGGGACATTTGGCAATGTCTAGAGACAACCTTATTGGAGAAGGAAATGGCAACCCACTCCAGTGTTCTTGCCTGGAGAATCTCAGGGATGGGGAGCCTGGTGGGCTGCCGTCTATGGGGTCGCACAGAGTTGAACACGACTGAAGCGACTTAGCAGCAGCAGCAGCAGCAGAGACAACCTTGTCCCACCTTGGAGGATGTTGCTCCTGGCATCCAGTGGGTAGAGGCCAGAGGGGCTCCTGGCCATCCTGCAAGGCACAGGACAGCCCCACAGCAAAGAACTCTCCAGCTCACAGCAGTGGTGCTCAGGTTGAGACTCTCTGCCTTCGCTGTGTAAGTAAACATTCCCCATTCTCTTTTAGCCACAACGTCCCCCAGAGGACGCATGCATCAGAGGTGGAGGAACTTAGAGGTATGTGCAGGCTCTTGATGTCAGAAGAGGTTGTTGTGTCTGAGCTGTGATAGGTTGTGTGTGCGTGATGGCTCAGCCATGTCTGACTCTTTCGCGACCCTGTGGACTGCAACCTACCAAGCTCCTCTGTCTATGGGATTCTCCAGGTAAGAATATTGGAGTGGGTTGCCATTTCCTCCTCCAGGGGATATTCCTGACCCAGGGATCAAACCCGTGTCTCTTGTGTCTCCTGTGTTGGCAGGAGATTCTATACCATTGCACCACCAGGGCTGAGAGGGTCACAAAACAACCCTACCAGCTACTGATGTCTGAGCTGTTCTAGGTACAGAGAAATGCAGTTAGCACCTTACTTTGTTGTAACCTATGAGGTTAGCAGTGTCAGCCTCATTTTACAACTTGAGAATGAACAAGCTCAGTTCAGGGAAGTGATTTAAATGCCCAAGGTTACACATCTGGTAAGAGGCAGAGACCAGACCTGGTCGGTGCCTGCCCGACGGCAAAGCACTTGGACAATTACACAGTGGCTGGGAGACCAGGGGAGCGCTACTGTTTTATTTAGCAAGAGTTGTGTCCACCACCCACCTGGAGTGGTCTAAGCAGGGGCGTCACAGAGCAGGGTTCCTCACCTGTACTGAGGTGAGAGAATTGAAGGTCTCAAGAGGGTCAGGAGCCAGCCCAAGGGGGCAGCTTATAGAAAGGGGGACCCCCATCCTGGTCTCCAGGGGTGCCAAGCCAAGTGCCCTCAGCTAAGTTCTCTGATAGTTGGGGAAGAGGATGGGAACAGGAAGAAAGAGTGACGAGAGGAGGTTCCCACTGCCCAGATCGGCATTCCATGAAGGCTGGAAGACCGCTGGAGACCATGGTGCCCTGGTCCTTCCTTCTACAGACGAGAAAACTGCATCAGAGTCTTGAGTGACTTGAGTGAGTCTGCTCAGGGAAGGAAGGAGGAAGGCCATCGGGAGAGGGGCATAGGCGATCCCGGCCACGCCCCCTTCACTTGACAGAGTAGCGCTGGCTGGTGGCCTCGTGGTGGCAGCCATAAGGGGTCACAGAGGCACAACCGCACCCCATATTCATCTCCTTCCGGAACTCGCAGGCCTGTGAGATGAGGGATGGATAGGAAGGGTTAACTAAGCTGCCCAGCCCTCAGCTCTCCCCATGGACTACGACCTCCTCAACAACTCAGGTTCTCAGAGCTCCTCTTCTTACAAAAACAGTAACGATAATGAACCAGACTAATTTGCTGAGCACTTACTATGTGCCAGGGCTTCCTGGTGGCTCAGAGGTTAAGGCGTCTGCCTGCAATGCAGGAGACCTAAGTTTGATCCCTGGGTTGAAAAGATTCCCTGGAGAAGGAAATGGCAACCCACTCCAGTATTCTTGCCCGGAGAATCCCATAGATGGAGGACCCTGGTGGGCTACAGTCCAGGGGGGTCGCAAAGAGTCGGACACAACTGAGCAACTTCACTTCACTTACTATGAGCCAAGCACCTAAGCGGTTTACATGTGTAAGCTCATTTTACCCCTCAACAGCCCTTTGAGATGGATACTATCAATATCCTTCTCATTTTATCCAGGACTCAATTACCTCATCAGTAGAATAAGAGACAATAATATTGCTTGTATCACAGGGTTACTGTGAGCTAAAATATGTACAATACCTGACACAGAATAAGTGCTATTTAAGTGTCAGTTATTACTTATTGAGTAATACAGAACACAGAGAGGCTGAGTAACTTGCAGAAGGTCACACAGCTGTAATGACAGAGCCAGGATTCAAAACCCAAGTTATAATGTAATTCCATGAAGCTGACTCTTCACTGCCTAGAGCTGAATGTAGTGCCTCCGTGGGCTGGTCAGCCTGCAGCGTTCCCCTGCCTCTCTTTCAGTGGCCCCAACCCCCCATCCCAGCCCAATCGATGTTTCCTCTCAGCCACCCAGACTGCGGTCCCTTTCCCCCCTCATCCCTCCCTAAGCATGGTAAGCTGTCATTTTCCCCTGAAGCCCCTGTCCTTCTGGGGCACCAGGGCCAGCCCCACCTGCCTCAGGGACCCACACATTTGGACCACAGCTTCACTCACCTTTTTGATACCATACAGCAGGCTGACAATTGCTGCCACCAAAGAGAGAGTGATCAACACGATGGCCCAGTCGGGGACAGAGCCCTTCTCTTGTGGCTTCGGGCCTGAGGACCAGAGAGGGGCTGTGACCGAGGCAGGTGGGACTTCAATCCCCTGACTCCCCACTGCCCTCTGTAACTTTGCATCTTTCCTTCTGTGACTCTGATGTCTACATGACTCTGAGACCATGTTGCTCGGTGTCTTGTCATCTTGGGAATAGAATTTCAGTGGAGGGGGTTTCAAAGGGCTTCACTCCAAACCGCACTCACTTCTTCCCTAACACCTGTGGACGCGTCTGTCAGTCTCTGAAGTCCTCACTGACATCCACGCCTCTCCGTCTTTCTGAACCGTCCTCCACATCCCAGGCTGTTGTTGGGCCTCTCTCATCTGCCATGCCTCTGCACTCTGACAGCCCCCCGGTAGGTCCCTCATCTTATTCAGAGGCTGCCCCTCTGCCCTCCTCACCACCCCACCCTGACTCTGATCTTTAAGGGGAGCCAGAGCCAGTCCTCTTGTTTTCCCTTTGCTCGATTCCTGCCTGCAGGAGGAAGGAAGACAGAGGGAGGAGGAAGACAGGATCTCGGGAGGGGATACTTATTGCCCTGCAAAAGACAGGTTGGGCCACGAGGAATATATTCGAAAACCTTTCAAGGAAGTGATCAGGTAACAGCCATTCAGCTTCTGGTGTTACCAGAGGCTTGAGGGGCACTGAAACCCTTTGAAGAACTGGAGACGTTCTTAGGTGTACTCAAAACACAGTAGAAAGCAGGCCTGAAGCCTGTCCCTACAATGGCAACCCACTCCAGTATTCTTGCCTGGAGAATTCCATGGACAGAGGAGCCTGGTGGGCCCCAGGCAATGGGGTCGCAAAGAGTCGGACACGACTGAGCGATGAACACTTTCACATTTTCACACTCCTCTCCAGGAGCTGGCGTGCCTGCCAGTCAGTGACCCAATGCAAACCAGGGTGCCTTACTGGTCGGGATGCTGAGCCCAGAGGAGGCAGTGGCTCCTCCAGCTGTGGTGGCTGCGGAACCGCCTGAGACAGCCCCACCTGGTGTGGAAGCCCCAGGCAAGGGTAAAGCAGTTCCAAGGGCTGTTGTTGGGGAGACAGATCCTAGAAGGGCAGAGGGGAAAACAGGTGGATATCTGAGCAGGAACAGAAGCAGAAATTCCATCCAGTGCCCTCTCAATTGAAATCCTGGCAAGTGTTTGGTAAATGAAAATAAAAGGACTGAGAAAAGCTAAGACAGTCTTAAAAACAGAAGTGGAAGGCTTATACTACCAGACCTTAAGACTGGCTGCAAAGCTGCATACACTAAGGACTGTGGCCCTGGAGTAAGAACAGACAGAAGAGCCCAGAAATAGACTAGGTCAGTTTACATTTCAATGTTGGGAGAGAGGGAGAGTCTTTGAAATGAGTGGTTCCAGGGCAACTGGTTATCTGTAAGAGGAGAAAAGGGATATTGACCCCTCCCTCACTCCATACACAGAAATTAATCTGAGATATGTCATAGGCTTAAATTTGAAAGCTAAGATTCTTAGATTCAAAGATTCTAAATTTGAAAGTAAAGTTTCTGGAAGAACGCATCAGAGAATATTTTCATGACCTTGAAGTAGGCAAAAAAATGTCTTAGGCAGGATATAAAAACACTAATTACAAGAGAAAAAGTTGATAAGTTGAAAAGCAGAAGGGGGGCCTTTGTATAGCCACCAAAGCCAGGACTGCTTCAGTGAGGCTCTGGGAGCTAACGATTTATTCGTGGCTGAGCACAGGAAGCCCCCACCCAGAGCTGCAGGCAAAGCCAAAGAGCTCTTCAGAGATGGACTGAGCAACAGAAGTGTCACCTGGCAACGCTGATGCTGCTCCTGATGGGCTGCCAGGAATGGTCGGAGTTAAAGTCTGAGGATTACTGGGCAAAGCCCCAGGTGTTGAAGAAACTGTAGAGAAACTCACAGAGACAGTGGGGTGACCAGCAGAGACAGTGGGGAGACCTGCAGAGATAGTAGGTAGACCTGCAGAGACAGTGGGGAGACCAGCAGAGACAGGTAGACCTGCAGAGACAGTGGGGAGACCAGCAGAGACAGTGGGGAGACCAGCAGAGACAGTGGGGGGACCTGCAGAGATAGTGGGGAGACCAGCAGAGACAGGTAGACCTGCAGAGACAGTGGGGAGACCAGCAGAGACAGTGGGGAGACCAGCAGAGACATCCTCAGAGACAGTGGGGAGACCAGCAGAGACAGTGGGGAGACCTGCAGAGACAGTGGGGAGACCAGCAGAGACATCCCCAGAGACAGTGGGGAGACCAGCAGAGACAGTGGAGAGACCAGCAGAGACAGTGGAGAGACCAGCAGAGACAGTGGGGAGACCTGCAGAGACAGTGGGGAGACCAGCAGAGACAGGTAGACCTGCAGAGACAGTGGGGAGATCAGCAGAGACAGTGGGGAGACCTGCAGAGACAGTGGGGAGACCAGCAGAGACAGTGGGGAGACCAGCAGAGACAGTGGGGAGACCAGCAGAGACAGTGGGGAGACCAGCAGAGACAGGTAGACCTGCAGAGACAGTGGGGAGACCAGCAGAGACAGTGGGGAGACCTGCAGAGACAGTGGGGAGATCAGCAGAGACAGTGGGGAGACCTGCAGAGACAGTGGGGAGACCTGCAGAGACAGTGGGGAGACCAGCAGAGACAGGTAGACCTGCAGAGACAGTGGGGAGACCAGCAGAGACAGTGGGGAGACCTGCAGAGACAGTGGGGGGACCTCCAGAGATAGTGGGGAGACCAGCAGAGACAGGTAGACCTGCAGAGACAGTGGGGAGACCAGCAGAGACAGTGGGGAGACCAGCAGAAACATCCTCAGAGACAGTGGGGAGACCAGCAGAGACAGGTAGACCTGCAGAGACAGTGGGGAGACCAGCAGAGACAGTGGGGAGACCAGCAGAGACAGTGGGGAGACCAGCAGAGACATCCCCAGAGATGGTGGGGAGACCTGCATCGATGGTAGGGAGACCAGCAGAGACGGTGGGGAGACCTCCAGAGTTAGCTGTCCCCGATGGGATCAGCTGAGCTGTTCGCAGAAGAAAAATGAGAAGATGGAGTTAGAAGAGCTGGCCCTCTCCCTGGATCTCGTCCACATCTGGCCCCTACACCCCCCGTGCTCACCGTAGCCAGCGACGGCCTGCAGGCCCAGGAGCAGCACCAGTGCAGCAGCCATGGTGCCCGCTGAGATGCGCTTCCAGGACCATCTCCCTGGCTCTTTAAAGGCTTTAAGGCCCTATTAGGAGGCTCAGGAGAGCCAGGTGTGCCAGGGCCTCCATCAACACCAGGATCTTCATTCCCAGGGAGAGGCCACCCAGCTGTCCCCAGGGGGATTAACCTGTCCCAGCTTGATTCCAGGAAGCACTGGGCGAGGGGGAGAATGAGTAAGAGCCTGAGGATTCTCCTTCCAGGCTCTCAGGCTCTTTCTGGGTTCAGGATCTAACCCCAGGTCAGAGTCAGTCCTTATTCCAGACCTTCTCTGAAGCAGAAAGACCCAGGTCTCCTATCCCAAGGTCCTTGTGCTCCTAGAAATATGACCAGGGGGAGGTGAGGTGTATGCGTCCCCTGGGGATGCAGCGGGTGGAGAATGACTGACACAGCCCGGAGACCTCATCTGACTCTTAGGAGAGACCAGGGCAGGGCAGGAGGGTGAACACCTGAACCATCCCTCCTTCACAGTGGCTGTAGCCCACAGAACTTTCCATTCCTTTGGCAGAGAAGGGGTAATGAGAGGAGAGGGGCACCAGGCAAGACAACCATCTGTTCAGGGGCAGTGGGATGAGCAAGTTCAGAACCCAGTTCTGAACCCACTGCGCTGGAATCTACCACTTTCAAGCTGTGCACTCTCGGGCAAGTCGGGTGACCTATCAAAGTCTTCACCCCTAAAACTGGGAGAAGGCAGTACATACTTCACAGGGCCATAATAAGGATTAAAGGAAATAATGTTTCTAAGGTGCCCAGCACACAGCAGCCTCAGCTATGATGACAGGGAAAGATGAGCGCCCGCTGGGAAAGACAGAGGCAGGCTCCCACTCTCCTCTTAGGAGGACTCAGATCCCCCAAAGCGCCTCTCTGAGTTCCTGCTGCTCCCCGCTGCTCCTGCTTCCTATGTCTGCTGAGCCTTTTGTCCATGAATTCCTCCCACTCTGGGCTTCCTGCGTCCAGTACACGTCTGAGAGCCCCTCGGTTGCTCGTATATGTATACCACATACATTTATGGTATAGACAGTGTCTCTCTCCATCTCGCCATCGTACTGGTCCTGCTTTTGGCTTTTCTCCCTGACTGCCCTGTACCCTCTCTGTCTCCATCCGTCTGCTCAGGGGCCCACTGGTCTGGGGGGAAAGGGAGAGAAGATGCATAGGGAGGCGACTAAGATGATAAAAGGGCATGTGCCCTTGTGTATTCTAGAGGGTTTACACGACTACTTTGTCAATCTGTTGAGCTTATCCCTGTGTCTGGCATAATGACAGCCTGGTCTATCTCTAACCTCTCTGCTACTGACTTACTATGTGACCTTAGTAAGTCATTTACCCTCTCTGAGCCTTAGTTTCCTATTTTTTAAAGAAAGAGGGTGGGACCTGGTGGTCCAGAGGCTAGGACCACACTCCCAAGGCAGGGGGAGTGTTTGATCCCTAGTCAGGGAACTAGATCCCCATATGCCGCAACTAAGACTCGGTGCAGTCAAATAAAATAAATAAATAAGAAAGAAAGAAGGTAAACTAGACAGATTCCAAATTCCCTCTACACCCTGTCCTTGTGTTTGCCATTCTGAGCGATTTGAGAAAGGGCTTTGGCTGGGAGGGTGAAGGGATTTCTTTTGCGTGAGCGCTCAAGGCAGGACGTGGTGGGGATATTTGATGAAACTGCATCTCCGCCCAAGTTGCTAGGATATGTTAGACTAAAACAAAATATTCAAAGATGAAAGTTCCCCCTCACCCAGAAAGTCACTGCGGCTGAGGGAGCAGGACATGGGTTTGGGGAGAACTCGGTGTAATCTACCCCTCCCTTTCGGGCCCACATTCCTGAGCCCTTGGGTGGCATGGCTGATAGAAATTAATCGCAGTTAATAATTAATCCCTAAAGAGCAATGAGAGGCCCAGGCGTGGGTGGGGCCCAGACACCAGCATGAATGGACGCCTCCCCAACTTCCCTCCCTGGGGCACCCACTCCCTCTCAAGCTTTGAGACGTGGGGGAGAAGTGGGACACGGGATTGAGGAAAGGGGACCACCCTCCCTTTCCCCAACAGCCCAGTGAACGGCCCTCTCCCGGTCCTCAGAGCCTTATTGAGAGAACTGGAAAATCCAGTTGCCCAGCCCCCCTCCCATCACCCCACACGCACCATTGCTCAGGACTGAGCGGGGAGCAGGAAGGCAGGCCCAGTGAGCAGAGGCCAGCGGGCCTTCAGACATCTCTTCCAGCATCTGAGAAGCAAGGAGGTAGAGCCGCAATGGGGGCTGGGCTGCCCCTTGTCCTCCTCCTGACCCTCGTCGGCATTTCACAGGGGGCAGGTGAGTCTGGAGGGCTACACACTTGGTCCCCAAGACGAGAAGGAGGTGAGAGAGACATGGAGGCGCCCTAGTCCTGAGGTCCTGAGGGCTCAGGGCTGAACTGCAGCAAGAAGGTCTGGAAGGGACGAAAGACCTCGGGTTGGGGTAGGGCAGGAGGGGCGCCCGCACCCCTGAGGGAGCCTGTTCCCGGCGGCAGCTGGGTCCTTAGCTGTGCATCTGGATCCCTAGGGCCGGGAATGACTTTGCATCTGAAGTTAAAGAACTCCCTTCTGGCAAATTCCTCCTATGATTCCAGCTTCCTGGACTTTCTCCAGAAGGTAGTCCTTTGGGAGGGAAACAGGGGGCTGTGTGGACTTGGAGTGCGTTTCTGCATCGGTCTGGGCGGCTGGCCGCCCCCAGGTGTGAGTGAGAGCCATCTTACACCTCGCCCTCTGGCCCTTTGTCTCCCTCAGTTCTGCCTCCTCCTCCACCTCCCCTTGGGGACCAACGTCACCCTGCATCAAGCAGGGTCCTCACAGCACGCCACCTGCAGAGTCTGAGAGCAGTTGAAGCCTGTGCCCTTCTTGGCTGGGGCATCCAGTCCCCGGGGAGCAGGCACCATCCCGACCCTGTCTTCCAGCAGGCCCTCACCCCGCTCAGTGGCAGTAAATATGCTGAATTCAGTGACCTGACTTTGTGGGTTCATGCGCGGAGAGGCTGGCAGGGAAAGGGAACTGGGTACTCAAGTCTCTGACTCCCTTGCGCAGCAGAGGGTTTCCCCGGTGGATGTGCTGTCTCCTAACACCATGCCAAAGTCCTACTTGGGGACACACACACATACACACACTTCAAGTTGAGTTCCTCAGAGCACCTGGGAATAAAGGAAAGGAACCTTTACTGAATTCCTGCTTTGTTCCAGGCAAGAGGCTTTCCCATGTCAACACCTGCAGCAGGCTCCCATGTAGCTTAATAGATCTCATTATCCCATTTTACAGGTGAGGAAATCGAGGCTTGAGAGGGTAAGTCACTTGAGGTCCATTAGCAATGGAGACGTCTGACACCAGACAAATGCCTTGGCTTAAGCAAGATTTTCATTTCCTCTTCCTTTGCTTTAGCTTTGGGGCTGGGGGCTCAGGAACCTCAGGCAGGGATGTGGGCAGAACACGCCCAGGGATCCGCACAGGTCAGTCAGGGTAGCAGGTGGGGTGGGGGACCGTTGATGTGAGAGATGAGGGGTTCAGCTTGTGAGAGGATGGCCAGCCTGGCAGAACAGGCGGGGAAACAGCACGGGTGCCTATGGGAACGTGTAATCCCACAGGCCCACGCTTATGTCCTAGATGACTTTCTTATTCTCCTAGAACTTCTGTTTTTTTTTCCTGCTCTGGGTATTAGTTGAGGCATGTGGGATCTAGTACTCTGGGCAGGGATCAAACCCAGGCCCCAGATTAGAAGCTCGAAGTCTGGTGCGCGCTTCGGCAGCACATATACTAAAATTGGAACGATGCAGAGAAGATTAGCATGGCCCCCATGCGATGACATGCAAATTCGTGAAGCATTCCTTATTTTTAATTCATGTTGAGGTTTGACAGAAAACAACAAAATTACGTAAAGCAATTATTCTTCAATAAAAAAACAGATTTTAAGAGCCATTAGAAAAAAGAAGCTCAAAGTCTGTTAAGTCTGGACCACCAGAGAAATCCCAGTCTCTACTGCTTTACCAGCAAAATGAGGATAATAGTAGTACCTGCTTCCTTGGACTGTCCTAAGGATTCCATGGATAAGCTACCGAGGACACTTGCCATGGTACCTGTCAGATAAGTGGGTGTGGGTGGTAGGAAATTTTATTAGGGTGGAAACCTGGCCCCAGTATAAAAGTCTTAGTACCCCAGGGATCTTCCTTCTCCTGCTTTTTTTTTTTTTTTGGCTGCACGACATGCAGGAGCCAAGTTCCCAGATCAGGGATGGAACCTGGTCCGCTTGCAGTGGAAACCAACCACTGGAGCACCAGGGAAGTCCCACCTCCTGCTGTTCTTAAGGCAGGCACTCATCTTACTCCACTCTCAAGATGCTCTTGACTTCTTACTGGCTGACTCGAAATGCAAGCATGCAGCCCAGACTTGACCGTGAAGGGCTACTGGTATGATTGCTTCCTGCTCTCCACAGTACCTGTCCCACCAACCCGCTCCTGCCCTGCACAGCATCACCACCACATGAAACTAGAGACTGACTCCTTTGGAGCAAGGGAAAGGCAAAAGTTCCAAATGGAGTATCCCTGAAGATATGAAAGCATAAGAAAACAAAATTTCCATCGTTTCCTTGACAACTGTCCTGGGACTACTACCCCTGGAGGAGGAGAGGTAGCTGGGGGCTCTGTAGGACCCCAATATTTCATGACTGACCCCTAGGCTGCACCAGTGGGCAGGTGGGTCAGGTGACTAGACCCCAAACAAGTTGAGGGGTTGAATGTCTGGATCTCCAAAAGGATGGAGGAACAGACCAACTGTTTTCATTGTTTAATTTTGTATTTATTTTACACGTGTATTTTTCCGACTCTCTCTGATAGAATCAAAGCGGAAAAAAAAAAAAAGTGTAGTCACTCAGTCATGTCAGACTCTTTGCAACCCATGGACTTTAGCTCACCAGGGCTCCTCTGTGCATGGAATTCTCTAGGCAAGAATACTGGAGTGGGTTGCTATTCCCTTCTCCAGGGGATCTTCCCAGCTCAGGGATGGAACCTGGGTCTCCTGCATTGCAGGCAGATTCTTTACCATCTGAGCCACAAGGGAAGGCTGAATTGAGATACAAAAGAGCAGATTTTTGTTTCTCTCATTGGTAATCCAGGGGATCAGAATAGAGCCCAGCATGTAATAAGTGTTCAAGAAAAAGGAAGGTGCTCACTCCCTGCTTTTCCTTCCCCTCTGGTGGGATGTGGTATACTGGTGGAAGCATTCCTTAGACCCAGACTTGGGAAGAGTGTATGAAGAGGGCAGGAAAGTAAGATCAAAAGGGATACGGACTTCTCCATTGCGGAGTCCTGCACTGCTTACGCCTAGCAAAAGAAACACCATTATCTTTGTTGCTTTTTAAAAATAACTCTTATTTTTTTTTAATTGAAATATAGCTGATTCATAATATTAGTTTCAGATGTACAACATAGTGATTCAATATTTTTATAGATTAGCCACCATCTCTGAAGCTCAGTTACAGCAGGCAAATAACTGGCACCTAACTTACTGGGCTGAACTCCAGTAATTCCAGCTAATACTGTGGACTAATTCCTTTTATTCCCTAAGCAAGTCTCTTCAACTCTAAAATGGAGCAAACAGCCACCTCATGAGGTTCTCAGGAGGAATAAATGGCACCACAGAGGACCCAGCCAGGCCCACCACATACAGTAGTTCTCAGAGCTGCTGGACAGAATGTCACTTGGGTGGCAGGCCCCTGAATTCCACCAATGAGACAAGGTGTGTAAGGTGGCTAGGTGGGCATCTGTGTGTTTCTGTGTACCCCTGTCTGAGGCTGGGTGGTGTCCCTAGCACTGAGGTCTCAGGTACACAGAAGCGGGAGGAACTCGGTCCCCAGCACAGCCTGCAGCTCCCCAGGCCTGTGGGAAGTCCCCCATCCCCTCAGCATCTCTAGAGATAAGGCCAAGAAGCAGGGAAGCTCCCTTTTGGTGAAAAGCAGAGGAGGAAGAGCCTGCAGAAGTCGGGCCACTGTCACTAAGCGCAGGAAGTGGAACCCGGGTCACTGTGCTCCGGCCCTACTCGGGAGCATCTCTCCTCCAGTGAGGGAGGCCCCGCCCAGCACCCAATCCCACCATGGCCCAGAGCACTAGGAGGCTGCCCTCCTTTTCCCAGACCAGTGTCAGAAACAGCCAAGAGGCGGGAAAGTCAGGGCTAAGGGAAAGGATAAAAGGACCACAGCAGACTTGTTTGGGATTTTAAGTTTATCTGAGTGTCCTCCTTCCCAAACTTCCAGGTGGGACTGCGGAGGAGGGAGGCCAGGGCAAAAATGTGAGCGTCTCGAGGTCACCCAGTCAACTGACCAAGCCAGTCTGTTTCCTCACTGACAAAACGAAGGGGCTGAGCCACAGAACACCCCGACGCTGCCCGGTTTGTCCCCAGAGGCCTCAAAGGCAGGTCTGGGAGGAAGGAAAGTCACAGGGATGGTGAGCCCCCAGGGCTTGGAGACGCATCCATCAGCTGCTGGAGGTGAGAGGCCGCCTTGTCCAGTTTTGACAACTCCAACTGGAGGGAAGAAAGCTGGGCGAGGAGAGAAGCGGCTGAGAATGGAGGCGGGGGAGCCGCCCCGCCCTGCGTGCCCCTAGCCCCATTCCCTCAGGGAGTCGGGCGCCCTGAGTGACTCCCCCAGCCTCACCCTCTGCTGCCTCTGAGTCTCCGCCTCTCCCTCTGACGGGGGCCGGGCTAGGAGGCCATCAAGCTGTTTCTGCAACTTGTGTCTTCGGGCAGCCAGCCGAGGTAGGTGGGTCTGGGGGTCCACCAGGCCCTGTGGAAGAACAGAGAAAGAAGGCTCAGACCTCTGCCGTCCACCCAACACTCCCTCCCGCTCACCCACCACCATTCCCAGACCTCTTCTCACTTTTACAGACCCATCCCTTGCCCTCCTCCCGACATCCTTTCAGCCCCTCCCTGCCTGCTCCAGTCTCCTCTGCTCACCTGCAGCTCCATATACGCCTGACTGCTGTCACTGAGGGGGGCCTGGACCCAGCCCGAGGGGGCTGCTGCACCAGGGGGTAGAAGGCCCACCGCCCCACAGTGGCCCAGGATGCCCAGCGGCTCCAGGAAGGCCTCAAAGAGGCCCCGCTCACCTGGCTCTGAGCTCTGCAGCAGCACTGGGGAGGAACGGGAGCTGTCAGGTGGAGGGCCCAGGTCTTCCTCCCACACATCCTAACTGGGCCGTGCCCTCCCAGCTCCACCCTCTTCCCCATCAGACCCTCCCATCTGCAGGGAGTCAGGAGCCTGGGGCCCGTCTCACCTCGGGGCCGGGCCTTGGTGAGCTGGTAGGTGGCGCGCAGAGCCCTGAGCGCCTGGACGGACTCCTGAACCCGGGAGAAGCGCCTCTCCAGCTCAGGCTGGTGCCAGTGCTCCTGGAGGTGTGCATCCAGGGTCGGTAAGCGGGCCCCCCCAGACTCGGTCTCAACTCTCCCGGCTCTGACCTCCACCCGCCCACCCCCATCTCCTTAGAGCAACGACCTGCTCTCTCCACCACACACACAATTCACCACCTCAAGGAACAGAACGTGGCGAAAACTAGGGCATCATCTAAGAAGGTCTTAGATGATCCATGGACAATGTTTAGACAAAGAAGATGACAAACAACCAAAAATACGTTATAATTTAAAAGCTATTATTCAAAGCTCACAAAACCAAGTAAGCAAAAAAATAAACTTGGTTAAACTTGAAAATGATTTTTGGGTGTGTTTGTAGCATTTGAAAGCTTAAAACTACACTAAGATTTTTGGGATATCCTGTTAACTAAGATCTAATCCTCATCACAACCGTGACGCGTACTATTACTGTCATCGGTTTAAACATGGAGGAAATCGACACACAGTCACACAGCGAGTGTCAGTCTGGTGACAGCATCCTGCTCTTAACCACTTGCTAATACTGCCCCCGACACCTTAGAGTTATTCCAGCCCTGCAGGAACAATCCATCTTCCTCAAGGCTCCACGGCAAAGTACAGACCAGCACTGTCAATGACCCCACAGTGGCAAGCCCTTCTAGAAGACTTCCCCCCCGAGTCTTTACCAGTAATCCCACCCAAGACTCCATAGGTGTGACTCACCAAGCTGTGGGCACTCGGGTAGGGGGCAACACAGATGCTGGGGGCAGAGGGACCACCAGGCCTGGGGGGCAGCCTCTGCCAGAGCTCTTCAGCCAGGAAAGGCATCAACGGGGCGAGGAGGCGGAGACTGACGTCAGCGCAGAAAAATAGGACCTGAGGCGGCTCCGGGGGCCGAGGAGAGTGTGAGAGCACCGGCTTCACAGCCTCCTAGGGAGGAAGCCAATGGTCAGGGGGCAGCCACGGCCTCCTCCTTCCTTGATACACTCGCCGCCCTGCCAGTGGGGATGCTGTGGGGAAACGGGAGCACCCAGCATCTCTGAGACCATGAGCCGTCCCCAGACACAGTACGGAGCATGCGACAAGGGGAAATCCAGGGCAGGGACTCAGGGGTGGGTGAGGAATAAAACTGTCAGGGATGTTTGCATTTAGAATGAAAAGCATTGAGCTTTGTGTTTTTTTTTTAACCGCAGAGACAGAAAATTTTTTTTTTAAGTTGAGAAACAGAAATCTAGGACAGGGGTCCTCAGCAAACAGTGTCAGGATCACCTGGGACAAGAAATGAACACTCGCCACCCACCCCCCAACCTGCCTGCCCGAGCCACTCTGGGGGTGGGACCTGACACTCCATGGTAAACAAGCCCTCCTTTGAGAGAATCCCTGGGTCTAAAGACCGGTACTCTTGCTCCCTGTCAGCTCCCAGCCTGCCTAGGGTCCGAACGCAGCAATTACAGGAACTGAAAACAATCTCCATTCCGATAAGAAGAGCCGACTCACTAGAAAAGACCCTGATGCTGGGAAAGACTGAAGACAAAAGGAGAAGTGAAGTGAAAGTCGCTCAGTCAAAGAGGGAGGCAAAGGATGAGATGGTTAGATAGCATCACGGAGAAGGCAATGGCAACCCACTCCAGTACTCTTGCCTGGAGAATCCCATGGACAGAGGCGCCTGGTAGGCTGCAGTCCACGGGGTCGCTAAGAGTTGGGCACGACTGAGCGACTTCACTTTCACTTTTCACTTTCATGCATTGGAGAAGGCAATGGCAACCCACTCCAGTATTCTTGCCTGGAGAATCCCAGGGACAGAGGAGCCTAGTGGGCTGCCATCTATGGGGTCGCACAGAGTCGGACACAACTGAAGTGACTTAGCAGTAGCAGCAACTCAATGGACATGAATTTGAGCACACTCCGGGAGATAGTGAAGGACAGGGTAGCCTGGCGTGCTGCAGTCCACAGGATCGCAAAGAGATGGACACAACTTAGCAAGTGAACAACAAGCCTCCCAACCCTGTGTTGTCAGACTCAGTTTTCTAGAAGTGTCCCCTTCTCCTCCCTGCTCCTCGGGTGACAAGCAGGGAACAGTGCCCAGGCCAGTCCCAGAGAAGAGGGGAACTGGGATTTCTCAATCTCACCTCTCTTCCTATCCTGAGGGAGGAATTCAAAACCCAGTTCAGAGCTCTCTGCCAGGGGACAGGGAGCAGGGCTGCAGGGGGACTGCCCCCGCCTCACTCACCAAGTAGACATCGCAGAGGTTGTGCAGCCAGAAGTGGTGCAGGGCGTGGGTGACGAGCGAGAGCTCGCGGGTGAGGAAGCCCCGCTCGCAGTCCTGGGCCGTGCGGGCCAGGCAGCTGAGGATCCAGGCGTCCATGCGGGAGGCGGGGGACAGCTGTGGTTGAGAGGGGACTTCAGGTTGGGACAGCTCGATTCCCACCCAACCGCGTCCTTTCCTTCCAGACGCCTCCTCCAACACTCAGATGTCGGACTACTCAGCTCCCAAGCATCTCCTCTTTCTCTCTTACCTCCTCCGCAGGTTGGGGTATGAATTCCTCCCCAAGAGCATTCAGGATAAAGCGCAGGGCATTCCAGATCTTATTGCAGAAGTGTCGGAAGCTCAGGACCTCAGAGACGGACAGGTGCAAGTCGCCTCCTGGGAGGGAGTGGAGGTAGGGAGCATGTACTGGTGGCAGCTGCATGGGAGTCCTTGGCTCCGCCCCACCACACAGAGGCCACTGCCTGCTGCCCTCACCCAGGCTTACCCAGGGCCCCATGGGAGCACAGGGTGAATCTCAGAGCATCTGTCCCACACTCGGGGATCCCATGAGGGAAGTCCTTTCTCTGCAACGAGAAAGAAGAGGGGTGGGAGCTGCCTATGAGGCTGCAGGGCCAGAAGGCAGGTTGCACAGGGAACTGGTGGCCACGAACTCGAGGCTGGAACAGGTCAGACTCACCTGCGCCGAGGCTGCAATCGCCAGCTCTGCAGGGTCCAAGTTTCCATCCCTCAGCTTGTCCTGCAGTACCTGGGGTAGGTGAGTAATTCACTGGCCTCAGTGGAAGCCTCTGCCCCTACCAGGGTCCCTCCCGCTGGCCCTCCCAGCTCCAGCACTCCTGCCAGCCCCTCCCTTCAGCTCCCCTTCCTTTATCTGGAAAACCCCATCCCTCTTGGAGCCCTCCATCCTGACCTGCAGCTCCACCCCACTGATGATGTCCCGTGGGTCCAGCACGTTCCCCAGGGACTTGCTCATCTTCCGGCCCTGCCTGTCCCGGACCATGGAGTGAAGCAGGACCTGGAGGCATGGAGGGGGTCAGAAGTGGGGTCTGAAGAACTTTCCTCTGGAGGGCCCTTGGCTGTCCTTCAGGGATTAGAGGTTAGGCTGGAAAGTGAATCAGGATAAAGGAACCGGGAACCCAGAAAACCCCATACGAGGGGTTAGAATGGAGGACAAGCCTTAGAGGAGACTGGGGAGTCTCAGAGAAGGGCAGGACACTGAAGGGTCTTTACCTTGCTGAAGGGGAGCTGCCCTGTGAGCTGCGACCCCAACATGACCATGCGGCCCACCCAGAACAGCAGGAGGTCACTGCCGGTTTCCAAAAGTGACAGGGGGTAGAAATGAGCCAGGTCTGGGGTCTAGGAGGAAAGAGACAAACAGTGAGAGGCCCAAGCGTGGGGCCTCCAGCTCTTCATAAGACTCTCTGAGGGGCCCTGGGGGTCATTTCCTCATCCCCACCTTCACTCTCTTCCTCTCAACCCATCTCACCTCTCGGGGCCAGCCCAGGGCAGAAAAGGGGAAAAGAGCTGAGGAGAACCACGTGTCCAGGACATCAGGGTCTGGAAGACAGAACGGAAACAATTGGAACCTCAGCGTCAGGACCTCGGCCCACTGCTGCCCACCTCTCCAGCCCGACCCTCACTCACAGAGACCAGGGCTCTGCCCCATTCCCAGCTTCCCTGACCCACCTTTCCCACCTCAGTACCTGCTCCCTCCCCTGCCCGCCTCGGGTGGAATACCCACCCCTCTCCAGGGTCAGCTCCGCCCCTGGTCTCCCTGTTAATTCAGCAGCTACTTCTCTGGCTTCAGACTCTGTCCGCCCGACCACCCAGAAGTCCTCCGTATCACCCTGCAGAAGTAAGGAGCAGGGGACATGGTGTGAGACAGCACTGAGTGGTCATGGTCTCCGGTGGGCTGAGAAAGGCTGGCGCCCTCTGGTGGTGAGATGAAGAAAGCTCAGAAGCTGAGCTCACACAACAGAGGTTCATAGATCAGAAGCACAGCAAGAGCAGGGAGCTGGGACCAGCGCTGGAAGCCCTCTGACTCCCGTGCTGAGGCTCTTCTGGCCAAACCCAGCCCTCCCTTCCGCTTTCTCCTACTGACCTTTGCATGTTCCTCTACAACCAGGTAGGCTGGAATCCGATGGCCCCACCACAGCTGCCGGGAGACACACCAGTCCCTGCCGAGAGGATACGAGGGATTTTTTTCTTCCTTTTTCCTATGAGTGATTTCTTAGCATGACCAGTGGGCCCCCTTCCTCCTCCCCTGAGAGCTCCCCTTCTTACTCAATGTGGGAAAACCAGTGCTGCCAGTTCTTCTGGTGGAAGGAGGGACTGAGGTCCAGGGCCCCCGACTCCACGGCCTGGAGGGGGAAGGACCTTTAGATGGTGGTTCCCTACCTGCACCCCAGATCCCCATGAATGGGACGAGTGGTCTCTGAAGTGGTTCTGAAACTCAGAAAGGACTTCCCGAGCCTCCTGAGAAGAGTCTGGACTTGAGTGAAGATGCAAGTCAGCCCTTTCTGGGCACCCTGCCTCTACCCCCACAGCTCTCCCCTCAACGAGCACAGCCAGAGAGGGCCCCAGCCTCCCTGTTTCTTCATTCCCGCCTAGGCCCCAGGCCCTCCCCACACTGCAGCCTCACCTTGGCGGCTTGCTCCCCCATCTCCCGGCAGCGGACAAACCACTGGCTCTTCAGTAGGTATTCTACCACGTCCCCGGAACGGCTGAAAGGGACACAGGACCCGACTTTGCGGCAGGCCCCCAGTGCCGAGGACACGGCAGCCAACAACACAGACACAGGGCTGGTATTCTAGCACGAGGGGTGCACAGCCCACCCTGCAGTCACTCTTGAGCTTTGCCCATCCCCTTCTGGGGGCGGTCAGAGGAAAGGCGTGAAAACGGGCTTACCTGCAAATGGGCAGCACCATGGGGTGGTTCTGGAGGCCCCGGAACAGACCCCGCTCCCTCAGTGCTGACAGAATCTTTTCCCGGGCCACAAATCGGTGAAGACCCTGCGGAAAAGTAGCAAAAGTAAAGCTTAAAGGCTGCTAGAAAAATAAGAGAGTGGGGGAGGGGAGATGGGGGAGATGGTGCCCTCAAAGGACGGGGTATCACTGGGCTGGTACCACCTGCAGCCAGTCCTCACAAAGAGCGGTCATGGTCCCATCCTCCGCAATGACACTCCGGGGGCTCAAGCCGTGTCGGGCCCCCAGCTCAGCATCGGCAGGGCTGTGCGCTGGAGTCACCTTCACCGCCCCTAGGGGAGCAGAATTGCCGTTAGCACTGAACCCTGACCCTGGCTTTTGCTTTTCCAGACGTGTCACCATTGCCCACGCTACCCCATCCCTCCCTCTCATCCTCCACTATCCACTGAGACCACCCTTCCCCTACTCTCTGCCTCTTCCTGGTTCTCTCCCCTCCCTCTCCCCCAGAAGCCCTGATTTCCTGTCTCTCCCCTGCCCCCACTTACCTGTGCCCAGGTGTGGCTGAACAGTGCAGTCTGTGATAAGGGGGAGAAGCTGCCCCGTCAAGGGATGACAGAGTTGTCGCCCATGTAGATGCTAAAGGGAAGGGAGAGGGATCAAGGACAGACACGTGTGTCGGGTAGAAGGGTCTGGGCTGGGCATGAGAACCCTGGGAATACGAGGGTGAAAACCAGCAGGTAAAGACCTACAGCAGGGCTCAGGAAACATTTTCTTAAGGGGCCAGAATGTAAGAATTTTAACCTTTGCAGGCCGGGAGGTAAATTCAGTCTCTACAACTCCGCTCCACTGCCATGGCAGAGTTAGATAACACAGGGAACGAGGGTGGCTCACACAGAAACAGGAGATCTGGCCCACGGGCCACTGTCTGCCAGCCCCTGAGCTGAAGTGTAACATCAGGAAGAGAAGGGAGCTGAGTCAGAGCCACTGGAGAGCTGAGATGAGGGAAGTTCAGGAAAAGGAAGAGGGAGCAGAGAGGAGGAGCTGCCACCCTGAAAGGAAGGGAAGAGAAAGCACGGGGGTGGAAGGCCAGGACGCAGGGAGCACTGAGCACTACCGTGTAGCGGGAGTCAGCAGGATGGACCGCCACAGCCACATCTCCAGGCAGCGTCTCTGGCCTCGTGGTTCCCACCACGACCTCTGCGTCTGAAGACAAAATTCAAGCACTTAAAGGTGGTCCTCGCCCTCACCTTGTACTCTGACACAGCTAAAGTCAGGAGAACTGGGAAAGGTGGGAGGCAGGGATGGTCAAGGTAGAGCAGGCCCCCAGGAGTAACTGGAGAAAACTAGGACCAACGTCTATCGGACCCTGGGGTTTCTGCTAAGCTAATGACCAGAGGCCTAAGGGGATGTCTGGTGCTGTAGAATTCCTCAACAGCCCGCTTGGGAGACAAAAGTTGGCCCCGGAACAGGCCCCACTCCCTCAGTGCTGACAGAATCTTTTCCCGGGCCACAAATCGGTGAAGACTCTGTAATAAATACAACTAGAATCTTTGCTTGGTGCCCTGATCATAAATGCTGTGCCTTCTTGGAGGCAGCACCAGTCCCTCCTATAAGAAACCTCTGACTATTCCAGCTCATCCATCTTCCCTTCTCCAAACTCCTGGGAATACTTACTGCTCAAACCACACTTCAGAACTGATCCTCTGTCTCTTTTGGGGGTAGCAGCCTGCTGTGGAATTACACTAAGCTCCCTCAGGGCAATGACTGTCTGCACTTTTCTTACATGGCCCAGGATACCCAGGGTGAGTATCACCAGGACACAATACTTTCAAGGTTCCCTATGCCCCTCCAACCAAGTCACATAGAAGACAGGCTAGTGGGTTGGCTCCAAAAGCCCAAGGTGGGCTCAAGAAAACAGGGGAAGCAGAGGTTAAGTGGGTGACCCTTCCAAGGACTACCCTCACCAGGCTCTCCATCCACAGGGAAGGCAACGGAAAAGAGGAGGCCAAAAGACACGGGGGTGGGGCAGCCAGGCAACTGAAGCTCCGTGCGGCCAGGGAGGGGCCGGCTCTCCACCTGGGGGTGTGGAAGAGGCAGGGTCAGAGAGCAGCCTCTCTGCAAGGCTCACAGCTGGTTTCCCACCTCCACTCATCCACGGCCTCGGCCTCCCTGCCATCCATCAAAAAGCCACTCAGAGGACGTGGGAGCCACTTCCTTCCCCTCACCTAATCCTTGTGCAGTCACAGTTAAAGAACATATTCCCTGGACTTCCCTGGTGGTCCAGGGAAGGGACCACCTTCCCTGGGTTAAGGGTTAAGAACTCACCTGCCAGTGCAGGGGACATGGTTTGATTTCTGGTGTGGGAAGATTCCACAAGCTGCAGGGCAACTAAGCCCACGCACCACACCTACGAAGCCCTCGCTCTAGAATCCGTGCTCTGCAACAAGGGAAGCCTGTGCACCGCAACTAGAGAGCAATCCCCACTTGACACAATTGGATAAAGCCCACACACAGCAATGAAGACCCAGCACAGCAAAAAATAAATAAGTAAATCTTCACTGAGTACTTAAACCACACAGAGGTATTATGCCAGCCTCCTAGGAGTTCTCGCTGAATTCTCACAACACCCCTGTGATGCAGACATTTCCATCACCTCTGAATTTTACAGACTGAGGAAATTGAGGCTGACAGAGGCTAACAGCCTGTCAGGAGCCACATCGCTGGGAGGTGGCCAGATTCAGATGTGAATCCAGGCAGCCTGGGTCCAGAGTCCCAGCTCTCCCCCGGGCTCAGAGCTCTCACAAACCCGCCTATCCTTCTCTGCCTCACCTCAATATCCGAGATGGCGGAGCGTAAGGCACATGACCAGTTGACCAGCTGCCGGCTCCGGTACAACAACCCAGCCTTGTAGAGCTGCACGAAAGCTTCTGTCACGGCCACTGAGGAGCCCTAGAATGACCTGAGTGTCCACATCCAACAGCCTCTTCTCAGCCCACCCCCTCGCCAGGGACCCAGGCATCCCCCTGGCTCCCCTAACATACACAGCAACCCGCCTCCTCGCACAGAACTCTGAACACCTCCCTGACACCCACAGGGACCACAGCACTGAACACTCACGGTATCCATGGTAAAGCACTCTCGGTCCCAGTCCAGGGAGGCCCCCAGCGCTCGGAGCTGCTCACAGATCTCGCCACCTTTCCTGTACCCAGACAGATTTGGGTCAGCAAACGTGTCCCAGACATCAACTATGTCCCGGCCCAGTGAAGCCCCAGCAGCGCTGGATGCTGGAGTGAGTTCGAGACTGATCTAGCCTCAAGAAGCTAATGGAGCCACACAGATCCAGTATATGGCTTTCCATGATATTGAAAGAAACATAACATTTCTAGTAAAAAGGGAAGGGGCAGGCGATTTGTGGGAAACACAAAGAAGCTTTACAGAGAAGACAGCATGTGATAACAGACCTGGAAGAATAAGGGTAATTTCAAGAGGATGCAAGGTGGGAACAGGTGAGGAGAGATGATGAAATCCAAGCAAAGGAAAATGGGATAAATGGAAGAAAAAACATATATATACACATGCATATAAATATACAGGGAAGCGCATGCATGCTTAGTTACTCAATCATGTCCAACTCTTTGCCACCCCGTGGACTGCAGCCTACCGGGCTCCTCTGTCCATGGAAATTTCCAGGCAAGAATATTGGAGTGGGTTGCCCTTTCCTCCTCCAGGGGATATTCCCTAAACAGGGACTGAACCCGTGTCTCCTGTGGCTCCTGCATTGGCAGGCAGATTCTTTACCACTGAGCCACCCGGGGAGCCCATATATGTGTGTGTATATATATAAATATATGCACTTACACATAAATATATGCATTTTAACATATACAACACACAACACATGCACACACACCAAGCTTGGAGACCCCACCAAATGCTAAGGAACTTCAGAGCTTACACTCCCACAGGTCGTTAGAGCTGAATGGGAAAAGCCCTGACTGCATGTTAGGAGACAGGGGCTGGGAAGCTCGAATCCAAACCTGCTGTCCCAGCCCCTCCTGCCCTGCCCCCCATACTCACTCCTCCTTCCACTTCCACACCTCCCTAAGAAAGTCTTCCCGGCTCAGCTCATGTCTCCTCACTCCTCGCTCCTTCCACAGCTGTTTCTCCACCACAGCCTACAGTAAGATGAGGGGGCAGAGAATCAGGTCACTGTGGGGGAAGAAATCCCACTCAAGAAAAGGGACGAGTGGCAATAAGACATACTTGGGTAGCAATCCCTGCATGATCTGAGCCAGGGACCCACAGCACCCGATCCCCACGCATCCGGTGCCTGTGAAAGAAAAACCCTCATGGGAATCCATGGCCTTACATGTTCATTTAGCCTCATCCCTTCACAATTTCTTTCTCCTCCAAGAAGTCAAGCAGCCCCACTCCCCTCTCACCAGCGCACAAGAGCATCCTGTATGGCCACGGTCAGCGCATGCCCAATGTGCAGGGAGCCTGTGACATTAGGCGGTGGGATACACATGGAAAAGGTCTCCCCTGTGGCCTGGGGCAGACTGGCCTAGAAGAAAGGAAAAGTCAAAGGGCAAGAGAGGACTGGATGTTCCCTGGGGAATAGCACCCTCTGGTGTCTCCAAAGCAGAAAGAACTATAGGAAAAAGTCTGGCAAGTAACAGGGAAGAGGAAAACCTTTGAGACACCAGGGGGAGAAGACCGGCTTTCCCTGCTTTTTGGCAGGCTCTGCAATGTGATTGGCTGAGCTCCAGACTCGAGCCCACCAATCTTAGGGACCTGGGGACCATTTAGCACTCCTCTCTGCCAGGTACTAACCTGATATTCTGGTTTGAAGAAGCCCTCTCGCACCCACCAAGGGTACCAGGCAGCCTCAACGTACTGGGGGCTGTATGCAGGAGGCAGGGGTCGGGAGACATCTACGGAGGCAGAGGAGAGCCCCACTAACTCCTGACTTCTGTTCCCAGGTTGCATTTCAGCAGACCGAATGGACAACCAAAATGTGAGGGAAAAGGCCTTCAGGTTTCCTAGTTACCTTTCTTTTCTCCATGTTCCGTCGGGATTTCATACAACACTCTCTCCTTAGGGGTCCAGGCCTTACTGGATTCTGCAGGTGACTGCAGAGAGGAGGAACCAGAATGCGGGCTGCAATTTCATGATACCCCAGGCATCTAGAATCCAGCCAGTCTCTCCTCCAGTGCTCTCCCAAGATTTCTGAGAACCAAGGACCAGCTGTTGGGACTCCTAACCTTGCTCTTGGGGGCTATCCCAGCCTCCAGCGATGTCTGCTTCTCTCGCAGGCGCTTCTGTTTGGCTTCACGGTTCCTCCGGGAGATGGCTGATCCATCTGGCTCTGACCGCGTGGAAAGGGGACAGGACCTGCGGAGGCCCCGTGAGGGCCTCAAGCCCCAAAGCGGTGGTCGAAAAGAGGTCAGAGGCAAATGAGGCATTGGGAGTGCTTGGCAAGGGGCCAAAGTCTGTTCCAGCTACAGCACATTGGGAGGGTATGGTGGTGAGGGAGGGTCACACCTCCCAAAGTCACACCCTCTTCCCCCCCCTCCTCTCCAGCACTGGTTGATAAAGTATCTAGCCCATCCCTCACAACCCTCCCTCTGCGAAACCTAGAGTAGACAGGGTCTTCTAATTATCAGCGCTCTTCCGGGATAGGGTAAGTCTCAGGCCCTCAACCTATTCAGCTGCGATGTGGGGGTGACCGTAAACACAGAGAAGGGGAAAAGGACTCAGGGATTCTGGCAGATGATGGACATCAGAGCCAGCAAGAGGTCCCACCAGGATCACTACTTGTCCGCCTGCTCAAAGGCCATCTGCACTGCCCCCAGCCAGCGCGCTGATCCGCCTTCCCGCCCGACACACCGCGCGGGTCCTGACCCTCCAGCACTTCCCACTCCCCAATCGCCGGCCCGCTGCGCGCTCACCCGGTGAGCCCGCCGCTATCCCAGGGCGCCCCGCGGCGGGGAGCGTAGGGAGGCGGCGGCAGGTACTGGGGAACCAGCGAACCCGGCCGGAGCGTGACTCTCTAGCCGCGCGGCGCTGGGAGGCGGAGCCCCGCCCGGGCGCATGCGCACTAGCTGGCCTCGGCCACACCTCCTCCTTCTCGCGAACCAATGGCTGTCGACGCGGAGATGAGCGCTGCCGGCGCGGAGAGGAAGTTTCGCAGGGAGGTGGCGGGGGTCGTGTGGTTCACTTTCACAATTTTATTAAACTAGAAGAGTCCCGACGTGTGAATTAAAAAAAAAAAAAAAAAAAAAAAACCTGAGTTCTGAGGCCGCGCCAGCCTCCACGCAGCCCGCCTTTCGGGTTGCGCCCCGCCCAGGTCCAGTCCCGCACTCTCAGGAGTTGTGCTTCTGCCGCTTCCAGAAGCGCTTGACGTCGCTGTGCCCAGCCGGGGTCACCACCATGAGCCGCTTGGCCGAGTTCTCGAACACCAGGACGCCCAGCTCCCGCGCGTGGGCCAGCAGCAGCTCAAAGTCCACTTGTGACAGGAACTGGTTATACAGGACGCCTGGGGTCCGCAAGTCAGGAGCAGCAGGGAGAGAGAGAGGAGGTGAGAACCGGAGGTGGCAGCCCCTCGATGGCAGCCTCAGGGAACCGGCGGTCTCGGCTTGCCACCCACATTTAAATCCTAACACTAGCATGACCCAGCCATATTCAGGAAGGCAGTATAATACAGTAAGAAAACCCAGTGCTAACCAAAACCAGAGAAATCATCCCTATGAATTATCCCTCAAATCGTAAAAGATGATGCTGTGAAAGTGCTGCACTCAATATGCCAGCAAATCTGGAAAACTCAGCAGTGGCCACAGGACTGGAAAAGGTCAGTTTTCATTCCAATGCCAAAGAATGTTCAGATTACGGCACAATTGCACTCATCTCACATGCTAGCAAAGTAATGCTCAAAGTCTTTCTTCCAAGCCAAGCTTCAATAATATGTGAACTGTGAACTTCCAAATGTTCAAGTTGGATTTAGAAAAGGCAGAGGAACCAGAAATCAAATTGCCAACATCCACTGGATCATTGAAAAAGCAAGAGAGTTCCAGAAAAACATCTATTTCTGTTTTATTGACTATGCCAAAGCCATTGACTGTGTGGATCACAAAAAACTGTGGAAAATTCTTAAAGATATGGGAATACCAGACCACCTGAACTGCCTCCTAAGATATCTGTATGCAGGTCAAGAAGCAACAGTTAGAACTGGATATGGAACAAGAGACTGGTTCTAGATCGGGAAAGAAGTACGTGAAGGCTGTATATAGTCACCCTGCTTATTTAACATATCAGAGTACATCATGAGAAATGCTGGGCTGGATGAAGCACAAGCTGGAATCAAGACTGCTGGGAGAAATATCAATAACCTCAGATACGCAGATGACACCACCCTTATGGCAGAAAGCGAAGAACTAAAGAGCCTCTTGATGAACGTGAAAGAGGAGAGTGAAAAAGTTGGTTGGAAACTCAACATTCAGGAAACTAAGAGCATGGCATCTGGTCCCATCACTTCATGGCAAATAGATGGGGAAACAATGGAAACAGTGACAGACTTGATTTTTGGGGGCTCCAAAATCATTGTAGATGGTGACTGCAGCCATGAAATTAAAAGATGCTTGCTCCTTGCAAGAAAAGCTATGACCAACCTAGACAGTATATTAAAAAAGCAGAGACATTACTTTGCCAACAAAGGTCCATTTAGTCAAAGCTATGGTTTTTCCAGTAGTCATGTATGGATGTTAGAGTTGAACTATAAAGAAGGCTGAGCACCGAAGAATTGATGCTTTTGAACTGTGGTGTTGGAGAAAACTCTTGAGTCCCTTGGACTGCAAGGAGAACAAAACAGTCAATCTTAAAGGAAATCAGTCCTGAATATTCATTGGAAGGACTGATGCTGAAGCTGAAACTCCAATACTTTGGCCACCTGGTGTGAAGAACTAACTCATTGAGGATGAGATGGGTGGATGGCATCACCAATTCGATGGACATGAGTTTTAGTTAGCTGTATGGGAGTTTGTGATGGACAGAGAAGCCTGGTGTGCTGCAGTTCATGGGGTCACAAAGAGTCGGACATGACTGAGCAACTGAACTGAACTGAATCCCTTCCAATTTCCCTCTTCTAGCTGAATCCAAATCACACCCATTCGAGAATTTATTTACTGCCATCAACTCATCCTGAAATAAAACATGCATGGGTTTACTAGCCCATGCAGTAAACAAAAAATAAAATGCATGAGCAGCTTTTTCAGTTCACCCAGACTGAATTGTCCTTCTTCTGGCCAATGACCAAAAAAACCCACCAGAAGCCACGCACCTTCTGTGAACCGGAGCCTGTCCCTTTCCAGCTCCCAGAGCCGAATCTGGTCCGTGATGGTGGGAGGCAGCACCGGTGTCTGCAAGGGCAAGGGATGGCCCTTGTAAGATTCAGAAGTACTGCTCCAGGCAGCCCCAGCCCTCCACTCATTCCCCAGATTTGGATTTCCATTTCTCTTTTCCATCACTTCATCACCAGGTACCAAGGGCTCTCAGCCTCCTGCAGCTGTTTGTCCCTCCAGCCTCATTTCTGTACCTGTTTAAGCATCACTGGGTGGGCCCTTGTCCTTAGGAAATGGATGATCTAGGAAAACAGACAAGAATTGGGATCAATGGCAGTAAATAAATTCTCAATTAAGTGCAATTCTCATGGCACAGAATTCTCAAATAAGAAAGCAGAAAAGCTACCTATCTCCTAATGTCACTGAACATCAACTGATTGTTTAAAAATTCATAGGCATATGCCTATCAATTCAACACATCCCAGATTAGCTGTTGTCCTTACGTGTTGCTCCCATTAGTGATGTCTGCCGCTCCTTCTTTGGCATATTTGCCCTTTCCATAGGTTGTTGTTTTTTTTTCTTTAAAGTAACAGCAACTATTATTTTTGAGCACTAACTGCATGGCAAGCTCTGAACTAAATGCTTTACCTCTATTTCACTGACTTCGTTCAACAACCCTTCGTGAAAGTCGCTCAGTCATGTCCGACTCTTTGCGACCCCATAGACTATGCAGTCCATGTAATTCTCTAAGCCAGAATACTGGAGTGGGTAGCCTTTCCCTTCTCCAGGGATCTTTCCAACTCAGGGATCGAACCCAGGTCTCCCACACTGAGGGCGGATTCATTACCAGCTGAACCATAAGGGAAGCCCAGGAATACTGGAGTGGGTAGCCTATCCCTTCTCCAGTGGATCTTCCCAACCCAGGAATTGCACTGGGGTCTCCTGCATTGCAGGTGAATTCTTTACCAACTGAGCTAGCAAGGAAGCCCTGATAGCTGAAGTGAGATCCATCAGAAGCCCTGAAGGGGGAACTGTCATTATTTCCGTTTTCCAGATGAGGAAACTAAGGCTCAGATAAGAGAAACAACTAGACCACCTGTGCAGCTAGGAAGTGGTGGTGCTGAGACACAATCCAGAGTTATAGCTCCTCCTTACGTGTCTTCTGCAGGAGGGTCTACCTCTCCCCACACTGAGAGCCTTGATTTCTCATGACCTGATGTTCACATGTAGACAACTCACCACCACCTTCTGTAACAGACCCTATGCTAGCCTTCTGGTAGGTGACCACCCCGTACCCTACAGCCCAAGTGCAGCCTTTCTTTCCACCCACACCCTCCCCAGGCAGGGATACCTGCTGGGCTGTGATGCCACTGGCAATGGCCTGCTGCACGCTCTCCCGGGTCACCTGTGCCACCACCATGTTGGGGAAGCGATAGAGCATCTCAGAGAAAAGGGCAATAAGGGCGATCTGCAGCTCCGACTCTGACCAGAAGATAGGAAGAGAGGATTAGGAGGCTTCCCACATCTAGGCTCCCCCAAGCCTCAGAGAGCTCTGTAAACCACCAAGTTACAAGTGTACGTGACTAGAAACTGGCAGTCCCTCTTGCTTCCTTCCCCTTCTTCCTCCCCTCCCCACCAGCCTGCTCTCCCAGGGGCCCTCTGTTCAGCCTCACCCGTGTAGGCATACAGTCGGTAATTGGTTTCCACAACAATGAAGCCTGGCTGATGTGCGGTGCCCCCAGCCCCAGAAACACCTGACGAGAGATTGATGGCCAGGCGTGTGGGGTAGTAACGCCGAGATTTCCTCTGAAAAGGAGAAGGGAAAGGCCACAGGCCCACTCTCAGGCCTCACTGCACTACGTCTTCCTCCTGAAACATCAGATTCCTCCCGGTGCCCAGGACCTCAGCTCCCAACTTCTCTCCCTAAAGGGAGATAAGTATTCAGTCCTGGCAACTGCTTCTTGTGACTGCCTCCCAAGACCCCACTCTCCTTTAAAGGCCAAGGCACCATCCCACCCCGTCTCTTTGGTAGAGGCCATGTGTCTGGGTGCTCATACCTTCCTCTGGAAAACAAGCCCAAACTCACGCAGATGTTGCAGGAAATTCAACAGAGAATCACTCATACCTTCCACAGAGTAATCCTGGAGAAAAGGAGAGGCCAGCTGGGGTGCAAAACACATCCCATTCTC